>NC_139626.1:5750027-5790027 GCF_964638095.1 Poromitra crassiceps | reverse complement strand
CAACCTGCCAAAATCTCTGATCGATCGCTTGATGATAGGTCACATGACAGTGGGCAGTGTGAATCCAACCAAATACAAAAACCAAACAAAGTAAACTTCTCAACGGTGTCACCAAAGAAAGCAAACCGTAGATGTATTTGCAAAATCAAATCAAATGTGAAGGTTTCCCTTTAAGCATGACGAGGTCACGCAAGACTAAAGAGCAACAGAAAGGCTATAACGCGTCATTAGCACCACCTAGTGAGCAGACCCTTTTCACCCTTACGTTGACGTAGCCCACGATAGAGGGTACTGTTGAGCGTCTGCTAACCTCAGCACTTGCTGCAGGCCTCCAGCATCTTAACCATGGAATGACTTGATATTCTGAAAAGCCCCTCGCATTCCTATTGCTGATACAGCGAATGCAGACAGAGCTGAAGGATTTTATGAAATGGCAACAAGAGTAGCGATGCTGCCTCAGAACTGACTACAATGTGTTTTAGGTACAGTTAAAAAAAATGGTAATGAGATACAAGGTAAGGTGTACGAAATGGTGTAGAGCAGAGGCTTTCAAAGTGGGAGGAAGCGGGCCTACCCTGGGGGGCTCCAAGGCCAAGCAGGTTCAGGGGAGGCTCAGTGAATGGAAGTGAAAAAATATTACAATGTTATTGAAAGGTGACCTCATAGAATTGCCTAAAGAGGTTGACAGTGTTTCCCACTTTACCTGAGCCAGAACAAATAAAGGCCTTCAGACTAGGCATGGGTCGGTTTGAAAATTTTGAAACCGGTTCGATATTCCCAAAAAACCCGTATCAAACCGGTATATCGAATTTTACAACTTTTTTTTTTTTTTTTTTTTTAAGTGTGTAGTCCATAAATGACTGTAATGCGACTGCAGTTGGTGGCGATAATGCACCTCTAAGCTGGTATGCCAACAAGCAGTAACACTGAATACAAATAAGCAGAACCATTTAACTCTAACAACACACTGTTTTTATTTCTCATAACTATTCAGCTTAACTTTTCTTCAAACATCAACATAATAAACAAAATAAGACTTTTGCCTACTAGTGCAACTTGAGAAGAGGCTAATACGAAAAATAGTGCAATCAGAATGGATTTGCACTATTTCTTTTTATAAAAAACAAAAAATAATTTTTTTTATTTTTTTTCGGTTCGCCCGTGATCAAACCGGTTTGGGCTCATACACCGAACCGAACCGGTAAAACCGGAAATCGACCCATGCCTACTTCAGACAGACCTTGTTTTATGTATTTGGTGTAGTCTAAAGTTGACTAGTCTCTCCCCAGACTCAAATATTAATTTGAATCGCTGCGCTCCGCATGCTACATAAATGAGTCTGAGCCACAGCTTTTTATTTGAGGGCGGGTGTAGGGGTTTGGAATTGAATTAGTGACAGGTCGATATGTTGCAGGAGCCAGTTAGATGGGCGGTCTCAGGGTGGGTGGTTCCTCCCTGATCGCAATGTCGTTACTGATTTGGTGAATGCTGGTGAATCCACCACTCGCCAATCACTGGCCAAGATTCCATGCCCAGTTTGGTGAGAGGAGTGTCCCAGACCCAGAGAGAGATCTGCAGCATGCAGTAACGTAGTAGTGTATCACCGTAAGAGCTCTCATGGGTCTGGTGTTGAGACCAGAAGTTGACATACTTCAGACTACATTATTGCTGTTTGACAAACAGCAATATCCGGCTATCTTGGCTCAATTGTTGAGTGTCTATGCGATCAAATAACATTATCATGATCCCATAGGCAATGGCATCCAGGAATTGAGCTCGGGGGGGGGGGGGGGGGGGGGCTGCTTTTTTCAAGCTTTGTCTGGGGGGAGGCCCACAGTCTCAGACTTTGAAAACCCCTGGTGTAGAGCGTACTGATAGTCCTCCTGATAGTAGCAATACTATCAGTATTCTATACTGTCAGAAAATACATTATGATGCAACTCCTCTATAATTGTGTCATATGCATAATATTTTCCAATTTTAGTTAAAATTCCACATTTTCATGTCATGCAGCTGTGTTCCTAATTGTTATGTACAGTGGCTTGCTCATGTGCCAGTACATTTCCCTCATCCGTTTAGCTGGTGACACACACGCACGCACACACACACACACACACACACGCGCGCACGTATGCACGCACACACACACACGCATGCACGCACACACGCACGCTCGCACGCACGCACACACGCACACACATGCACGTATGGCGCACGCGTGCGCCGCGCCTTTATTGTTGCTGGCCTGCAGCTTATACAGGATTGGTTATCGCCCCCTTCCTCTCAGGGAGTCTCGCCTCCTCTTCTGATGCAATAGAAACCCCTGCAGCAGTGCACTGCTTTGCTTGTGTGTGTGTGTGTGTGTGTGTGTGTGTGTGTGTGTGTGCACGTGTGTGCGTGTGCACGCGCGTGTGCGAGTGTGTGCGTCCCACTGGTTTCCTTTTGATGCTTCATTGGTTCGCTAGCTCTCTAAATGCGCACACAAACACGGCCGACGCACACGCACTGTAGACACACGATTAGCATGCAAATATCTTTGATGCGTGCATCCATATATTTCCATGCACACATGAACTTTGCGGTGGGCAAGGAAACCGTAAATGTGGATCAAGTATAATATGATATTGTGCATTTGCATCATGCAAACGCAGACATTTCCGAGGCATGCTCTTTCACACATGCTAGCACAAAGCGGCGTCTTTAAAGTGCGCTCCATAGGGACCACAGTGGATTCACATGCCCCAGCCTGCCACTGACTGTGTGTCAGTAACAATGGAGCAGAGCGCTGCATAATTCTCCCCTCCTCGTCGCTGCCAGCCTGACTAATACAAATATTAATGCCCCATTTTGCGTCTCTTGTGCTCGTGGCTTTCTGTCTGGAGCTGCGAAAGCAATCACTTCTTATTGTCTCCTCTCTCTCCGCCTCAGTGTTGTGACTCTGGAGGAGCGTCGAGCGCGCTCTGCTCAAAAGACTCTGGGCCGGCTTAGGCGGGAGAGAGGAGCCATATTGAAGTATTCCAATACAAATACTCGTCAGCCCTCTTCATTTCCCAGGGAATAATGATGGAGCCAATACTGTATATGGCTTGTGGGAATTTCCTCGTGATGGTTCAAAGCAAACGAAAGATTTAAAGGGGAATTTTCCGTTTTCATGTGTCCTTGGAGGGCTTGGTCTGCCTTAGGGAATGTTCGGTCCTACCCTAACATACCATACCATACCCAACCATACCCTACAGTAACATACCATACCATACCCAACCCTAACATACCATACCCTACATACCATACCCTACCCTACCCTAACATACCATACCATACCCAACCCTACCCTAACATACCATACCCAACCATACCCTACCATACCATACCATACCATACCATACCATACCCAACACTACCCTAACATACCATACCATACCCAACCATACCCTACAGTAACATACCATACCATACCCAACCCTAACATACCATACCCTACCCTACCCTACCCTAACATACCATACCCAACCATACCCTACCATACCCTAACATACCATACCATACCCAACACTACCCTAACATACCATACCCTACCATACCAGAGACAAGAGTTTGTTGTAGTCCAGTAGCTGAATAATTATACATTTTCTATTTTGGAAATAATTTAGCGTGCAAAAGTGAGATAAGCCTTCTTAAGTTGAGTGGAACTGCACAAGTTCTAAAGAAAAGGTTTGCATGGATGCTTCTCAATGGATTATTGATTGGTGTGTAGTTTGATGTGATTATTGATTGGTGTGTAGTCTGATGTGATTATTGATTGGTGTGTAGTTTGATGTGATGATTGATTGGTGTGTAGTTTGATGTGATTATTGATTGGTGTGTAGTTTGATGTGATTATTGATTGGTGTGTAGTTTGGCAGGTAGATTGGTTATCCAAATATTACATTCCAACACACATGTTACCCTCGTGTAAATGATTATTGATATATCAAACAGTGTCCTAGTCATTTACAGGTGAGAAGCTTGGCAAATATCAAATGATAATCACATGGCTTTTGAAGTTATGAATATTTAGGTCTTCCAAACTGGATTGTAAATTGTGATTCTTGACTGTCTTGACTGTCTTGGCTGGCTGGCTGGCTGGCTGGCTGGCTGGCTGGCTGGCTTGGTAAAGACAAATGAAGTCATCTGCAATTAATATAGACAACCCAACTTTTTTCAGGGAGGATTTGCAACACTTCAGGGAGCCTGGAAGCTTTGCAAGCAGCTCATCTGTGTCTCACATGTCTCGTAAACAAACACCCTTTGACCAGGCATCTCTATACAGAGCCACATCCCTAGACTACCTCTGGCACATTTGTCCCAGTGAGCGAGCTCAACTCTAAACCATCCAAACAACTCCTTTTGTTGCCCTTGTGCTGTTTGGCTATGATACGGTGTTGGGTGGAAAATCGCTATTCCCCAATCTGGCTCAGAGAATAGCTGGAGTGTTTTCCACCACTAAAAGGCTTAAGAGGCCTAACTGCTGCTGCAGCGTTCCTCCCTCGCTGACCGGCGTTATGCTGCCTGGGGCACGTGGCCAGAATCACTTACTGACACACAGTGTTGGGGGTAACTCATGACAAAAGTAACATATTACACGTGATATATTACTTTTAGCAGTAACTCAGTAATATAACTTATTATTACAAATAGGATTTCAGTAATATTATACCAGTTACTTTGTCAAGTAACACAAAGATCTTACACTACAGGCATAGCCTGTGACGTCACGTCGACGGCTGGGTTTACCCAGGCTAGCGGCCTTTGGGTTGGATCAGCACCAGCTTCGTCCGAGACTCCACTTCTCAGATGATAAAGATGATAGTGTCCGATAGTGAGACTCCACTTCTCAGATGATAGTGTCCGATAGCTATGGAAAATCCATCGGCGTCCAGATTTATTGAAAGGTTCACTGTGGCTTCAGGCTAGTAACTAGGATTGTCCAGCTACCTACTAGTAGTTTAGATACTACATCAGCCACTCAGATGTTCTTAGTGTTCATCTCCAATGCGCGTTTATTCTCAATGTCCACACACACAACTAGCTGCTCTTAGCAGCTCGCAGCTCCGTGTGTGTTTATCGTACTAAATGTCTCTTCACATAGCCAGCCAACTGCATCTGCAAACCAGCCGCTCTCCAGCATGCTCATCAGTCTCAGGTGTGTTCCATCTCTGAGTCAGTCATTTATAGATCAGGTCACCTTTACCCGAAATAGGAAGTCAGTACTTTCCCATAGACCAAATCACCGGGGATGTTTACATGTACTTCCGGTTACCCCTGGTTCCGGTTACCTCCGCACAAACTGACGTGTTGAAGACAGAAACAGACAAAGAAGGCAAAAATGGTTCGTTCGTGTTGTGTTGTTGGGTGTCCAGTGACCATAAAGAGCGGGTCAAGATTTGGATTATTCTAAATTCCCTCTGCAAAGGGCAAACATGAGCAAAGACAACTCTGGATTCGGCGTCACAGGCTTACTACAGCTACAACATCCGGGTTCCAAGCTGTATCCGAGCGGCGTCAGTAGCCTCTGTCTGTAACGTAACGTTAACGAGTCTGCAAAAAAACAGCGAGTTTGACAGTTGTAAACAAACGTTATTAGCTAGCTAACACTACATAAAACAAACACAGAAGAAAGGCTAGATACGTCGGACAAGCATGTTTACCAACCGTTTGAACATTTAAATTGAAAGTAGTCGGCCGAAAACAACGAGAGTTTGACAGCATTTATTTGACAACACGCAAATTTAAACCTGGCGCCTTCCCGAAGTGGTACCCGGAAGTAAATGTTGTTTACATGGTGACGTCACGGTGATTTGGTCTATAGAGTTCCCCCTAGTGGTCAACCTGCAGTACCACTCCTATAGTGCTATACATGTATGCCTCCGCCTAGTGTTCAGCTAATAAATCCATATCGCCCTAAACAAGTTTAGGGAATGGAATGGAGCAGTATGGAAAAACTTTCTTCTACATTTTCTATGGATGACATGTGTATCCTTAGTGGGATATATATTCAATAGCAACACATTTACAGTATATAGACTTCCCTGATTGTATTGTACAGAAGGGTTTTCATTGTCTTTTGTATTTACTGTCTATGACATTATAATTTATCACATGGAAATGTATGAGCCATTAATATCTACATATTGTCTGGAAATGTATTGTCTGGAAATATGTACAAAGCTTGTGATCAAAATGTTGCCAGCTCGACTCACAGGTTCAGTTCAGCTGGGACGGGGCAGGTGAACCTGAGGCATCCTCCGCTCACTCAACAAGTGCCCTTGAGCAAGGCAATTAACCCCCGACTGCTCCTGTGGAGTGCCTCTGTGGGAAATGGCTGCGGGCAGCTATGTTGGGCAGCTCACAAGTGAGAGCGTCATGTGGCTGTTCTTCCCCTCCGCCCTAGCTGCTAGTCAAATTGCCTGGTTCATTATAAAACACAAAACGCTAATTAAAGTTGCATTTCTTATCACAACACTGGATTTTGTGAGATATTGGTAGAATATGTCCTTACTGTGTCAGGGATTCAGATCCTCTCAATTAACGATCTCAGTGGAACGGAATGCCACAACTGTGGCCGTAATGCCCGTGAAATCTCGGAGGGTGGTGTGCGTGGCAGTTAGGTGGGGGGGGGGGTGGGGGGGTCGGTGCAGCTGTGCACAGCTGCCCTATCAGTCAAGACCATCAGCCGATGGAGAATCTGGGTCTGGCCAGCCAATCAGTGCATGAGAAGATCAGTGATAAAGCTCAGCAAGGGGCAAATATTATGATGTTCGGTTTGGGGATTTTGAAAGACAATAACAAGGACTGTGGATATTATACTGCAAACCTATAGATTCCTCATATGATGTCAAGGACAAACGTTCAAGAACAAACTATTTGATATTTTAAACCAAGATGCTAGAAGTAGAGGTAAGATTGAAAGTAGAGTGTATGATTGAAACTTAACACCAACCAAGGTTATATAATATATATATTGATGCTCTACCAGCATTAATGCTTACAACTTAATTGTTGGAATGTTTTGCTTGATTACTTCAGACTGAAACACATGTATTTTGAAAATAATGTATATTTGCTGCAGGCAAATTGCTGGTTTCTTTGATTACTTTAATCTCATTGACGCATTTAAAGAAATGCCTACACTGAAGCAAGAGTTTCTATTGACACTAACACAATAGCCCAACTAATACATTGCATACCAGAGATGTACTGTAACAACCTATTTGGACTTTTTGGAAATTCCATGACTTACCAGCTGATGACATTGTTGCTATATATGCTCTTAATTTATTACCTTCACCTCCCATTCCAGACTTAGCAACAGCCACCATATTATAGTCATATATACTGTGTGGGCTAACTCAGTTAGCACTCAGAGAGATGAGGGATCCATCTGATTTTAAAGTATACATTGATAAAAAGTCATCCATTTCATGGAGATTTGGCAGTTTACTGTACAATTCTTATAGTTTCTTTACTTAGAATTTCAACCTTCTGATCATCTCTTGGAGAGCAACACAGGCTGTCCCATCACGTTTTTATGGGAACAATATTGGTGCAGTTGCTTAGAAGTTGTCACAGTGCTTTGACTGTTTTCAGTGGATTATTTGGTCTTTGATGCTACATTTTCACACCTTACTCCTCACTCCTTACTCCTCACTCCTTACTCCTCACTCCTTACTCCTCACTCCTTACCTCTCACTCCTTACTCCTCACTCCTTACTCCTCACTCCTTACTCCTCACTCCTTACTCCTCACTCCTTACCTCTCACTCCTTACTCCTCACTCCTTACTCCTCACTCCTCACTCCTTACTCCTCACTCCTTACTCCTTACTCCTCACTCCTCACTCCTCACTCCTTACTCCTTACTCCTCACTCCTTACTCCTTACTCCTCACTCCTTACTCCTTACTCCTCACTCCTCACTCCTCACTCCTTACTCCTTACTCCTTACTCCTCACTCCTCACTCCTTACTCCTTACTCCTCACTCCTCACTCCTCACTCCTTACTCCTCACTCCTTACTCCTCACTCCTCACTTCTTACTCCTCACTCCTTACTCCTTACTCCTCACTCCTCACTCCTCACTTCTTACTCCTCACTCCTTACTCCTCACTCCTTACTCCTTACCCCTCACACCTTACTCCTTACTCCTCACACCTTACTCCTCACTCCTTACTCCTTACTCCTTACTCCTCACTCCTCACTCCTCACTTCTTACTCCTCACTCCTTACTCCTCACTCCTTACTCCTTACTCCTCACACCTTACTCCTCACTCCTTACTCCTTACTCCTTACTCCTCACTCCTCACTCCTCACTTCTTACTCCTCACTCCTTACTCCTCACTCCTCACTCCTCACTTCTTACTCCTCACTCCTTAGTCCTCACTCCTCACTCCTTACCTCTCACTCCTTACTCCTTACTCCTTACTCCTTACTCCTTACTCCTTACTCCTCACTCCTCACTCCTTACTCCTTACTCCTCACTCCTCACTCCTTACTCCTCACTCCTCACTCCTTACTCCTTACTCCTTAGTCCTCACTCTTCACTCCTTACTCCTCACTCCTCACTCCTCACTCCTTAGTCCTCACTCCTCACTCCTTACTCCTTACTCCTCACTCCTCACTCCTCACTCCTTACTCCTTAGTCCTCACTCCTCACTCCTCACTCCTTACTCCTCACTCCTCACTCCTTACCTCTCACTCCTTACTCCTTACTCCTCACTCCTCACTCCTCACTCCTTACTCCTTACTCCTTAGTCCTCACTCCTCACTCCTCACTCCTTACTCCTTACTCCTCACTCCTCACTCCTTACTCCTCACTCCTCACTCCTTACTCCTCACTCCTCACTCCTTACTCCTCACTCCTCACTCCTTACTCCTCACTCCTCACTCCTTACTCTTCACTCCTTACTCCTTACTCCTTAGTCCTCACTCCTCACTCCTTACTCCTCACTTCTCACTGCTCACTCCTCACTCCTCACTCCTTACTCCTTACTCCTCACTCCTCACTCCTTACTCCTTACTCCTTAGTCCTCACTCCTTACTCCTCACTCCTCACTCCTCACTCCTTACTCCTCACTCCTTACTCCTCACTCCTCACTCCTTACTCCTCACTCCTCACTCCTCACTCCTCACTCCTTACCTCTCACTCCTTACTCCTTACTCCTCACTCCTCACTCCTTACTCCTTACTCCTTACTCCTCACTCCTCACTCCTCCACACAGTCGGCTAAACACAAACTTTCTGATTCCCGGGTTGCCAATCGCCATCTTTTCTCCTCAACGGCTTGATGCTTATGAGGCAGAAGGCAGAAGGTATGCATGCGCACGCACGCACACACACACACATGAACACACGCACATACAGTACACACACACACACACACACACAAACACAAACACACACACCACACACACACAAACACAATCTGTCAAGCTGTTCTCAATGCTGACAGATGTGTGTACTGTATGTGGGTGTTTTCAGCATCCCCCCCCCCCCCAGTAAACTCTTAACGCAGAGGGACTCACTTTATTTAGTGCAACAGATTGTGTGCGCAGGCGTGTCTGCTGCGTGTGCGCAGGCGTGTCTGCTGCGTGTGCGCAGCATCCAGCTTCCATGTACATGTGATGCTTGATGTGTCCACAGTGCAAGATTTGCGTGCACTTAATTCACCTGAGAGCATGTAGCCCATGTTAGCATTTTGTGTGTGTGTTGAGCCCACAGTGTTGCTGAGGCGAGGGAGAGTCCACAGATGCTGAGCTGACTTCACACACAGCACTGTGGGAGCTCATTACTGTGGTCTCTGGGCTGGAAAATGTCTGTCAGTAAGGATTCATGAAGAAGCAACCTGCTCGAGGGGCTCCTGATCGCGCTGTAACGAACGGCTCCTGATCATTACATTACATTACATTACATTACGTCATTTGGCAGACGCTTTTATCCAAAGCGACTTACAATAACACACTTTTTGTCAGCAATAGAGCAATCAACTATGGAGCACAGTCTATGACAACTACAAATCCTGAAGGAACAGAGGTATGAGTTTAGTTTAGGATTTTTTTTTATTTTTTTTAAATAGAAAGAGAGAGAAAGAAGTTATGGCCCAGATGGAGCCTGAAAAGTTGAGTCTTTAGTCTTTTCCGAAAGATCGGCAGTGATTCAGCAGTCCTGACCGAAGGTGGAAGCTCGTTCCACCATTGGGGTGCCAGGGACGAGAAGAGTCGAGATCGGGATGAGCAAGGGGCTCCTGATCGCGCTGTAACGAGGGGCTCCTGATCGCGCCGTAACGAGGGGCTCCTGCACGATTTTGGGCCCCTCCGGCGGCTCAAATTGGACAGGTGAAAATGGGCGGTCATCTATGACGTCACCAGAGGAGACCTGTCAACCTAGGATGTGGCTTTATTGTGGTCATTAGGATTCGTGGGGTACATTTGTTGTCTTGTTTGCTTTTGCTGAAGCGCCGGTGATGCTAGCTAGCTTTAGTTCCGCTCTGCTGTCCCCACTGCTTTTCCCAGTGCTGTAAAGAATAATAACATCCACGTATTTTAGCGTTCTCCAGAACTGCTGCTGCTCGCCACGAACACGCTATCTTTTCACCCTGTTTACACCACTCTGTCTGTCATTGAACAGACAGACTACAGCAACAGCTTTGGTGCTTTCTGTCCATCATGCTTAATGCAGGTGGACTAATTGTGAGGGCTGAGTGACTCTGGTGTTTACTAGTCTGGTTCATACTGGTTTGTTTAGGCTGGCTTAGTGTCCTCTAGAGAGAGAGAGTGGCGTCAGTGGAGGACCAAAATGCGAGACTCATTAGCCAATGAACAGCCAGGAATGGGTCTCGCGCTACTTTTGCATGCTAAAATAAAGCTGATAATGTACAATTTGATTCAAGGGGGGAAAACCCTTTCAGAGTACAACACAAACTGTCTATTTTGGTGCAACTCGACAGTGCTGCTTAATCCAGGAGCTTACTTCCTGGAACTCTTGAGAGTAAAAAACTGGTCCATTGGAGTGAATGGAGATGTCGCGACTCTTCTATCGACACGGCTCTGGGCTGGCTGGCTGTGTTGTTCTGTCTGTAGAAGTCTCATTTTGTCTTTGGGATTCTGCTTCCGTTTTGTTTGATTAAAGGGGGACTTACCCCCCCCCCCCAGATATGTGACAAAACGCCATGCTGCTTATTTGAACAAACCTATGGGAAAAACCAAGAAATGAACGTCTCCTCTCGACGCCATGACAGTTTGCCCCACCGCCTAAAAAAAGATTATATGAGAGCTACAAAATCTTTATAAATATCAACAACTAGCCAACGCTGGTGGCCTGTATGGAAACAGCGTTGCTCAAAATGGTTGAAAGTTATATCAATTTGGTCATTCAGTGGCAAAATAAGCAGGGTTGAACCCATAGAGGGCACTTATGCGGCTGAAATGATACAAATGGTACAATGGTAACAGTTTGGTCTCAAATGTGGAAATTCTGACAAGAATTCTTCACACACCACCCCCAAAGTCATATAGGTTAAAAGCTGAAAAAAGTGTTTTGGGGGTAAGTTACACTTTAAAGTGGAGATACCAAAGCCACTTTCAGACATGGACTCTGGACTATATCCATTTAGTGAGGAGTGTGTGTGTGTGTGTGTGTGTGTGTGTGTGTGTGTGTGTGTGTGTGTGTGTGTCTGTGTGTGTGTGTGTGTGTGTGTGTGTGTGTGTGTGAGAGAGATACAGAGAGAGTGGGGGGGGGGTGTAGTGTTCTGCAGGGATCGGGGGGGTACGGTGGCACAGTCGGTAGCGCTGTCGCCTCACAGCTAGAAGGTCCTGAGTTCGATTCTCGCCTGGGACGCTGTGGGCGCTGGGGTTGTGTTCCCCCCCATATCTTCAGTGCCTACTGCCCAGGTGGGGTATCTCGTCGAAAGGGCCTTTCTGTGTGGAGTTTGCATGTTCTCCCCGTGCTCCCCAGGGGGTTCCTCCGTACATAAACCCCCCACTAAAAACATGCAGAAGATCGTCATCCGACCAGTGACGACAACATCCGAATGATGGTCCAATGATGGTCCCCGGGCGCTGGAAAGAAAAAGCGACCACTGCTCCTGGCCTGCCCCCCCGGAGGAAAGAACAAGCTTGGATGGGTTAAATGCAGAGGACAATTTCACCGGCCACCGTCAGCATGAGTGTGTGTTTGTGGCCGCATGCATGTGTTGGGTGTGTTCGTGTGACAATAAAAGACAGGCTCGTCCGTCTACTAACTGGATCGCAGTGTTTATGCAAGACAGACTTTTAATTACATTTTTCAATGTAGACTACATCAGAGAGATATTTCAGGAAAGCAATTCCACTCAGTGGAAGAAAAAAAAACCTTCAACGCATGTATTCTGGGCTGTGATAGGGTGAGTGGGCATGTATTCTGGACTGTGATAGGGTGAGTGGGCATGTATTCTGGACTGTGATAGGGTGAGTGGACATGTATTCTGGGCTGTGATAGGGTGAGTGGGCATGTATTCTGGGCTGTGATAGGGTGAGTGGGCATGTATTCTGGGCTGTGATAGGGTGAGTGGGCTGGCGATGTGCCAAAAAGTGAGCAGTTTATACATGGCCAAAAAGCACAGGGAGAAGTCAGCTGCCAATTAGTGGTCGCGGTAATATTAATTAAACAAAGGTGATTATACAAGTGGCATTCAAGTCATATCTGACCCGTTTTCAATTTATTTCTCCTCAAAAAGTTATCTCTCCTATATATAGCCCAATGGAGCACTGTCATTTTCTTGTTGCGTTTTCATGATTCAAACAGGCAGACCGGGAGATTGTTTACTCGCTAATTTGTTTTCTCTTCCAAATAATCCAGCCACATAACTATCCATTCATGAAATGAAGTCGCACGGGAACATTAATGGTTTGTAAAAGTGCCATTTTAACAATATAATAACAGAAGTAATCCCAAATGTCATTATGGACATTATGCTGTAGTATTCAGTACCAGGGGCTTGGGTGGTTAAGATTTGCAACAATGGACAATTGTGTTCATACATACAGCCTATCTGAGTGATATCGTCAGGAGTTCACTGCATGTCTGAAAAAGGCTCAAGGCTGTGTTGTCTGAGGGAAACGCTTTGATTTGTCTGTGCCTGCGTGCTGAAAGCTGTTTCTCTCTGCATTGTGATTTCCCCAGGCCAATGTCTGTTTTCGTTGTTGTGCTACGTTTGTTCCCTCTTCGTCATCTGTTCTGTGTGTCTCGTTGTCAACTTGTCGCGTCTTGTCTCTCGTGTCTCGCAGGCCCGAACACCGCGGGTGACGCGACCCAGCCCAACACAGCCGGCTCTAGCCGACCAGGCCAGCAGGGTGTCCTTTGCGTCAGCTGAAAGTCTGGAGACCATGTCGGAGGCCGACGTCCCCATCGGCTTCAACCGGATGAACCGGCTCCGCCAGAGCCTGCCTCTGGCACGCTCGTCCAGCCAGGCCAAGCTGCGGGCTCCAGGTCAGCCCATCGCCTTTAACAGCATCGCTTATAATCATGTGCCACGCTGCAACCTAACAACATGGCTTATAATCATGTGCCACGCTGCAACCTAACAACATGGCTTATAATCAAGTGCCACGCTGCAACCTAACAACATGGCTTATAATCATGTGCCACGCTGCAACCTAACAACATGGCTTATAATCATGTGCCACGCTGCAACCTAACAACATGGCTTATAATCATGTGCCACGCTGCAACCTAACAACATGGCTTATAATCATGTGCCACGCTGCAACCTAACAACATGGCTTATAATCATGTGCCACGCTGCAACCTAACAACATGGCTTATAATCATGTGCCACGCTGCAACCTAACAACATGGCTTATAATCATGTGCCACGCTGCAACCTAACAACATGGCTTATAATCATGTGCCACGCTGCAACCTAACAACATGGCTTATAATCATGTGCCACGCTGCAACCTAACAACATGGCTTATAATCATGTGCCACGCTGCAACCTAACAACATGGCTTATAATCATGTGCCACGCTGCAACCTAACAACATGGCTTATAATCATGTGCCACGCTGCAACCTAACAACATGGCTTATAATCATGTGCCACGCTGCAACCTAACAATATTGCCTATAATCATGTGGATCATGTGGACCTTTTCATCATCATCTTTTGTAGTGTAAAAAAACGGGTCCATTGAAGTCAACGGAGATGTCGCAACTCTTCTGTTATATGGCTCTGGAAACAGGCAGTAGTTTGAATAATTAGTAAATAGTGATTTGAAATTTGAAAATAGTGCGGTGGAAAGTAAGGGTGTTGTGATGGTGGTGGCGGATGGGTACAGGCTATCTATATTCAACTCCTCAAAACCTAGCCCTTAACTGTTCAAAGTTGTTTTACTTGACTAAACTTAAATTGTTAGCTAACCTATTCATGATAGGTGAAAATTATGTGTACAGTTCATGCTCGTGCAACATAATTTGTCGTAAGCTATCTTGTGTGTGCACAACATGTCATCTGCGTTTGTCATTTGTGCTCATTTCACGTCTTCTGAGACTGCTGCTTCTGCAGGAGACATGTTGGTCCACACCGCCCTGCTCTTAATGTTGGTCCACACCGCCCTGTTCTTAATGTTGGTCCACACTGCCCTGTTCTTAATGTTAGTCCACACCGCCCTGTCTCTTAATTTTGGTCCACACCGCCCTGTTCTTAATGTTGGTCCACACCGCCCTGTTCTTAATGTTGGTCCACACCGCCCTGTCTCTTAATGTTGGTCCACACCGCCCTGTTCTTAATGTTGGTCCACACCACCCTGTATCTTAATGTTGGTCCACACCGCCCTGTTCTTAATGTTGGTCCACACCACCCTGTCTCTTAATGTTGGTCCACACCGCCCTGTTCTTAATGTTGGTCCACACCACCCTGCTCTTAATGTTGGTCCACACCGCCCTGCTCTTAATCTTGGTCCACACCGCCCTGTCTCTTAATGTTGGTCCACACCGCCCTGTTCTTAATGTTGGTCCACACCGCCCTGTTCTTAATGTTGGTCCACACCGCCCTGCCCTTAATGTTGGTCCACACCACCCTGCTCTTAACACATTCACTGCCAGACGTTTTTTTTTTACTGTAGGTAGGTTCTGCCAGAGGGTTTTTTTGAGGATTCTGGCTCATCTTTCAAGACCCGAGGATTCTTTTCTGATAAGATTTTGTGAACACACAATATCTCAAAAGAACTAATAGAATGTGTGCTTTCTCTGTCTAAAAGAGTTAGTTTGTAGAGTTAGTAGTTATGTAAGCATTAGCAGTTGAATACAGCATGGTTTCAGCGTCAGAAAAATTATTCAGAGATAAACGGCTTTTTGTGAAATTCGATAGAACAGTCACTTTAACCATTCATTTTTGGCATCAGTAAGACGTCAGACATCTAAACAATAGTTTTGAACAGTAATTTCCTCCATAACAGCAGGAAACCCCCCTCTGCTTCCAACTCCTCCCTCCGTGGGCGTTCTTCTTGGCTGCAGCGGCCGTGTCACAAGCTTGTCACCAGTCTCACTGCTTTGCTGCTGCTGCTGCCTGTCTGCGCGGCCGCTCTTTGAGGAAGTCTGGATGGACTCGCTCGCTTCTTGGAGTTTTGGTTGAGAGCTTTGATGAAGCTTTTGCGATTCTGGTCATATTTATGCTGCGTGTTTCAAAGTGTGTTCCACCCGTAATCTATTATGCAAATTTGCAATCCCGCATCGCCAGCAATCAGCGCGAAAACGAAAGCGTTTTCGCCAATCCATTTTCATGAGAATGGCTTCGTCACACTGCTTTTTGCTTGCCTTCCTCTAGTCAGGAAAGCACTGTCGCCACTTAGTGGGTAGGTGGAATGGGTTGTACACGTTGTACACGTCCAATACTTATATAAGAGATGTAAAAGGGTTAGATGCACATCCCACCTTCAAAAAAACAAAAATGTTTGACGTAAAAACACGTCATTGGCAGTGAACGTGTTAATGTTGGTCCACACCGCCCTGTTCTTAATGTTGGTCCACACCGCCCTGTTCTTAATGTTGGTTCACACCGCCCTGCTCTTAATGTTGGTCCACACCGCCCTGTCTCTTAATGTTGGTCCACACTGCCCTGCTCTTAATGTTGGTCCACACCGCCCTGTCTCTTAATCTTGGTCCACACCGCCCTGTTCTTAATGTTGGTCCACACCGCCCTGCTCTGAAGTGTGTCAGGTACATTTCAGGAAACCCATACTTGCAACTTGCAAGCAGGGCCGGCCCGCCCTATATGCGAACCAAGCGGCTGCCTAGAGCCCCGGGAGTTGGGGGCCCCCCCCAAAAAAAAAAAAAAAAAAAAAAACTTTTTTTTAAATAAACATAGGCTATAATATTATAGGCTGTGTGTGGTAGTTAAAACATAGGTTGATGTTTATTTATGTTTGTAGTTTAAACAAAAACATAAATACTGTAGGCTACATACAACACAAAAGGCTGTTATTTACCTTTTGTCGCCACCTGGTGAGTAAATATATATGTAACTAAAACCATTAAAATTGACAACCGGTCCTGCATGTATCTACCGGTCCTTGGCACAAAAAAGGTTGGGAACCCCTGGTTTAACTGACCTGGCAACCCCTATGGCTGCTGGGTTCTACACGCTTGCTTGACACTGATAGGGCTACAAACGAGCGTCATTGTCATGTTTGTTTGTTTTAAATATTCTTCTAAATATGGCTAAAAGTCCAAAAACGTCAAATTTTCTTCGCCGCTGCCCTAGCGGGCAGCACCAAGAGTCCCTTCCTTACAGCACCCCCTACTTAAAAGTACTTCCAGCGCGGATGCCCCCAAACCCCCGCCCCTGGGAGGGGGCCCCTGATCTATATCCTGCTTAGGGCCCCCAGATGGCTAGGGCCGGCCCTGCTTGCAAGCACACAGTCCAGCTTTTCTGTGACCATAGTTAGTACACTAATAGTCTCGCTTCCCATTTGCATATGCACTGCATTGGGCTTTGAGCAGTTTGCGATAGGCTACAGAATGATGAGCTTCTGGATCCCCAAGTTTTTTTTGCCAACTTACATTATATATCCCCCCCCCCCCCCCCCCCCGATTTTCCCTCCCATTTCCCCCCCCCATTAGTGCTAATTTAACTTATTTATCCTGGTTGCTGCTCCACCCTCTGCCGATCTGGGAAGAGCCGAAAACTGGCTCCATGCTTCCTCCGAGACATGGGCAGTTAGCCAGCCGCTTCTTTTCACCTGACAGCGGAAGCTTCACCGGTAGGACATAGCACGTGGGAGGATCACGCTATTCCAACCAGTTCCCCTCCCTCCGAACAGGCGCCCTTAACGACCAGAGGAGGCACCACATCAGCAAACAGGATATTGCATGTTTTTGGTGAAGGGGGTTCCTAGATGAAGGAAACCCCCTGGGAGGCATGGGGAGAACATGCAAACTCCACACAGAAAGGCCCTTTTGACGACCCCACCCGGGCGGTGGGCACTCGAGGACATGCGGACGGGCACGCATTCCTTCAGCGTTCACAGCGTCCCAGGTGGGAATCGAACCCAGGACCTTCGAGCTGTGAGGCGACAGCACTTACCACTGCACCACCGTACCCCGCATTTTTTTTGCCAACTTTACCAAGTCGGATTTTCTTTTTAGTGTAAAAGAAATAAAACTCTCACATAGCTCAAAATTAATTGGCCTATATTCCGTACATTTATAGTGACACTAAGCAAATGTTTATTTTTGTTGGAGGGCTTATTTCCACATTTCCAGCCATTGCAACTTCTAGCTAATATGATGTTGGTAATAATGATGTGTGCACTCTCAGTGAGAGTGCACACATCATTATTACCAACATCATCTCTCAGGAGACTTTAGATGTGTTATATATTAATTAAGGCACAGTGGAGAGTGATAGTTTGACCTTAGTAACATTATTGGGTTAACCAAAGAGTTACCCTACAAGAAACTTTGAGGTTATGACCCGGATGGCTTTGAAACAGGGGCGGTCAGTTGCAGACTTGTTTACAAGTTAAAACCCCAATATCCAGACCCACATGTGCTCCTGTTGTACTGTCTCAATGGAGCAACAATGTGAGACGAGTGGATTGTTACAAGTTTTAATCTATTATGAGGATGTAAGCAAACGTAAAGGAAATATGCCAGCTGTCAGTGTGCGCACTTGTTTGTTCTTACTGTATATTCTGTATGTTTCACTCTGTCCAGCACCTGTCTAGAATGGCTTTTTCAGATGTGTGCGTTTCATGTGCATTTTGCTATTTTGATTCAAGTTAAACCACCCCACCAGGGACGAAATTTTAATTTCAAAGGTAGGAGGGACACAATTTGTACAGGCCCACATCCTCAGGCCCAAACCCGGCGAAAGGTTTTTGACGCCATTTGAAGCAAGATTTAGAGGAATATCTCATTTTAAATTAACATTAGGATTAGTTTTACTCTTCATATTTGCTCCTTTTCTCATTAGGGTAAATACTGTATATTTATTTAGAGATTTTTGTTGAATTATTTGTGCCGTTATGGCTCCAAAATACATTAAGACACCAAGACCTTGAGGAACACCATAGAAAAATTCATGTTGTGATTTGGTAAAAGAATTGCATTTTTCGGTAATTGGGTGGCGAGCACTTCTGTTCTGGAAATTGCTCAGAAACCCCCTTATTGTCAATATACCTACTGTAGGAAAACCATACATCCTGAATGCCCTAGGTGTCCTACAGTACGGACCCGCTTTCGAAATATCCATGCCAATTTTTCCCTTACTAAAATTTTGCCTAACTTTGGAGCATTATTTGCTGACAAGCATGACATAGTTGATACCAATGTATGCCTTAGGTCAGTGATACTCAACTTGCGGCCCGGGGGCCAGATGCGGCCCGCGATAGGGTGTAGAGTGGCCCCCCAACCATTTTCTAATTCACAATGAAAATGAATGTTAAATAAAGTTTGACTGAGCTCCAGCTAAATTGTCAAATATTGCCACCTGCTCGCCGCCCAGCATTTAACTCAAGTATAACTGTCCTGTGTGCACAAAGTCGTCCAACTGACCGGTCAGTTGGTCGGAGATGTTTGGTTAATTTTCTTTTTGGAGAGATCCTTTATTGATTTGTTTGGGGCAAGGGGTTACTTTGAACAGATTTGAGAACTGAAATGAAGTGAACAAATTGAATTTCTAACTTTTGTTTATCGGTATTATTTATTTAAAAACAAAACACTATTTTTGGTGAATCACATCTAGTTTGTTTGATTATTTGGTCTTGCCTGTAAATGATATTTTTCTTTTGTGTGAATGGTTTTCACATTGGATTTATATTGAACGGTGTTTGCATTATCACTCTGATTATTGCTTTGATTGTTTGATTGTCAGACAAAACTCCGGCTGGCACCCAAGAAACCTAGAATCCGCTACAGAAAAAAAGAAGAATTATTAATAATGTTTGTTTGTTAACCGGCCCCTGCCCTCCTGTCACTTTGCAAAAGCGCCCCCCGGGCAAAGCAAGCTGAGTATCCCTGGCCTGCCTTAGGTCTTCTAGTTTCATATGATAGCACCAGTAGCTTCACTCTAGCTTAAAAAATGCCGTGATTTTTCGGATTAAGTTGTGTGTGTGTGTGTGTGTGTGTGTGTGTGTGTGTGTGTGTGTGTGTGTGTGTGTGTGTGTGTGTGTGTGTGTTGAGGGAAAGGGGGGGGCCAAAATCTGGATTTTGAAAACAGATTAGTTTTCCCTATGGGAATTTGGCCCTTGGGTAGAGAAATAATATGACCAGAACAGTCATGTTCCTACATTGTGTTTACCCATTTTCTATAATTGTGATTAGTGCTGTTGTATACAGCAGTGATTATCAACCTTTTTCATATCACAGACCTCTAATTTAGTCCACATTAGACCCATGGACCCTTAACTTGGTGAGAATTTGTCTCTGAAAACTTTTTTTTTGTCAGATATGATTTTGTCCAGAATTCTAAGAGTTGATTGCAATATGAGTTGTTATGAGTTGTTGCAATATGTTATTCTCTGTTTAACTGAGTGCTGCTTATGTGAAAATTGTTGAGTTGATTCATTATCATTCTTTAAAATATTGCAATAAGTGAAAATGGCTGTAGTTTTGTGTTGTAGTCGACTTACTAACTGTGAAGAGGAGGCAACTTTAGAATTGGGAACCTGTTTGGGTTAATAAGTGTCAAACTACTAGTGAATTATTTGTGAACAAGACCTCACTTTAGATTGGGGAACATAATATTCTGAGTGATAAAGAAGTTTGGAGTTAATTGGACACTAGTAACACTTGTAGTTTTGTGTTTTTATGCCTCTGCCGGCGATAGCCAGGCCGGAGGCATTATGGATCCGGGTTGTCCGTCCGTACGTACGTACGGCTGTCCGTCCGTCCGTACGATGTTTGTTAACGCGATATCTGAGGAACGCCTGGACGGAATTTCATCAAATTTTCCTCAAACATCGACTTAGACTCAAGGATGATCTGATTAGATTTTGGTGGTCAAAGGTCAAAGGTCAAGGTCACTGTGACCTCTCGAACGCCATTTTCAAGCTTGTTAACGCGATATCTGAGGAACGCCTGGACGGAATTTCATCAAATTTGCCTCAAACATCGACTTAGACTCAAGGATGATCTGATTAGATTTTGGTGGTCAAAGGTCAAAGGTCAAGGTCACTGTGACCTCTCGAATGCCATTTTCAAGCTTGTTAACGCGATATCTGAGGAACGCCTGGACGGAATTTAATCAAATTTGCCTCAAACATCGACTTAGACTCAAGGATGATCTGATTAGATTTTGGTGGTCAAAGGTCAAAGGTCAAGGTCACTTTGACCTCTCGAACACCATTTTCAAGCTTGTTAACGCGATATCTGAGGAACGCCTGGACGGAATTTCATCAAATTTGCCTCAAACATCGACTTAGACTCAAGAATGCTCTGATTAGATTTTGGTGGTCAAAGGTCAAAGGTCAAGGTCACTGTGACCTCTCGAACGCCATTTTCAAGCTTGTTAACGCGATATCTCAGGAATGCCTTGACGGAATTTAATCAAACTTGTCTCAAACATCGACTTGGAGTCAAGGATGAACTGATTAGATTTTGGTGGTCAAAGATCAAAGGTCAAGGTGAGCTCTCCAACGCCATTTTCAAGCTTGTTAACGCGATATCTCAGGAATGCCTTGACGGAATTTAATCAAACTTGTCTCAAACATCGACTTGGACTCAAGGATGAACTGATTACATTTTGGTGGTCAAAGTTCAAGGTCACTGTGACCTCTCACACACCCAATTTCCAAGCTCTGTAACGCAACATCACAGGAGCGCCTTGACGGAATTTCTTCCAATTTGCCTCAAATGGCGATTTGGACTCCAGAATGAACTAATGGCGGAGGCATAAGTCCGCGTTGCGGTCGTTCTAGTCTTAGATAGGAATAGATTCAAGATTCAATCAATTTATAGCCATGTCAACATAGTTGATAGGAATTTGTCTTGGTTCACTCTCGGACAAAAAGACAAAGACAGTGCAGCAGCAGCACACCATATACAAACAATAACCATTTAACGCAAGAAAAAAACAACATTCAGGAACAGTATTCAGCAGAAGTGTATACAGTTTAAAGTGATATAGCTCAAACATAATCAATGAATCAGTGCAAGTTCAGATGTCTAATGGCTTGGAGGTAGGTGCTATCTCTGAAGCCAGATGTTTTACTCTTGATGCTTCTGTATCTCCTGCCTGATGGGAGGAGATTAAAGAGGTAGTGTGCCAGATGAGAGTTGTCTGCTATGATTTTTTTAGCCTTCCTGATGATTCTTGTGGAGAAGAGTGATGTAAGTGAGGGGAGACTACAGCCGATGATTTTAGATGCTCGGCGTACTACTCTTTCTAGCCGAGTCTTGTCCTGAGTGGTTGTGCGACCAAATCAGACAAGCATAGAGAAAGTAAGATCACTCTCAATAGCAGACCTGTAGAAGTGGGTCATGGCTGCTTGACTGACCCTGAACTTTTTGAGCTGCTGCAGGAAGTAAAGTCTCTGGTGGGATTTGCTGATCATGAGACTGGTGTTGATGAGATCCCATGATATGGATTCATGGATGGTGGTCCCGAGGAAGCGGAAGGAGGTGACCCTCTCTACCACTTCTCCATTGATGGAAAGAGGGGGAAGGAGGCTCGTGCTCTTTCTGAAATCAATGACCAGCTCTTTGGTTTTTGAGATGTTAAGTATCAGACCATATTTATTAAGAGAATAACTATTCTTGTGGTATAATACTGAGCAAAGCCTATAAGATCATAATTCATGCACAACAACTTGCTTATTTACTAACAATAAGCAGTAATTAGGAGGTTATTGAGGGAAAACTCTTAGTTCATGGCCTACTAGTTGTAGAATATGATCATGCAGGATAAGGCATTAATAAGTGCTTTATAATGGCTAATAAATAGCTAATATGCATGCTAATAAGCAGCTAGTTAGTGGTTAATAAGTGTACATTAAAATAAAGTGTTACCCAATGTTTTTATTTTATTTTTTATTTTTTTCCAACATAACAGAGAAAGAAAACTACAAAAACCACAACCAGCTACAAAAAAAGCATATACATACACATACTGTACATTCAGAACATATCCCCCCTCCCCACAGGACCCCCTCACCCACAAAGAAGACAAATCAATAGACAAAAGAGCTAGGGATGCACTGATATGAAAATTTTGGCCGATGCCGATAACCGATATTAACATTGCTGTTATGGCCGATAACCGATATTTACCGATGTCGATATGATCTGTATAAAACCACATTTTTATGATCATCACATTTTGTACATACTGAAAAACACATGTTAACACTGAATTTGAAAAAGTTATGCATTTCTTTATTTGCAAAGCCTTTGGAAAAGCCCATAAATCATAGATTTACTGCATTATTTCATATCAATGTGAAGAATTTGGCTGATAATGATAACCGATATTAACATTGCAACATCTGACCGATACCGATATGACCGATATGTTAAAAAATGACTAACATCGGCCGATACCGATATGATTGCCGATATATCGTGCATCCCTAAAAAGAGCCCCTATAAATTAGTGGTGGATGATATTAACCAAATTAGCATTAAAATTATATCAAGATCAACAAGAATAAAGAAAGTGATGACTTTGTAGGAGAAGACGGACAGATCACAACAATACAGAAAAATGAACACGTCAAAAATGAACACATCAAAAAATTAAGTTGTAAAGAGATTTGGTTGGATGGATCATATTTAACTTGTTTCAGATCTCATTTTGAGAGACTATAATTATTTACATTTTAGAATGGAATTGTGTGTCAGTTACTTGCACAAGCATATCACAATGCTTCTACCGAATGACAATAAATAACATCAAATTATTGCCCAGCCTGATATTAAGTGACCTGACATTTGAGTGAAATGAAACTGGCATGGAAATGGCAGGTTGTTGTGTTACTGCTGAACTCAACCAGCAGCTCTGCAGCTTCACCTGCTGCTGCTCTCACCACTACACTTGTGTCTTTTGACTTGATAACTGTGACTAAAACTTCTCCCACAAACACTGCAGCTGAACGGTTTCTCTCCTGTGTGGAAAATCCTGTGTCTCTTCAAGCTTTCTTTCCGACTAAAGCTTTTAGCACAGTCTGAGCAGCTGAATGGTTTCTCTCCTGTGTGGAAACTCCTGTGTCTCTCCAAGTGTCCTTTCCAACTAAAACTTTTAGCACAGTCTGAGCAGCTGAACGGTTTCTCTCCTGTGTGGACTATCCTGTGTCTCTTCAAGCTTTCTTTCCGACTAAAGCTTTTAGCACAGTCTGAGCAGCTGAACGGTTTCTTTCCTGTGTGGAAACTCCTGTGTCTCTCCAAGTGTCCTTTCCAACTAAAACTTTTAGCACAGTCTGAGCAGCTGAACGGTTTCTCTCCTGTGTGGACTATCCTGTGTCTCTTCAAGCTTTCTTTCCGACGAAAGCTTTTAGCACAGTCTGAGCAGCTGAACGGTTTCTCTCCTGTGTGGACTATCCTGTGTCTGTTCAAGTCTTGTTTAGTACTAAAACTTTTGGCACAGTCTGAGCAGCTGAACGGTTTCTCTCCTGTGTGGACTCTCCTGTGTCTCTTCAAGCTTCCTTTCCGACTAAAGCTTTTAGCACAGTCTGAGCAGCTGAACGACTTCTCTCCTGTGTGGACTCTCATGTCTGTCTTAAAGTCTCCTTTCAGTCTAAAACTTTTAGTTTTAGACTGTGGGGGCTCTGGGTACTCCTGAACCTGCTCTCCCTCCTGACTGACCCAGAGTTCCTCCTGTTCCCCTTTAATCTGACTGATGCAGAGTTCCTCCTGTTCCTCTTTAATGTGTGAAGCTTCTGGGTCCTCCTGAAGCTGCTCTCCCTCCTGACTGGTCAAGAGTTCCTCCTGTTCCTCTTTAATGTGTGAGGCTTCTGGGTCCTCCTGAAGCTGCTCTCCCTCCTGACTGACCCAGAGTTCCTCCTGTTCCCCTTTAATCTGACTGATGCAGAGTTCCTCCTGTTCCTCTTTAATGTGTGGGGGCTCTGGGTCCTCCTGAAGCTGCTCTCCCTCCTGACTGGTCAAGAGTTCTTCCTGTTCCTCTTTAATGTGTGGGGGCTCTGGATCCTCCTGATCCAGACTGGAGCACCACTCCTGCTCAGGGGGAACCTCTTCTTTAATGGCAAACAGCTGCTGGATGTCTGTAGGCCAGACACACACACACACACACACACACACACACACACACACACACACACACACACACACACACACACACACACACAAGGAAGACAAATTATGGGTGACATGCTGACAATACTCAAATACATCCATGCAGATCTGATATTTCAGCTACAATGGCAACAATCAACTGTCTGCATTATCAAATCCTAGATGCGGAGCAGCTTTTTGAAGGAAGCTCCATCTTTTCCAACGAGATATTGGCACATCCAACTCTCTCTGATGCAGGTGCGTCTCTGATGCAGGTGCGTGTGCACACACACGCACGCGCACACACACACGCACGCACACACGCGCAAACAAAACCCACAACCTCTGTACCTCTGCTGATCATGAAGTTGCACATAATGTAGCTATAATTAACATAATGTGACAATAACACTGAAATGTCACCAACCTGCTCTGTCTAAGTGCACTCGTCCGTCGACTTTCTCTTCTGAAGCAGAAGACATTTTCACACAGTGGAGCTGATCTGAGTCCATACGAGATAACTTCTCCTTGTTGTTGTCGTTGTCGTCGTTTGGAAATAAATCACTCCGGGTTACTTAACGGGCTACTGTACTTCCCGAGCTCTGTGTGAGAGTGAAACTCTCTGAACACTGAAAAAAATAGACTGTGTGTGTGTGTGTGTGTGTGTGTGTGTGTGTGTGTGTGTGTGTGTGTGTGTGTGTGTGTGTGTGTGTGTGTGTGGGGGGGCGTATCAGTCGTGGCCTTGAGTGTCTTCCTGGACGTTGTGAGCTCACTGTACCAATATGTATCCAGCTACCTAGGGAGAGATGGAAAATTTCATGTAGGTTATTTGGTTATGAATATTAAGATGTAGCAGTTAAAGTCCCCTCTGCGCAAACACCGAATTAAACTCACTGAGATCTTATTGTCGTGTCCCTGACCTGACCTGGAGAACACCCAGAATACTCACTTATCCTTGCTGGTGTTGCGACCCCATCCACATGATATTTGGACGGCAAGTATCGATATTTAAAAAAAGTTTTTTTTTTTTTTTTTTTTTTTTTTGCAGGCCATGCCAGGCCACCGGGCATCTGCCCGAAGCGCCCGATGTTGCAGTCCGCGCCTGCAGTGGCGTATTGAGTCCAGAGAAGCTTAATAATGTAGCCTACATGTGGGGCCAAAACAAAACAAAAAAACACTGCATGTTTTACTTCCGGTGAGGTCAAGGAAAAGGTAGGAAAAGGTGTTAGACAATATATAGAAATATCGCAATATTCAATATATCGCAATACTAGCATATCGCAATATTGCAATACTATCGTATCGTGAATCAAGTATCGTTTTAGTATCGTATCGTATCGTGGGCATCTGGTGATTCCCACCCCTAATGGTCACCCAACAGAGGGAGACACAACAAAATGATTATAATCACTTCTCTGCTTGAATTTGGTTTCACCAGGTACAGTAGCAGGTAGTGGTTTTCGGTGAGTTGGTAGCACCCAGGCATGAGAAATGAAGGCATCATATAGGCCTATGGCATTTGTTCGGGGTCAGGTCAATGTTCCCACAGCGCAATGTTCCCAGGACTCAATGTTCCCAGGGTTTATATGGCACTCCCAAACAAAAAAAAAAAAAAATCCCAAATCCGTGGCGGGCCAAAACAAACAGAGCCCGCTGGCCCCAAATTGGTCAGCACTGCTCTAGACTAGAGGACACTAGGTAGGTGTAATCATTAGCATTAATGAGGGCACCTGGCACTGGAACACCTAAACAGAATGGAAGCATGAATAATGGTATTAGCGTACTGCTGCTTTACTTCCTGCTTATACCACCTCAAAAGGGTTGCTGCTGTGAAATGGGTCTATCTCTAACTGACTGTCACGATTGTGACTCCCGCTCCACCCTGTGTCTCTCGTCCCTCTCCACACATTTGGCTCTGGGTCCAGCAGATCTGTTCAGTCTCCAGTCTGTGTCTGTTCTCCCATGTGTCATCTCTTCCCTGTGTGTATTTAGGTTCCTGGTCCCCTGTCAGTCTTTGTGGTGACTCGTCAGCTCGTTCACGTGTGTTCTGTCCATGTTACCTGTGTTGTTTCATCAAATATACCCAGTGTTGGGTTTCCTGCTGTTGGGTCCTCTCTACACACCTCTACTCACCGTGACACTGCCTGGATATTTAGCCAGAATGGAGAGGAACGCTAAATGCTCGGCTTATTAAAGTGCTACAGCAATTGTATGACTTCTTGTTTTGAAGTGGTATAATTGTTGAAAATTGATTTGGCAAAGTCCATTGTAATTAAGGATAGAACATCCTCTCAATACTCTGTGTGTGTGTGTGTGTGTGTGTGTCTGTGTGTGTGTGTGTGTGTGTGTGTGTGTGTGTGCGTGCGTCCGTGCGTGCGTGCGTGCGTGTGCGTGCGTGCGTGCATGCGTGTGTGCTTGCGTGTGCGTGTGCGTGTGTGTGCATGTGTGCGTGCTTGCGTGTGTATGTGTGTGTGTGTGCGTGCGTGTGTGCGTGTGTGTGTGTGTGTGTGTGTGTGTGTGAATTGAGTGGAATGACTGCTTCTCTCACCCACTCCCTCTTTCATTCCCTCCCAAGTTTCCGACTATGTGCAAATGTGTGTTTTGAACAATGGTCCCAACTGCTTTTGGTCCCCCTCCCATGCTTATTTTCAGTCTTGTCTCCTCTTTTCCTTTCCTCGCTCTGTCCTTCCTTCTTTTCCCAACCAAACCCCCCCCCACCCCCCACCCCCCCCCCCCCCGAACCATCTTGGATCTCCTTCCCTCCTCCCCATCCATAAATCCAGGCATCTTGTTCCTCCAGCTCGGGGAGGAGACACGGAGGGTGCACCTGACCCATGAGCTGACCAGCCTGGAGACTCTGAGGGCCCTCATAGTCCACATGTTCCCTCAGAGGCTCACCATGGCCATGCTCAGGTACATCCATGTGCTGCTCAATGACTCTTGTGCATGTACTGTTTTCTGTCAAAGGCTATAACTGCACTTGAAGACGTATGCATCATTCTCAAATGTGATATAAGGAGTGGACTATAGACACTGTTAGGGCTGGGTATTGGCAAGGATCTCACGATACGATACGTATCACGATACTTGGGTCACGATACGATTGTATCACGATATATTGCGATGCGATACATATTGCGATATATTGCGATATTCTACAGAATTGAATCAAAATTAAATAATAGAGCTAAAGATACAACACACTGTGTACCACCCAGGTAGTGTAATAATATGTACATCACTTTATACTGATAAGTTAGTGGACAAATTTAGTCAAAGCTACTGAGTGTTGAGTGTGTTACTGAACGCATCGATATGGGAAATATCGATACAGTATCGATTAGGGGTGGGAATCACCAGATGCAGAGGCCTGGCATGGCATGGCCTGCAAAAATATTGCGATACATGGCGTCCAAGTATCGATACAGTATCGGGAAATAAAATATCGCGATATATTGCCCTATCGGTTATATTGCCCAGCCCTAGACACTATAGAAATGTGCATTCCATGTGTTTAGATAGTTTTTAAAGACTACAGTTACACTTTTCATTTGAATGCATTTCAAAGTTTTATCATTCAATCACCAGGATATGACAGAAAGCGACAGGTCCGGATGTAAAAAATCTGATTTTGTTCACTATGCTATCGGGTCTTCACAACCATAGAAGTGGTGGTGAGGCTGGCAGTATATTAATTCACTGAATATTAAGAGCTCAATAACAGTCTACGTCCGGTTGATCCTCCCATTATAAGTCAAGTCAAGTCAAGTCAAGTTTATTTGTATAGCACATTTCATACACAGAGGCAATTCAAAGTGCTTCACATAAAATGGTTGACAGGAAAAGAAAAGAAAAGAAGAGAGTAAAACGGACATTTAAAAGCATCACAACAAAACTTAAAAAAAAGAGTATAAAAAGTGCATTAAGCAACTTCATTAAGCACACAGGAAAATAAACGAAAAGAAGAAATAAAATGGACATTTAAAAGCATCACAACAAAACTTAAAAAAAAAAGAGTATAAAAAGTGCAATAAGCAACAGGCGCGGCAGTTGCAGAAAGAGCTAAAACTTATAGAGGACTCATTGGGTTTGCATAGTAGCTGTCAGCAGTTAAAAGCGACGGTAAACATAAAGTCTTTAGTCTATTTTTAAAAGTAAGTAAGGTTGGGGCAGATCTGAGGTCTTCAGGCAATTTGTTCCAGCTAGCAGAAGCATAGTGGGTAAATGCAGCCTTCCCGTGATTTGATTTGATCCTAGGGACAGTTAATAAGCTGGACCCTGTTGACCTAAGAGTTCTAGACGGTTCGTAGCGTGGGAGCAATTCAGCTATGTATTTTGGGCCTAGGCCATTAACACATTGAGTGCCACAGCGCTTCAGTAAAATTGTCTGGAGCCTGTGCCAGATTCACTTCCATTCAGTTGAAAACAGCTATAGAATTTTTTCTATTATGGCTATATTAACGGGGCTGGACTTTAATGAAACATTGAACACTCCTGCTTCTTCCAAAGAAGAAATTTTGTTTCTAGACAGTTCCATTATGAAATGACAGCCTCTCAAAAAAGTGCACTTTCAAGGGTTTTCTGTCGTTTTTTTTTACTTTCCAAGATATAGTCCCTTTTATGAATACCTTTTGCACTCTAATTTCGAGCACATTCACTGACTCTGGCTGGTGTTTTCTGATGTGGTGGCGTGTGGTGTGGTTTCTGTGCAGCCTGCACCCCCCCCCCCCCCCCCCCCTCTCCACCTCTGAGCTGCGGGCTCCTCCCCACACGCACAGAGTTTGTTTTCTCGACTCCGTTTTTGCCCCGGACAGATCCCAGCGCCCATCAAGGAAATGATGCGCGCTGGCAAACGCGACTGAACGAAAAGGCTTGGCCGTTCGGCTTCGGATGCTGGCTTTCTAGGAAATCGTGTGGAGATAGATAGAAGCATAAGAGCTCAGTTGTGAGCGCGGATGCAGCCGAGCCCACTCTCTGTAGACAGAGCAATATATACGGCTCTGGCAGAAAGCATGCATCGGTTTCCACTTTGATCACGGCTTTCTCCGCTGTCTCCTGTACAAAGTAAAGGATCTGAGGTGGGTGGAGCAGCTCCTGTGACGATGTTTAAGGTGGCGCCGTGTGATCCCTTGAAGGGATTCATGCTCACTGGCTAGGTACGACCTTAAACAGCAGAATTATGGAATAATATGAATTATGATTTTAGGACGTCCACAGACGTCCTTGGCACTCCTCGTTACTTTTTTTTAGGACGTCCACAGACGTCCTTGGCACTCAATGTGTTAAGTGATTTATAGACTAATAACAGTATTTTAAAATCTATTCTCTGACACACTGGCAACCAGTGTAAGGACTTAAAGGCCGGCTTTACCGTGGGGAATATGAATATATATTAATTCTTAAAAAATCTTAAATTTCGAATCCGTTGAAATTTTTGAAATTGCTTGTTCACAGCCAGAGAAAAAAAATAAAAAAAAATGCCTCCAAATTGCAAGGCGGACTTGGCCCAGATGACGCGAAACGCGTCACCTGGCCCAATTTTTTTTTTTTTTTTTTTTTTTTTTTTTTTTTCTCTGGCTGTGAACAAGCAATTTCAAAAATTTCAACGGATTCGAAATTTAAGATTTTTTAAGAATTAATATATATTCATATTCCCCACGGTAAAGCCGGCCTTTAAGAACTGGAGTGATATGATCAGCTTTCTTAGTCTTCGTTAGAACTCTAGCAGCAGCATTCTGAATGAGTTGAAGTTGCCTAGGCACCTCATGCAATTAAAGATCGTCCAATATACCTGCAAATGAACATCACTCGCTATCAGAGGGTAATAGGTGTTGAAGCAATCTTTGCATAGACAATCGATCAGTGTTTTATTCTTATTTTTGTGTGTGAATGACTATTCAGGTGTCCCAGCACAGCTCTGCTGATCAAAGATGAGACGCGTAACGTCTTCTATGAGCTGGAGGACCCGCGGGATGTTCAGGACCGCTGCGTGATCAAGATCTACTGCAAGGAGCCCATCTACGGCACCTATCCTGGACACCACAACCCACACCTGGCTAATGGAGACCTCCGGGTATGTGTGTGTTATTATATCCCTGCATCTTTGTACCAGTGCAAGAACACAGTACGGTTTTTCGCAGCGACCAGCAGCTCTATAAGTCACTCTGTTTGGTTGATTGGTTGATTGGTTGGTCGGTCGGTCGGTCGGTCGACAAAACGTTCACCACCCCTATAGCAGGCACATTTTTCACCCTGGGAGGCTGAAATTTGGTATATGTCTGTCAGGTGTGTGTGCGTGTGTGTGTGTGTGTGTGTGTGCGTGCGTGCGTGCGTGCGTGCGTGCGTGTGTGTGTGTGTGCGTGCGTGCGTGCGTGCGTGCGTGCGTGCGTGTGTGCGTGTTTGTGTTCATGCCACTCGGCTAAAAGGGGGGGCTGTGGAGGGCACAAATTTCGAAATGCAGGATGACAGGAGCAGAGGGCTGAAATGTTGGCATGGTGGTCGGGCATGGCGCTTAAGTGTGTGTGTGTGTGTGTGTGTGTGTGTGACGGTGTGTGTGTTTGCGTTCATGCCAATTGGCTAAAAGTGGGGGGTGCTAGAGGAGTAGGATGGGTCATTCTGCATTGCGGAAATTTGCACATGCGGTCGCAGCTATTAAATCCATGCTTGTTTTTTTTTTATCATTTATAAATGCCGCAGGAAAGTCCAATCACTGCCATATGAATGTGAACATATTGAACCCAAAGATTAAAAAATAAAAATAAAATCTAAGACTTGAGCCTGTGATATCATATGGATGCTTGGCCTAGAGACATACGCCATAGAGCAGTGGTTGTCAATGTGTGGTCCGGTCCGGGCAGCACCAGTGGCCCTTAAGGGGGTCGCATGGGGTCCCCACTCAGCAAATTGATGAATTGTTCAACTTCAACATGATTTTGTTTACAAGAAGTTAACACAATTAGAGGATGTAGAGCAATTAATAGGTTGATCATAGTTTCACTGTTATCTCTCTACCTACAATACAGATACAGTCATGGGATTTTGGACAAAATGATATCTAACAGTAAAATTAGGGGTCCTTGATATGAAAAAGGTCAGGAATCACTACATAGACAATGAATGAGAGAATGACTGTGAATTTATTATACTGTATTTGTATGCACTTTTCACCCCAAATTAGCTTTTTATTAGCCTATATCGTAGTGCTATCAGTTCTGAGCCAGATGAACTGATGCCAAGAAGATTATCCTGCTACTTTCACAGTCACCTTTTCATTCCTTAACAATTGAGCTGTAGACTTTAGTCTATCTATGCCGGTAATAGATTAGTGGGCGGGACGTTCTGTTTTGTTTTGCTGCCCGTGGGAGATGGGAGTGAATTTTTACAAATAACCCCAAGAATAATCAATCATTATTATTATTTTTTAATTTACACCCACACCACCAGCCACCTCTCACTGTCATAACAGTGATACTTGACTAGTAGGCATTACATAATGTGTCCAAGCATAAATTAATGGAGAGGTTCTCCATTAAAGTGGGCGTGAATGAGTTATGTGACCTTATACACCAGCACCACCGGTGCTGCTCTTGAACCACTGCCAATCCTTTGGATCAGCAGGGCTGACTGGGCTGGATGCTGATTGATTGTGATAAACACTATTCCTAGATGATATATATAGTAGGGATGGGCATCGAATTTCGAATTTTCGAATAATCGTTGTTATTATCAAGGTCGACTTTTATTATTGAAAGTCGAAATTCGAAAAGAAAAAAAGTTAAAAAAAAAAAAAAAAATTGTGTGAGTGAAATGTTGCATTGTCTCCCCTGATTCTAAGTATAGTCGAATCACTTGGTTTGAGCAAGTAAAACAATTTTTATAAGCATTTTAAGCAAGGTTTATGGAAAAATCAATGGCGGATGAAATCCCATGAAGAGGGAGAGGGGGTGACTTTGGCACCCCTTTGGCACTCAGACCTCAGCCTACTAAATATTTAATGAACCACTCATGATTGTCAAAACTGTTTTTTATTTTCGAAAATGTCAATGTCATGTAACATGTTCTTTACTTCAGTGGTGCAATGCTTGTTTGAGCTAAAAATCCACAGCAGAAGCTTTTTCTATTAATTAATAAAGCCTTAGACTTAGAATCAGGGGAGACAATGCAACATTTCACTCAGATTTTTATTTTTTTATTTTATTTTTTTATATACAGTATATATATTTTTTTTCAAATTTCGATTAAAAGTCGACTTTGGCCAGCGAATTTCGAATAGTGTTTTTGCTAGAAATGCCCATCCCTAATATATAGTCAATATAGATACCATTTTCCCCTTCATTTGGAAGAGAAAATTATCCTGAAATGAAGATTTGATTGACAGCTGCATGTTGTGACATGATTGGTTGAAATGGGGTAGAAATTTGATAGTACTAGGTGACGTCAGCAAACTGTAAATTACTGTTATCAATGAAATCTTGAAAAACGAACTTTTGATGTGAAAAAGTGTGAAAAACTAAAGAAATTAGATTGTTGTGATTTGTTTTGCATACATTATTAAATAGGTGCACTGCATACCCAGGTATTTGAACTAAAAGAAAAGAAAAGTCATTCTTGGGTTCAGCTCGACTTTAAAGACACAGAAACTGCATGTTCTTGGTAACGCTCGGAGAGCCTGCAGGAAAATGAACATGTCAAATTAAAGAAGATATTGTTCTTAATTTTCTTTTGATCACTAATACTAGTAGTATTATAGTCTAGGGAAAATAAGGTTTGACCTTAAACTAATTGCAACAGAATTTATTTTCACATTTTTATGTTTATATTGATGCCCGAAACACTATATTAAAAATCCCAGAAAATCCCATTAGTGGGAATATGTTAAAATTACATTTTCTCAAAATGGCTGCCATTATTAAAATTTTGGCCATATCTTGACTCCAACTAGACCTAGAATTACAAATTTGGTGTCTATTTCCACATTTTTGGGGGCAAGGAATCCACAGAAATGGTTGTTGAGTCTCTAAGTAGAACAGATTTTTATTTTCTCATGTAAGTATGTAGTCGTAATACAACATGTCATTTCTCACAATGTTAGCTACAACTTCGTATTTGTTAATCATACACATTTTGGGTGATACCCATTACCCTTGAGCATATTGAAGTGCTTGCCATTGAAAAAAAAAGTTTGTTGTTTCATATTTCCAATTAAAAATGTGTTACGGTAATGAATTTATTCCCTCACAGTGTCTCTAAAAGTGTCTGGAAATACATAAAAAATGAGCACATCTATCTATCTAAGGCAGAGGTTCTCAAATGTTTTTCAGCCAAAGACCCCTTACAAGATAGAAAATATACCGGGGACCCCCTCATTCTGATTTGTGATTTTGGGCTAAGCTTAATTGTTTCCACGGTAACGTGCTTGACTTTTAATTTGATAGGTTTGTTATTAGAATGTAATCCATGAACCATTTTAGATTTAAAGCATAAACTATTTTCGTTGAACTATGAAGATTTTGCATTTTTTTTTTTTTTTTTTTTTTTTTTTATTACCGTAAATTCCGGACTATAAGACGCACCGGTCTATAAGCCGCGGGACCAAAATTGACTATTTTTTTCTTCTATAAGCCGCACCGGTCTATAAGCCGCAGGTGTTTTGATGTTTAATTACCATATGAAAGGGTTCGTGCACAGAGAGGAATGTCGGGAAAGAGATGGCTGTTTGGGGAAGCTCCCATTTATTAACATTTCAACAAAACAAAACAAAAGTCAGGTCACTAATCCCCAGACAAAATCACACAACAATAGGCTATATGTGCAGCAAACCTGTAACCAGAGAAGTCAAGTCACTAATCCTCGTCTTCCTCTTCTTCCTGCGTACTGAAACCACCAAAGTCCTCATCTTCAGTGTCGGAAACGAACAGGTTCAGGGTGGCTTCGTCAACCACTCTCCTCTCTCCTTCATTGTCACTCAAAACCAACGAACTCCTCTTCATCACTGTCGGCATCGAACAGCCTCTGAAGCCTCTGACGGCCCTCAGCGCCAGCTGTGGCGGCGTCATCCTCTTCATCCCGCAGCAGTCCAGCGTTTTGGAACCCGTTGGTGATTGTGGATGTTTTCACACTCCTATAATATTCCGTGATCTTCCTTTGTGTGAATTCGCCGAAGTTTGTGATTTTCTCCTGGTAGTCGGGAGGGAGTTGTTCAGTAGTTCTCGCCCGGACTGAGACACTGAGACAGTTCCTCCTGCTGCACCGTCCAACGCCTCACCATTGACTCATCGATGCCCAGGTTACGCGCGGCTGCTCTGTTTCCCTCTTTTAATGCGAGATTGACTGCTTTCAACTTGAAAGCTGCGTCGTGTGAATTTCTGCGTACCTTCCCCATGGTAAGTGAGAGTGTTGCTTCTACTGCTCGTCTTGTTGTGAATATTCCTTGATCTTCCTTTGTGTGAATTCGCCGAAGTTTGTGATTTTCTCCTGGTAGTCGGGGGAGGGAGTTGTTGGTCGAGTGGCCGTTTGCTTACCGTAATTACCATATGTAAGTGGTCACGCACAGAGGGGATTGTCGGGAAAGAGATGGCTGTTTGAGGAAGCTCCCATTTACCGTATTACCGTAACATTTCAACAAAACAACATAACACAACACCACCGTTGTTTATTTTTACAGTGCACACAGTGTCCGCGGTGTGGTGAAAAGAGGGCAAGAGAGGAAATTAAAACAGAAGTGGATTTATAGTTAGAAAGAGTGCTAAAAAAGAGAGATTTTATTTGTATTTTTTTTTTTTTTTCTGAAAAAATCCATAGATAAGACGCACCGTTACATAAGCCGCAGGGGCCAAAAAACGGGAAAAAAGCCGCGGCTTATAGTCCGGAATTTACGGTACATTACATTTACATTACGTCATTTAGCAGACGCTTTTGTTTTGTCCAAAGCGATTTACAATATCACAATTTGTCAACAGTACAGAAAACCACTATGCAACACAATCAATGACAGCCAAGATATTTTGATAGACTAGCACCATGTAGGAAGTAGTTTGAGAAGGAATAAGTAACATGTAGCATTTTCTTTTTTAATTAAAAAAAAAAAAAAAAAAAAAAAAAAAAAAAAAATTTACCTGAAAACTTTTCGCGGACCCCCTGGCAAAGTGCCACGGACCCCTGGGGGTCCGCGGACCCCCATTTGAGAACCACTGATCTAAGGGAGCTAGGGCTCTGTTTGTTTGTCTGTTTGTCTGTCCGTCCCACATGATGACATCATCTCGAGCAATTGTGATGCCATCAGTGATGTCACTCGAGCAATTGTGATGTCATCAGTGATGTCATAAATCCTTCCTGGCTCACCCTATATAAGTGGAAGCAGTGTGTCTTTTTACACGCAAGCATCCAGTCCCATAAAACACCACCAGAAAGCATCCAGTCTGTCCATAAGACGAAAAAGCAGCTCCTGCTGGTATATCAGTTGTGTGACCTCACAGACCTGCAGCGTAGGACCGAAGAGATACAAACTCCCCAGGTGGCTATTAATCACTCAGCCTCCCTCTCCATCTAACATCAACTCCACCAGTACCTCATCCACGCTACAACAGTGAGGCAACAGGCAAGTAACTACTACTTTTGTTTGTGAATATACTGATTCCTACTTGTATTGTTGTGAGATGCCTCGCAACAAAAAACGGAATCAGATGATGAAAAAGCTACATGCTGCAAAGAAACCTGAACCTGCTTTGAATCCCTTAGTTTTAGCTATGCAATGTTCTAAGCAGACTGGATGGCATGCAGCAGAAGCAGATGATAGAACGCTCATCCATAAGAGACTTGAGACTTGACTTGGACTTGTGACCAAAGACGTGAGACTTGACTTGGAGTATAGCTAAAAGACTTCAGCCTTGACTTGGGGACTCTAGCTCAAAGCCTTGAGACTTGCCCGGCCACGACCCATTGCTGCGCAGCAGCTATAATTGTTTATTTATGTTTGTTTATTGTTTATTTGCACAAAGAAAATGAATAACAACAGATAGTACCTTAGAAAGTATCTTAATTAGCTATTATTAAGCTATACCTATTAGTAAGCTATTAGCTAACTAGTAAGTGCTTATTAAGCTAGCCTACTTTGAATGGTAACACACAAAGACTGTCATTGGTAACAGACGATAAATGGCGGTCAACTTATCCATAACCTTCGGATATGGAGAATACTTAGCCTACCTGTCCACGCGTCTGCATGTTTGAGCTACAACTTGCGCTGTGCCTTGCCAAAATCAAATTGCCTCCAATGCGAAGCAGCTGCTTATGCGAGCTGCAGGGCTAGCTCAGCGAGCTGCAAGGCAGGCGAACTCGCGTAGGGTGCAAGATGCCTAGTGGATTATAATTTCAATTTGAATGGTGAAATTAGATCCTACTTGATATCTTTGAGTTTTGCTATGAGTTGTACCATGTTCATGAGAATCACACACCTGTGGCATTCTCAATCCTCCCATAGGACATGGATGAAAGGCCAGGGGGTCTCTGATTTCGGATATTGATGTGTCCAACTGCTGCTATGATGTCACAGCTATTAGAGGTACTGGTTTGGCTCTCTGGTGTAACTCCAGCTATAATGCCCATAACATGGAATGTGTTGTGGCCATCAATGGTTCTGATGTTATGGTCCAATAAGTGGGCGGGCGGTGTGTGTGCCACGATTGTGATGTCACGATTGTCATGTATCAGTGATGTCATCAGTGATGTCACTTGAGCAATTGTGATGTCATCAGTGATGTCACTCGAGCAATTGTGATGTCATCAGTGATGTCACTTGAGCAATTGTGATGTCATCAGTGATGTCACTTGAGCAATTGTGATGTCATCAGTGATGTCACTTGAGCAATTGTGATGTCATCAGTGATGTCACTCGAGCAATTGTGATGTCATCAGTGATGTCACTTGAACAATTGTGATGTCATCAGTGATGTCACTCGAGCAATTGTGATGTCATCAGTGATGTAATAAATCCTTCTGTGGTGTTTTATGGCAGTTGGCATCCTTTATGTTGCGTTACCGCCTGGCTGTGGCTTTATAAGTGGTTGGAGTATAAGTAGGGAGAAGAGCACAAGTGGTAGGCTACATCATCTCCAGAGTAAGTGTTTATTGTTTATTTATGTTTGTTCATTGTTTATTTGCACAAAGAAAATGAATAACAGATAGTACAAGTATCTTAATAAGCTATTATTAAGCTATACCTATTATAGCTAACTAGTAAGTGCTTAATAAGCTAGCCTACTTTGAATGGTAACAGACAATGACTGTCATTGGTAACAGACAATAAATGGCGGTCAACTTACCCATAACCTTCGGATATGGAGACTTAGCCTACCTGTCCACTCGTCTGCATGTTTGAGCTACAACTTGCGCTGTGCCTTGCCGAAATCAAATTGCCTCCAATGCGAGACTCGTGAATGACATGACTATGAAGTTATGGTTTGCGATGGCTGTCTGAGGGAACAAGATGTGCAGGAAAACTCACCCTTTTCCACTAACTATTAGAACATATTAGCCACACTTACATTTTTTATGTTTTGTTTTGTTATGTTACAGTATGTTTGGTAGAGCTTTTCCCTAGCCCCACCCCTTTCCTGACCACACCCCCTCCCACCTCCCACATACACTCCCCCCCGATACACCTGTCCATGCCCCCTACCCACCTCTCGAATCCAGACTCTCTACGACCTTCCTATCCCTAGCAACGGACTCTTTTCCCTAGCCCCGCCCCCTCCATTGAGCCGACCCGGATCAGATCCGCTCCAAAATGTAATGGGTTCTTCCTTGGCACATGCTACACCCTTCCACCAAGTTTCATGAAAATCGGCCCAGTAGTTTTGCCGTAATCCTCCTGCTAACAGACAAACGGTCAGACAAACAGCACCGAAAACATCACCTCCTTTGTGGAGACAATGCCAATTTTGAGAATGTTCCACTACTGGGATTTTCTGGGATTTTCAGTATGTTAAATTGGAAGGTTTCAAGAGCTGAATACAACACAAATAATTTATGTTGCAATTTGTTTAAGGTTGGGTCATTTTTTCTCACAGATTCCCTAGACTATTAGTAGTAGTTGTAGTAATAGTATTGGCAGGACCTGTAGTGTACCTCACACACAGCAGTTATCGTCAGGTTGATGAGCCACAATTTAATTTATCTTGAATCATCCATGAGTTGCTGGCAAAACAAGCATGGCAGCAGAATGATTAGCATGATTAGCAGCAGTCACTTAATGCTTTGTGGATTTGGTTACAGCTTGAGAAGAATAAACCACTGCCAACAGATAGAGAAACATTAGGCCCAATATATCATTTCATTTTGCAGTCATTTTGTTACTGTCTCATTACACCGTGATTGTGTCAATTATAAAATCGTGAAAATGGATAGAGAATCGAAAGGAAGGGAAGGGAAATGTGAGTGCGGTCGATCGCAGGGACGCTCTGACACATCGACACAGGGACGCTCTGACACATCGACACAGGGACGCTCTGACACATCGACACAGGGACGCTCTGACACATCGACACAGGGACGCTCTGACACATCGACACAGTGACGCTCTGACACATCGACACAGGGACGCTCTGACACATCGACACAGGGACGCTCTGATACATCGACACAGGGACGCTCTGACACATCGACACAGGGACGCTCTGATACATCGACACAGGGACGCTCTGACACATCGACACAGGGACGCTCTGACACATCGACACAGGGACGCTCTGACACATCGACACAGGGACGCTCTGACACATCGACACAGTGACGCTCTGACACATCGACACAGGGACGCTCTGACACATCGACACAGGGACGCTCTGACACATCGACACAGGGACGCTCTGACACATCGACACAGGGACGCTCTGACACATCGACACAGGGACGCTCTGACACATCGACACAGGGACGCTCTGACACATCGACACAGGGACGCTCTGACACATCGACACAGGGACGCTCTGACACATCGACACAGGGACGCTCTGACACATCGACACAGGGACGCTCTGACACATCGACACAGGGACGCTCTGACACATCGACACAGGGACGCTCTGACACATCGACACAGGGACGCTCTGACACATCGACACAGGGACGCTCTGACACATCGACACAGGGACGCTCTGACACATCGACACAGGGACGCTCTGACACATCGACACAGGGACGCTCTGACACATCGACACAGGGACGCTCTGATACATCGACACAGGGACGCTCTGACACATCGACACAGGGACG
>NC_139626.1:5675027-5742527 GCF_964638095.1 Poromitra crassiceps | reverse complement strand
TGGTTGATATTGCTAACTGGCCCATCCTCCTCCTCCTCCTCCTGGCCCCTCCTCCTCCTCCTCCTCCTCCTCCTCCTCCTCCTCCTCCTCCTTAGTCTAGTCATTCTCTTATTCATTTAATCAAAACCAACTTCAGATCCTCTATCAGTGTTTTGGGACAACTTCTATCAGCTCCATTGTGCTCTAAAGCAGTGTTTCTCAAACTTTTTCAGACCAAGGACCACTTAAACCAATGGGAAAAAAAACTCGGGGACCACCTAACTCCCAAAACATCCCCAAAAACAATAGGCCTACTGCTTCAACTGTAAATTACAAATTACAGGCTAATTAAATGACAAATAGCAGTACAATTAATCAAATTTTTGGCTTCCCACAATTATGAAAACAAGATAACCGATATAAAAAATATATATGTAATTTATTTTAGTTAAATTTACTTTTTTTTTTTTTTTTACATTTATTTCTCCTGTTCAGTTCAAATATATTCAAAGTTCAAAGAAAGTTTTTTCAAGTTCAATAAATGCACAATGTTGCCAAAGTCAAATAGGCTATCTTTTGCCATCTTCAAGTTGCATTCAGTGAGGTTTTTGTGTTCAAATAAATGTTAAATGGCTCTATATTCTGACAGCAATTACTGAAATAGAGTGTTTGGTCAGTAATTTGGAACTCCCAACCACCCGCTGTACTCTGTCTCTCTCCTGTAGCCCTGCAGGCAGAGGGGACGTATCTCCGCAACCGTAAGTCGTAGAGAGTCAGGGATGGTGGCGTTGGATTCGGGGTGATAAAATACATATAGTCCATTATAGGCATCGTGATCTGACCTTGACTTTCCCAGAAAATGTAAACATTTCTCTGATTGGATTGGGAGGTAAAAAAAAAGGAAAAAAATATAAATCTACTCGCGGACCACTAGGGGGGCGCTCGCGCGCGGACCACTGTTTGAGAAACACTGCTCTAAAGGAACCAAAAAAAAATCAGAGAGAAGGGCCTGAATTGAAATCTTGCATTCTGACGGGCAGCTTTGACACCGTCGGCTCCGTTGGCCCTGATGCCGCCCCCGCCCTCTGCAGCCAGCCAGCCAGTCACAGTGTCCCGTCTGCAGATGCAGCTCCACCTACAAGGCCTGCAGCAGAACACCAACGCGCTGCGCAAACAGCTCTCTCAGCTGCGCAACATGCAGGTATGTGTATGCATGCGCGTGGGTCTGAAACACAACACTTTGTGTGAATGAATGAATGAATGAATGAATATGCATACTGTAGTTGTGTCTTGTCACAATTTGTGTGTGTGTGTGTGTGTGTGTGTGTGTGTGTGTGTGTGTGTGTGTGTGTGTGTGTGTGTGTGTGTGTGTGTGTGTGTGTGTGTGTGCGTGCGTCCCAGCTGGAGAACCAGGACTCAGTCCTGTCCCTGCTGAGGCAGACGGAGTCCGAGCTCAGCCTCATGATGCTGGACGCCATGCGCACTCAGGAGGACCCGCTCCAGAGACAGCGCCTCCTGGTGGAGGAAGAGAGACTCAAGTACCTCAACCAGGAGGAGCTGCTCATCCAGCAGCTGCAGTGAGTTCAGTTTCAGAATCACTTTATTTGCAGAAGTAAAATAAATGTAGAGGGATTTATCTTGTAGCCTTTGTGCAGAGGCATATTGGCAATGTATGGTTTTACAGTTCAAGATTCAAGATTCAAGAAGTATCACGTGTGAAATTCTTGTGCTGTGAACTCCGTTTACAACATAGTACAAATATAACAGGGCATATGAGTGCAAAAACAACAAGAGACACAACAAGCAATAAGGCAGTAGAGTGATAAGACAAGTCAGAGACAGTGGCATATTCACTGCACATAGGTGCACATGTCATGTGCATACTTGGACGTACTTATACATTTTGAATTCGACGTATTTGACGTACAGGTGCAAATAGCATATACCTAATTAAACATACAATTAAACATTACACATACATAATGGTAGCATCTACAGTGCGGTACAGTACAGCTACTACACTATTTGTGTATGTTAAGGAGTCTCGTGGCCTGCGGGAAGAAACTGTCCCTCAAGCGATTTGTGCGTGCTTTTGGGACCCTGTATCTCCTCCCTGAGGGTAACAGGGAGAACAGGCTGTTGTGGGGATGGTTTGTGTCTTTGATGATCTTCAGGGACCTCCTGAGGCACCACTGGTTATATAGTTCCTGCAGTCTGGCAGCTCACATCCTGTTACGTGCTGGGCCGCGCGTCTCACTCTCCGTAGCGCCCTGCGGTCCATGGTGGTACAGTTCCCGTACCAGGTGGTGAAGCAGCCAGTCAGCAGGCTTTCAATGGTGCCTCTGTATAAGTCCCTAAGGATTTCTGGCCTTAGCCCAAATTTCTTTAGGCGCCTGAGTCCGTGTATTCGCTGTTGGGCCTTTTTGACAACAGTGGCGGTGTGACCGGCCCATGTCAGGTCCTGGTGGATGTTGACTCCCAGGTACTTGAAGCTGCCCACCCTTTCCACCACTGTGGCGTTGATGGTGATTGGGGGGTGTGCGGCTGTAGTCTACAATGATCTCCTTGGTCTTGGAGACGTTCAGAGCGAGGTGGTTGTCCTGGCACCACTGTTCTAGGGCTTTCACCTCCTCTCTGTAGGCTGTCTCGTCGCCCCTGGAGATCAGCCCCACGACTGCTGTGTCGTCTGCAAACTTCACGATGGTGTTAGAGATTTGAGTCGCCACGCAGTCGTGGGTGTAGAGGTCGTACCAGAAGGGGCTGGAGACGCATCCCTGGGGCGCTCCTATGCTGATGGTCAGTGTTGAGGAGGTGAGGTTGCCCACTCTAACCACCTGGCGGCGGTCTGTCAGAAAGTCCAGGATCCAGTCACACATTGCTGTGTTTAGTCCCAGGACCTTGAGCTTGCTTACCAGCCTGGAGGGTACTATGGTGTTGAATGCTGAGCTGTAGTCCATGAACAGCATTCTCACATACGTGTCCTTCCCCTCCAGGTGTGAGAGGTGTTATGGTGTGGTTAGATGGTGTAGTGATGTGGACCCAAATGCAGAGGAGAGAGAAGCAGCAGGCAAGGTTTCAGGTGCAACAGAAATAGTCTTTACTCAGGAAACTTCAAAATACAAAACAACAAAACTCACTAGCCAGCGGCTAGGCTATACTCAGGAACAGGATGTAAAAACATACAGATCACAGGGTTGCTGAAACATACCACACCGGGGAACAGATAGACAATGATCTGACAAACACCACACACAGACTCAGACAATATATAGACAGCTAACTAATGACACATGAGGGACAGCTGGGAAGGCAGGAACACAGGGCAAAATGGGCGAACTGATTGGTGGGGAGAACTCAGGTAATGGGGCAGACTAATGAGACACATAGGCAACAGGTGGGAGGAATTAAGGCAGACTAACGAGGGAACATGAACAGGTGGGAAGAAGACAGAGACTACACAAGGAACAAACATAACACAACTAATTGCTGTACAGTAAATAACCGAATGTCCACTGAGTTTAGCTCCTCAGTAAATAATCACACAGCAGGCAGAGCAGGCCACACCGTGGCCGCCGTGCTCCTGTTGGGTTGGTATGCAAATTGGAGCGGGTCGTGGTCCGGGGGGAGTGTGGGGCGGATCTGTGATATGACTAGCCTTTCAAAGCACTTGCTGGCTATGGGCGTGAGGGCTATTGGGCGATAACTGAGCAAAACGTCCCGATATTAGTGTTGTTGGTACTCCAGTTCTTATTAATCATATTCATAGACTGATTACAGGAACAATACTATAGATAGAAGTAGTGTTCTGTCACCATGTGCATTCCGACAGCATGATAATGCAGAATGATAGCAGCTCTAGAGGAATCAGTGTTGGGGGTAACTCATTACAAAAGTAACATATTACATGTAATATATTACTTTTAGCAGTAACTCCGTAATATAACTTATTACTTATAGGATTTCAGGAATATTATACCAGTTACTTTGTCAAGTAACTCAAGTTACAAATTGAGTTACATTTTATTAAATGAAAGCACATATTAAAAGATACAATCATTTCCTAATCAAACTGTGTGTTTTTATGCAAATAACCACTATAGATGACAATAACAAGACAAAAGAATAACATTTCAAATTTTGGATTGTTTACACTGACTTCAAGGCGGTTGAACATATTTTTCGGGATGGTTCCGGGGCGGCGATGTCATTCTGCTGCTGCTGTTGTTTTGGTGAAAGTAATCCAAAAGTAGTGTAATAAGTAACGAGTTACTCTACACAGAAAGTAATATTGTAAAGTAACGTATTACTTTCAAATGAAAGTAACTAGTAATATGTAGTATATTACATTTTGAAAGTAACTTGCCCAACACTGAGAGGAATGCATATAAATGAGTTGTGCTTGCAGTGGCAAGGAGCCTACACTTAGAAAGGACATCAGCATCAGAGTATTGATGTGAAAATACAAAACCATAATTCTTTTGTTCGTGCCTAATTCTACACTATCAGTCTATACTCTATATGGTTGCAATGGACCATGCCAGAATTGTTTTCAATTCTGGCTGACCATATTCTGAGTCATTGTTTTCTGCTATAAACACTACCTTTACCTGTAGCTACCTTATTGTTTCACAGCAATAATCATTGTTTTGACACAGATTCTGTGTTTGCAGTTAGTACTTAAAAACCCCCTGTGCTGAAAGACATTTGACTGATGGGGTACGTGTGTGGCATCGTAAAAAGGCAGGGATTTAAATAAGAACATCCATTGACTGAGCTGTGGTAGCAGGAATCTAGGCAATAGATCTCACATCATTTACCACGTTTAGTGTCCAGTCCGGCGTCATGAATCTGTCACCTGCTCTTCACCAGTGACCTGGAGAAGTCCGTGGAGGAGCTGCAGAGGAACTCATCGGTCAACCACGGCCTGGTGACTGAGCAGGACGTGGAGCAGAAGAGCAAGGAGCTGAGGATGCTGGGAGAGACGCTCACCGAGCTCAAGAGTAAGCGCTCTCCTGTTTACTTCCTGTTTACCTCCTGTTTACCTCCTGTTTACTTCCTGTTTACCTCCTGTGTATGTGTATGCAGTGTGATCGCTGCGTCTCTTGGGTTTCGTTTGTGTGCGTGTTTCCTTCCTTGTGTCCATACCCTATAACTGTCGAGGGTGTTTACTTTAGTGAGTCAGTATGCCTTCTCCTCCGCCACAGCCAATCAGTATGCCTTCTCCTCCGCCACAGCCAATCAGTATGCCTTCTCCTCCGCCACAGCCAATCAGTATGCCTTCTCCTCCGCCACAGCCAATCAGTATGCCTTCTCCTCCGCCACAGCCAATCAGTATGCCTTCTCCTCCGCCACAGCCAATCAGTATGCCTTCTCCTCCGCCACAGCCAATCAGTATGCCTTCTCCTCCGCCACAGCCAATCAGTATGCCTTCTCCTCCGCCACAGCCAATCAGTATGCCTTCTCCTCCGCCACAGCCAATCAGTATGCCTTCTCCTCCGCCACAGCCAATCAGTATGCCTTCTCCTCCGCCACAGCCAATCAGTATGCCTTCTCCTCTGCCACAGCCAATCAGCAGCTCCCATCGCTGCCTCAACCATCGCCTACCGCCTGCTTTCAGCTTGAATTGTCACAAGTGCCTAACTCACCTAACTGTAGTTGTTTTTAAGAAGACTTTGCTTCGAACGCTCCGACTGTAGCTTCCCCAGCCCCGCCTGCTCCCCCTCTCTGCTGCCTGCTCAGTATGCATCAGCACTTTCCTTTCATATGCTGGATCTACCGCATGCTCCCATGGCACACTGTAATACCTGACTGAGCGTTAAATTGGAATGACGTTGTGTTGGCACTGTACACAAGCATTTCTCAGATCTGTAAGAAGCAACAGTACATTAGTACAGTAGCCTGCTAAAAATACATCCTGCTAAAATGCTGTGTGCCGAAGTTATGCTAGGAAAAGTCGCAGATGAATATTTACGGGTTTTATATACATAAATTGATATTCATTCAGTTTCAGTTTAGCCTTTTGTCCTTTGCCCTGTATACCTCCACTCTCACCAACATGAATATTTACAAGATGTTGGTAGACCCGAGGAGAGCTCGTTAGGCAGAGTATACACTGGGACCCAGCTCGTTAGGCAGAGTATACACTGGGACCCAGCTCGTTAGGCAGAGTATACACTGGGACCCAGCTCGTTAGGCAGAGTATACACTGGGACCCAGCTCGTTAGGCAGAGTATAGGCAGAGTATACACTTGGACCCAGCTCGTTAGGCAGAGTATACACTGGGACCCAGCTCGTTAGGCAGAGTATACACTGGGACCCAGCTCGTTAGGCAGAGTATACACTGGGACCCAGCTCGTTAGGCAGAGTATACACTGGGACCCAGCGGGGGGACGTGACGATGTGCGCACATACGAATGAGACGTTTCCTGCGTTCACGTTCATCCCGGTCTTATTGATTTTAAATGGCGGCTTTGAATTTCTTTCTCCTGCATAAATGCACAAAGCGTGTGTGTAAAAAGCGACAATGTGCATTGCACACATCAGATACACTCTCCAATTATACTGCTCCTCACATCCAGCCTGCCCTCCCCTCTCATTCCACCTAGCGTTCCCAAATCCAAGCTTTCTCGGGAATGACAGCTAAATCCAGTGTCTTCAAAGGTGCCGTGACAGTAACAGCATCCTGTCTTCCCTTTACAGTAGCTACGTCTTTTCTACCATCATCTCCTGTGCGTCCCTCCTCACCACCCTCACCCCCCACCTTCATTCTTCCACATGTCTTCATCCCAACACCCTCCTCCCCTTGACATGTCACTTTTCTCTCCCCCTCTCATTCTGTCTCTTTTCTCTCCCCCTCTCATTCTGTCTCTTTTCTCTCTTGATCTCCATGTTTGTTTGTTTTTCTCCCTCCCGCCCGCCACACACGTCTTCCCCCCTCTCCCCCGTCTCCTCCAGACCAGTTCCCCAGCCTGCAGAGTAAGATGCGGGTGGTGCTGAGGGTGGAGGTGGAGGCCGTGAAGTTCCTGAAGGAGGAGCCTCACCGGCTGGACGCCCTGCTGAAGCGCTGCAACACCATGACCGACGCGCTCACCACGCTACGAAGGTACACCGTCTCAAACCGTTAGCTTGAATGATGTGCTCTTTATAAACCAGGTCTGCTTGCGTACTGTCGCGCACATCTGCTTCTATTTTAGACCCATTGTAGCTTAACATGGTGCTTCAGTTTTTATTGTGATTTTCCATAAGCCTTTTGTAGAGTTCAAGTGCTGCTACTCTTACGGTATAATTCAACGTTTTGGCTATTTTCAATCCAGGCTGTTACATTTTGGAAGATGAGAAATGCAATGTATTTTGCATTGTGCTGAGATGTACAAGCTGGAGGCTTCGACTGACACTCAGTGCAAAAACTACAAAAAAACTAGATCCTTGTCTGCTTGAAAGAATACAGTATGGTAGCCTACTATCCTATAAATTGGATCGATAGTTTTAATGAATCATATCTAATCTGTGATTTTTTTGGTATTATGTATGATATTCTGGACTCAGCCTAAATCATGTTTTACAATTAGTATAGTAGTGCTATCATAAAAGTGTCGTTGGTTTGACAAACTATGTTATTTATTGAGCAGTTAGAATGTAATTTATCTTTTGCCATTGTGAAATAGTTTGCACTTTGGTCAACTGCCGTTTCAGAATGGCTCCTCTAACACCGTCCAGGACCTTCATGCTCTCCTGTGTGTATTGTAGTGTATTGTATTCCCCCTTTATGTACAGACAAGTCACTGAGGGCGTGTGGAAGGGCCCCGAAGACCTGTCCAGCCAAGCCCAGAAGAGAAGCGAGGAGACGGGGCGGAGCGCCGACCTGGACATCCTCAACAGTCCTCCCCTCAGCCTCAACGAGCTGAGCAGCAGCGCTGGCCTGGCCAACTGGATGCCTCTGTCAGCTGGAGACATGGACGTCTCCGGCCCAGAGCAGGACATCCAGCCCTCCATGGCTTTTAGAAACCGGACTCTCGATGACCTGCCCACTCGCCGTCCCGCAGATAAGTCTGTGTCGGCCGAAGTCAGACTGGTAATCAGCTGTTCATTTGGATTGTGTGTGTGTGTGTGTGTGTGTGTGCGCGTGTGTGTGTGTGTATATCTGTGCATGTGTGTGTTGTGCGTTAATGCCCCCATGAAATGGCATTTCCTGTTGAAATAGGATGTTGGGGTGGGACGTGATGCAGAGAGGGATCATTCAAAAGTCTAAACCAATGGAATGCAAGTCAGGGAGAGAAAAGCTATTTCATTTGATGGAGGCTGGGGCTTCAGAAAACCAAAATTAATCTGATGGTTTTATAGGTTAGAAATGTGTATATTTACGCCTATTAGTGCAGCATGAAGTAAACAAGACAGGTACCTCTGTTTTCCAGAAAGTAAACGTAAGTTAGGGAGTTAATTTCATGTCTTTTTCTTCATTTTTGGATTAGATCAATGATTCATACATATCATCCAAAACTTAATGTACATTATTCAACGCTGAGTGGTAAACATGTCAGCCTTAGCCAGATGGGAAATTTCCATATGCATTCACATTTGCAACGGAAGGTACTTAACAGTCTCCCTGAGATCCTTCTGTGTTAACCCTAGAAAGCACAGTGTATGTGCCTGAATCCTGTGTGTGTTTCTATATCTGTGCCTGTTCCCGTATCTGTCTGTAGTGGTTTGTGCCATGTTATATATGTCTTAGTATATATTAGTATATATGTCTATATCTGTATATATGTCAGGCGGCGGAACGGGACTGGGAGGAGAAGAGGGCCAGCTTGACCCAGTTCAGCGCCCAGGACATCAACCGCTTGCTGGAGGAGACCCAGGCCGAGCTGATGAAGGCCATCCCGGACCTGGACTTCGCCGCCCGGCACATCAACAAGCCGGCTGTGCCGCCCAAGCCTCAGATCACCATGCCGCTAACCTCCACCACCACCGCAGCCACCACCTCCCCCGCAGCCGCCGCCACCAACGCCGCCACGCCCAGCGGGGACCAGCAGCCCGGCAAGGTGCAGATGGCCGCCCAGAAGCTCAACAGCATGGATGGGGCGGGCTCAAGGCGCGGGTCAGGTGAGTCCCCCACCCCCCCTCACACACACACACACACACACACACACACACACACACACACACACACACACACACACACACACACACTACTCTCTGTGAAGTTTCCAAGATAGTGTCCGTTTTTTAAGACTCATGTTATGGCTGAAGTGGACTTACTGTAGGTTGTAACAGTGCTTTTTTACCAGCCGCGCGCGACAGCATTGGCTCTTTTCACCTTGTGAGTCTGTGTGTGTGTGTGTGTGTGTGTGTGTGTGTGTGTGTGTGTGTGTGTGTGTGTGTGTGTGTGTGTGTGTGTGTGTGTGTGTGTGTGTGTGTGTGTGTGTGTGTGTCATCATGGCACCATGTGGTCCTGGAGCCATATTGAAGCACTTTTGAGTGATTTGCCAGGTGTTTGTCTGTCTGTCTGTCTGTCTGTCTGTCTGTCTGTCTGTCTGTCTGCAGTCACAAAACTTACAGGTATGTTTGTTTACAGTGTAGTTGCCTGAGTTCAAAACTGGGTGTGATCCGAGCAAGGGTGCCCCCCCCCCCCCACAACCCCTCTGGTTGCTGCTGTGATGTTGTGAGCAGGTCTTGACTGTACTAAGACTCCTCTGGTTTATGAGTGATGTTGTGAGCAGGTCTTGACTGTACTAAGACTCCTCTGGTTTATGAGTGATGTTGTGAGCAGGTCTTGACTGTACTAAGACTCCTCTGGTTTATGAGTGATGTTGTGAGCAGGTCTTGACTGTACTAAGACTCCTCTGGTTTATGAGTGATGTTGTGAGCAGGTCTTGACTGTACTAAGACTCCTCTGGTTTATGCTGTGATGTTGTGAGCAGGTCTTGACTGTACTAAGACTCCTCTGGTTTATGAGTGATGTTGTGAGCAGGTCTTGACTGTACTAAGACTCCTCTGGTTTATGAGTGATGTTGTGAGCAGGTCTTGACTGTACTAAGACTCCTCTGGTTTATGAGTGATGTTGTGAGCAGGTCTTGACTGTACTAAGACTCCTCTGGTTTATGAGTGATGTTGTGAGCAGGTCTTGACTGTACTAAGACTCCTCTGGTTTATGAGTGATGTTGTGAGCAGGTCTTGACTGTACTAAGACTCCTCTGGTTGTTATGAGTGATGTTGTGAGCAGGTCTTGACTGTACTAAGACTCCTCTGGTTTATGAGTGATGTTGTGAGCAGGTCTTGACTGTACTAAGACTCCTCTGGTTGTTATGAGTGATGTTGTGAGCAGGTCTTGACTGTACTAAGACTCCTCTGGTTTATGAGTGATGTTGTGAGCAGGTCTTGACTGTACTAAGACTCCTCTGGTTTATGAGTGATGTTGTGAGCAGGTCTTGACTGTACTAAGACTCCTCTGGTTTATGAGTGATGTTATGAGCAGGTCTTGACTGTACTAAGACACCTCTGGTTGCTGCTGTGCGTTTCCAGCGGAGCTCACTGTGGCAAGATACCGTACAGAGAAGCCCTCCAAGTCCCCGCCTCCCCCTCCGCCTCGCCGCAGCTTCCCGTCCGCCCACGGCCTCACCACCAACCGCACCGGGGAGGTGATCGTCACCACCAAGAGTCTGAAGGTGAGAGACGCTACCGTCCATCAGATAAATTATATATTCAATCTCACCTTGGAATACAGTGTTATTCGTCTCATATGGGGGGACTCGACGTGACCCATTTTGGATCCTGACCCACAGCTCAAGATACCAGGCTCTTTAGTATGTATAACTATATACTATATTTAGTATGTATAAGTATAACTAACCACATTGGAACCAGGGACTCATGCATACTAGGAAACAAAACACGTACTATTGAACCAAAGTGAATTATCTCCCAGCCAAGGGCAATATTTAATATTTAATGTAGGTTTATGAGTTCTCAGGCTATCCAATCACAAGCCAGCCTCCCTGACCTTTCCCCATAGAGAAACTTGCCTCAAGCTCCAATGTACGTAGATTCATGATATACTATCGTAGATTCAGGAGATATATCGTAGTAGCATAGAACTCACTTTTGGCTTCAGAACAACCTGAAATCTTCTCGACACGGATTTAACAAGGTGCCGGAAAACCGTTGTTGAAATCTGAATGTAAAAAAATGAACAAACGATTCAATGATTCATCTGTCAGCGATTCAATTCGATTCCACGTCCCCATTGCGATGGATGCATCTTGAAAACGATAAATTTTGAGATTGTCATGTCCCACAGTTGTCGAGTGGGCCAGTGGTGACTGATGATGTCATACTGATGATGTCATACCCACCGATGATGATATCATAAACATTGTGACATTATCAGTGATGTCATAGACATTGTGATAAAATAAGGTTACAGCAACAATCTGGTTGCCCCTCAGCAACAATCTGGGGTTCTCATGTGGCCGCCAGGAAAAAATAATTGCCCACCCCCTGATCTAGAACCATCTGGAACCTTTTAGAGACGATGCATGTTTTGTGAAATGTTGTGATATTATCTGCATTATCTTCTATATCTGCTAATTAATATAATAAAATACACCTATTTAACAATAAATCTCTTTTTTTTCTTTTTTCTTTTATATTGCACCAAAAATGATAGACACCGAAGTGCATGAAAATCCTAGGAATCCACTGGGTGTAAGGATCAATAGAGATTTAGGAACAGTCATCAATGAGTTCTTTGTGATACTCTACAGTACAGTAGTACACTGCTCGTTCCCCTCCCTCCCCTTACACCATTCACAAATCATGCTCTCCCACTCATCAACCCCCACCCCCCCCCTGCTTGCACCACTCCCCTCCAATTGGTCGATATTCATGAGATTCGACACTGCACTCTGTCGGCTCCCCAGCAGCGCACCCCCCAAGTTTGAAATCGATCGGACGAACGGTTCTCGAGATAAACTACTTTTTGTGTTGCCAGTAGGTGGTGCTATGACTATGACTATAAGTCGATGCGGCGAACGGTTACGTGAAGGACAGACAGACAGACATACTGTACAGACAGAAAGACAGACAGAATCACCTTTATCGATCACCTTTATTATACTGTACATAGATGCATGGTTGATTTTGGATCAACTATCACAGGGGTTTATACAATGAACCTTTCCTGTAAGGTCTGGTGTGTGTACGTTTTAACCTCCTTCATTTGCCTAAAGCAGGAAGAGGATGGCGAGCCTAAAACTCTGGTGAAGTTGAGGCGGACCCCGTCTGACACCCCTCGACCCGCCTCCACCCCGCCTGTCATCGCAGCGTCGGCCATTCAAGATGAGGACGATGAAGAGAAGATTATCGCTGAGCTGGAGGTATCACAATTTAGAAACGCATGTTGTTTGGGGCGTCCAGATGTACCATTCAATTAGTCTCTCTCTCTCTCTCTCTCTAGTCATCGCCAATTAAGATGGAAATTGTTCATGCGGTTGCTGGATTTTCTTATGAATCAATCAATGTACCATATCAATGTGATGATAACATGTCTTTGCCGCACTGTTCCACACAACAAACCACCGTACAGATATTTCAGAGAGCCTCGGTAAAAGATTCCCCTTGTAATATACGCTCCAACACCCTACCAAGGGCCAGCGCGTCCCCGCCCTGCAGCTTTGGGTCCTTGGGAAGAAAGGTAAACGTGAAGCTTCCCTTACTGAGCCTACAGCTCTCTCTCTCTCACTCTACCTTGCCTGTGGACTTGCTTCTATTTCCAATGCTTGTCTGTCTTTTTTATCTTCCTTTCCACTTTTATTTACTATACTGTGTTTGTGCAACTCAAGCCCTAACTACTAATGTGAACCAACTCTATTATTCAGTAGTGTGACAGAGTCTGGCTCTCAAAATAGGATCAAGCTCGTGTCTAGTTGATCCAAACCTCGTCACAATAACACAGAACGTCTTTGCACATGAAACATCAAGCAAGAAGCCACCGATATGGTCGAGAGCAGCTTACCTTCTAGCAGGCCGGGGGCGTTGACACCTATAGACAGCCCGGCTTGTGTGGACAGCTCAGTCGGTAGTATGGAAGCTGGCCATCAGCAGCTCCCGTCCAGTAGATTAGGGACGCTAATTCTAAATATTATCTCACACACACAGTCACACCCATAGGCTACACGTGGAAACGAAGGGATCACTAGAGAATTGGAGAACAGGAGCGATACGTGGCTGGCTTCAATAGACCCTTTTCACGGGGGCCATTTTGTGTCGAAAAGGCAGAATAAACACAGGTGCAAGCAAAACACTAATGAGGGTTTCCAAATTCCAATCATGTGAAGTTGGAAACCCTCATTAGTGTTTTGCTTGCACCAGTGTTTGCCCTGCCTTTTCGACACAAAATGGCCCCCATGAGATGGGTCTATCACTGGCAGAGAGGGGGGCCTGCGCACCTGAAATGCCACGGATATCATCTCTAAGCCACTCCCACTTCCTGTTTGATCCTCTGATGCAAAGACATCACATGTCCATCACATATCACTCTGTGACAGTAGCCTGACATCGGCAGACCAATTCACAAATACAAATGATTTTGCCAGAACAAATGGAACATGAGCTTGCAGATTGGTCAGGTTCCCAGGCTATCTATTCAGGATAAGCTACAGATACGCACCTCTACAAGTGCAACGCACAACATGTGGTTGTAACAATTATTGGGTTTCACTCAGCGACGACTTAGAGAGAGACGGAGAGATAGCCATTTGCTTGTCAGCGTCTGATCCTTGATTTCAAAGAGCTGTATATTATTGACCTGTATAATGTGTATGACCTGTATGAAGACACACTTTGAGAAAAATGTGGGATATCAGTTTGTCAGAGTGCAACGATTCTGTGAACCATCAATCACAGGGAAATTCAGTGTTAAAATGAACTTCACGTCGCTTGACTACAGTAAAAGCCATTCACTATCCATCCAGTATTCAGTATTTCACAGCTATATTCGCACTCAAGCAGAATTGCATACAGTTTGACAGACTGCACCTGCAGAGGTGGAGCGTAGTTAGTGAGAAGTTTTGATCCAGACGGTGCATCAGGTAGTTAAACTGAACTTCTCTTTCTAACCTTACTAACAATTCCTTTCCTCTATCTGTTTCCAGCCTTCTGCAGCAGGCTTCCTGAGAGCTTTAATTGTACATTAGATTATCTTTGTACAAATGTTTGGTAAACTTGCCCTAAACTTTGTTTGGTGTTCTGTGTTAACCAGCCATGTAGATTATCCGTACGACCTTGTTATTGCCGGCGAGATTTGGAGTGAGTCAGTGTGGTTGACGCATGCATACAGAGTATAATAAGTAGATTTATACCTGGTATATAGACCTTATTCGCTAACCCTGGACAGCACCATATTGTTGACATACCGTCCTGCGTGCACACAGCGCTGCAGCTGACAACTACTAGTAACAGTCTTATTGTCGTTTCTGTTCCATTACAAAATAGCGATAGTGATGACAGCAATAAAAACCCCACAGTTGTTGTTTGTATGCTGCCGTTAATGCCTGTAATAATAAACAAAAGAAAAAACGAAGTGAACAGACTTTGCTGTGAGGACAAGTTTCACCTGTCTCTCCTAACTATCCACACATCTCCTGTCCTGCTGACGTATCCTCAGTCTCGCTCCCTTCACGTCTGTGGACGGTAGAGATAGAAACAAACCACGGGGACTTTATTGCTGTCATTATTACAGCCACGTGTAACGCAGGTCACCATCCAAACACAACAGGAACGATACAGGTAACGCTAACAGCGGCTAGCTTCCTATAAACGCTGCTCTCACATAGGCTGTCACTTGAGAGCTGCAGCGCTATGTCAAGAACATGGCGGCGGTGGGCGTGCCCGTACGTGAGTTACGTCAATAGAGTAAGGTCTATACCTAAGTAGATATATGGTCTGGGTGAATACTTGTTTCTGATTGGCCGGCAGGTGTGCATTAAAACCGTATAATGCACACGTAGTCCGGCTCAAGTCTAATCGCATGTTGTAAAATTAATCCGCTCCCCGACCTGCACCGCTGTTTAATCAAATAGCACAGCTCTTATTCAAATCGCTACCTCGACCTTTGGAGGTTGATGGCGTCTGAATGACTTTCTGCTTCCTCCTTCTGCACCCACAGAATGCCAGTAACTCGCCTGGGCCGGGCAAGGGACCCCAGCCCACTGTGGCGGCCCGGCTCAAACACCTCCAGCAGGGCAGCCTGGAGCGGCCCAAGACCCGCAAGCAGAAAGAGGATTTCCCCAAGCTCCAGGGCCAGCAGCAGGTATTCCACTTCTAAAACAGCCGCCTCCTCTGACGCTAGGGTCTGATCCCCTCTCCACCCTGCGGAGGTTTCTCCCCCTGCGGCGTCGGGGAGATGAGAAAAACAAACTGTACCAGCAGACAACGTGAGATTACACAAAAGGAGAGGGGAGGAAATGTCGACAAAAGTTTTATTTTCAGCGACACTTGTTGATGTGTGTTTTGACATTGGAGTTACTGGATCTGACCTAGCTTGCTTAGAGAACAGGTTTTTGTCGTGCAAGTATTTTGGTGTTTTGATTTTCTGAGGATTTTCTGAGTAAACTAGCTGTATGATAATAGTCGGATCTATACAGACACATGCTTTGCCTCCGTTGTGCTACAGTACATCATCTTCAATAATGCCACGGAATGTTTTCACATCTCCAAGTCAAACTGCTGAACTTCCACCACCATCCAGCCATGTGTTCTCTCCCTGATTCATTTCCTACTGCTGTTCTTTATGCGTCATCCATCCTTTTAAAATCCCAAGGTTGGCAATGAGTATTAAATAAGTTTCTAAGTATTTCAATAAGGTTTTGAACTGTATTACGAGCGCCCACGGTCCAGCACAGGCAGTATCAAGAGGCCCCATCCATTCAATTAGCTTGCTTAATGAGTGTGAAGCACAAAGTTCAAAGGTCACACAGAGGAGTTCTCAAATAGCAGGTCACATGTGCATTTCAGTTCATGGTCAAATCCTGCTTTGTGATTACAAATCAAAGAAGCAAAATGTGCAAAGAGAAAGTCAAGTTCAAAACCTGTATTTGAGTCGTGACAATAGCATAATGAATGAAGGATGACTGAGGTGTAGTGCCTCGTACCAGAGGTGAACTCTCATGCTGAGGTAGTGCCTCGTCCCAGAGGTGAACTCTCTGTGAAGATGTGAAGCGCTCTTCGTCTTATCTGCTCCTGCAGACACTTCAAGCGGCTTCTGACATGCTGAGTGGAACAGCTGTGACCAAGTTCCTCTCAGAAAGAGCTTGAGAAAAGTCCCTGAGAGAGGTGGTGATAACACAGTAAGACAGGAGCACCCCGTAGCCACTCGCCCCAATCCTCCTCATATCTCTCAATAGACCAGACCAGCACATCCGGGGTTACTTTGCAAAACATCAAGGCCGCGCCCCTTTTAGGGGGAGAACAAAAGCCACTAAACATAATTAATTTAGTTTATCAAATATATTGACCCAATGACATGAGAATATATTTCAACTCGGCCGGCCATAGAATGTGCAAGATACATCGACAATAGTACTTGCCTTATATGAACGCTGTATCTAGCTGATGAGATTCCACCAGGTTACATGCATCATCCACATTGACGGTGTCACCCCTACTCTATAAAAAAAAAACATTGCAGATCTGTTTTTTTTGTGTGAAACCAACAACACGGCAACTCTTCAGCATATCTATATCAAATTAAGCCATTTTAAATAGTTTGAAGTGTTTTCGGCTCCCTGTACAGTCTTTTCCTATGGTGGGTTTCCCCCGGAAAAGAGGGGCAGTGGCCTTCGCGCTGGACGCTTGGTGACAGTTGGCACAGTTCTGATCTATAGCCATAATCATATTTTCCGTTAAGTTAGATACCACTGCTCCATTTGGGGCAGTTTCAGGAATCTATTCCGATGGGTTGTGGGTTTCCTTATGGATTGAAATGGAGCCCAAATTATTTGTTTTTACCCATCAAAACTGACCTCATCCATTAGAAACGTTCTGAGTTTCTTAAGGTTTTGTTTGACTCTCACTCCACTACCATGTAAGATGTTATGACTTCCCAGAAAGCACATTGTCCTTGACAATACCTCCCATTTAGCAGAAGCAGTAATTAGCTGGCTAACATGGCTGACCTCCATTTGACACACTGTAGTTGCCATCTGGGCAAACATTACACTGCCCCCAGATAAGGACAGCAAGAATGACTATTCATGACAGCTTGTGTTTTGTGCTGGTCTCACACTCAAATGTGAACTATTTATTTGTGCCTCCAAGTGCACCCATTGCACCTTTTCCTGATCTTTTTTCTCTCTCTCGCATTCAATACGCCTGCTGAATTTGAAAGTATAGCTTATATTATACTTCATATTTCCATAGAAATCCACAAGAACCGTTTCTCGTACAACTTACACTCCTACATAGTTGGCCCATGGCTTGATATCCTGTGAAATAATGGTAATACCTGTCAAATGGTTAATACATCATCCAGAAACAGATATATCAGGCAACTTCTTCGACACAGTGCAATATAGTTTACTGTCTGTGATCAATACAAGCAAAATGACCTGTACAATGGTGTTTGTAATATGCAAATAATGTGTGATTATTGGACAGTGGTTCGACATCAGTAAGCAGAAATGCATCTCTGTTCTGTACAGTACATACCGTATTGTGGTTTGTGGGTCATATGAAACCCCATGTATATTGTATAAAGAGCATGCCCTTTCAGACGTAATGGAAGGCATTACTGGGCAGCGACAAAAATGTCGGTCATTATCAAGCAACGAGAATTAGCAGCAACTGTTTACCATCTGACTCACTGTGATTTATTATTATTATTATTATTATTATATTTTATTTTATTTTTGCTTTTATTTTTCACACCTTTTCGTAGTGAAGGATGCAGTAAATTTCACACGCTGCCTGGGTCAAGAAGAGCAGCAGAAGCGGTGTAATCTGTGTGTGTATAATGTGTGTATATGTGTGTGTGAATCTGTGTGTGTATTATAATGTGTGTACGGTATTTGCCCCCAGGGCAAATGAATGCATTTGGATGATGAAAGTGTTTGTTGACAAAACTTGCAATGGAGTCCAGTAACCAGAGGCTATTTAGGCTACAAGAGAACAGCATCTATCTGGAAGAAGTGCCAAAATAATATGACCAAATGCTCAAGCACAGACTTTATATTTTTGTTGACCTGTGTAGTCGTAGGCGGGGAGAGAACCAGGATGCACTCATGTGCCTACTGTTCATTTCTGTGCACATCTAAAAATAGGGATAAATTAGAAGTCGATGGAAATGTTTACTGCATGAGGAGAGGCACTTTATACCCTAAATCCCTTGCAAGCAGGGGCGGTGCACCCGTCTCCTCTAGTCCTCGTGTTCCTGGGAGCACTTGGAGAGCCACACAGATGTAACAGTGCGACTCCCCCTTCCTGTTTCCCCTTATCGTTTGACTCGTTTCACTTCCCTCCCCCGCATCCTGATCTAACACAGTTACACACAATAGGAGTGTTGAAAAGACCGGAGTAGCTTTTTTAGGGTATCGTATTGAGCCAATCTTTTTTTCCCAGGCAGTGTAGCAGTCCCTTTAGCATCACCGACGCACCAAAAATCCCTCTTGGGTCGGATCACTTTTAGCCAAAACTGTGACTTTGCTTTGATCTTACTACCCTTTGCAAAGAGGGGGTTCATGCACCATGGATTCTATATTTATGAGTCGTTTCCTGTCATCTTACCATGGCACCGCTATTCCCCCCCCCCCCCCCCCCCCCCGGCAAGAACACACCCAAGACCCATCCATCGTGTGCAGAATACAGCCTGCCACCAGGGGGCACTACATTTATGCCATCAACAGTCTACCAGCTCACTTGGCACCCCTCAGGCATCAATTTCCTCTGGCCATGTTTTTGTCCACATGCCCGGCGCTGTAAACGTCCTGGGCCATTAATCTTTGTGAACGTAACTGGTTCGTCCTCATAACCCTTTTTGCCTCATTGAACATTTGGACGGACAAACCATCAGCAGCCATGTGTGGCCCATAGACATCTAATCAGAGGGAAACTATCCTGTTCGCTAATGGGCAACGCCATTCATTAGCAATGGCACCAAAGGGGCGCACTAGCCAATGTCCACATTTTGGTTGTTTTCCCACCGACTTTTGTTTGCTTCTTAGAGGGGCCTTTGAGACGTCTGTGGTTGCTGTGATGTTAAAGGAACACTGCCCATTTTCAACCAGCTTTGTATCATTAGAACATCAGTAGTATATCAGAAAACTGTAAACGGTTTTGAAGTCTGTCATTTAATTTGACAGTTATTGAGTGTTAAAGTGTGGACCAGTGACATCACTGGTCCACACTAACTCAAATTAATAACTCATTAACTCAAATCAACTCTCAATAACTGTCAAACTAGACGAATGATGAATAGTTTGACAGTTATTGAGAGTTGATTTTGAGTTAATGAGTTATTAATTTGAGTTAGTGTGACATCACTGGTCCACACTTTAACACTCAATAACTGTCAAATTAAATGACAGACTTCAAAACCGTTTACAGTTTTCTGATATACGACTGATGTTCTAATGATACAAAGCTGGTTGAAAATGGGCGGAGTGTTCCTTTAAGGGGAGATCAGCTCAGATACAAGTCAATGTTTTTCTTAGCATCACCCCAAGAGTCTGAGGCTGATGAGGGCTGCTGCCATTGCAACACTGGAACACTTTTTCAGACGGGTTGAGAATGAGTGTCGTTCTGTTCTGGGCATGGCGTGATTGATATGGCTAATCGCAGCTTTGAAGTCTGCATAAAAGCCTACACCCCCTGCAGCGGGCGGGGGGGGGGGGGGGGGGGGGGTCCAATCAAATACTGTGCTTCTCCCATCTCCGCCCCCCCCCCCCCCCCCCTCCACTTTCCTCGCTCGTTCTCTCTCCTCTCTGCATTACGTTATCCTCCCTCTCTCTCCCCGAGCCCCTCCCCTCTCCATCATACAGAGACAAGGAAGAGCTGAATAAGGGCAGATTGCTTGTTGTCCCAAAGCCCTGACAGCAGAGCAATACTGATCATCACGGCATCATTTCTGCCTATGTGCAGCTTAGCGACAGCCACGCATGCTTCTCTCTCTCTCTCTCTCTCTCTCTCTCTCTCATTCTCTCTCTCTCTCTCTCTCTCTCTCTCTCTCTCTCTCTGATCTACCCACAAGCACGAGGACTGTCATGCCAATGCACCAAACACAGCATCCCCAGTGGCCAATCAGGAGATGGGAGCGGTAGTGCAGGGAGGGGAAGCGTTCAGCTCCACTGGCTCACAGCAACACACACAGTCACACAGCACAGCCCCTTGACGCAATTCAGCAACACGCACCGCAGATCACAGGTTCTTGAGATAAACTCATCTGAAGAGAAAAAAAAATACATTTGTCTGTTTGCAAAGTTTGATTTTTTGTCTTTTTTCCTTTTGTGTCTCTCCTTTTCACCGCTTCCTTTTTCCACTCAACTTTTTTCACCTATTGTTTCTGGATTTTCAACATTTAATTGCTCTCAATTGTTTCTTCTATTTGCTTGCTTTGTGCATCCGCATCTTTGGCAGTGCTGAACTTTAGTATTGCTCCTTCTTCTTCTGCAGCAGCCCCACTCATCCCTCTGGCCAAGTTTCATTTTTGCTGACGTTTTGCGCTGGGAGCCAGTTTGAGCTTCTGCCCCCCCCCCACCACCACCCCCGCATCTTTTTGGTCCTTTGGTTCACCAGAGCCAGTCATGCCTTTCTGTCTCGTTTTGCTCTCTTCATTTGCTGTCTGCTTCTCAGGTCTCTCAGGTCTCAGCCGGACAGGTTACGTGAGGAGTGGCTCCTCGCATCACTCTGGCTTTGGACTTCTAAAACCTAGTTCAGTTCTTGAAGGCTTCAGATTTTGAAATTGATTTGTCAGATTTACAATGAACAACTTGGACGTCTTAGCCTTTGTCATCAAATGAATGCACTTGGGGGCCAAATGGGATGTTAAGACTCACGACAGTTTCTTAAAATGATCAAGTTAGGCAGGAGAAAAAGTTTCCCCTATGACATTGCAGTTCTCCCTTCCAAATTCGACGAAGATAAAATATGTAAAAATAGTTGCATTTCTTGTCTGCTCTGGACTTGCAATATGGTCAACTATTTTATTATGAGGGAACAGAGTCAAAATAGTGCAGGGCATCTTCTAACACCTACTCTGCAAATCCATCATCCAGTACAAACATGTTTAGCTACAATCTTAAAGGCATCATGCATGTTTTTAAGAGTTTTACTGCTCTAAGATTGCTTTGTAGTTATAATAAAAACCCTGGCTTATGGTAGGTATACCATCGCCATATAGAGAGTTGGAATCAAAGGTTTTAGCGTGAATAACACATTATACTGTGGCGTAACGCAAATGACAAGATCAATAATCCTGCACACAGACTATGTGCTGTTTGACATTTTGCTGGAGGGAGAAATATCAAGAGCATGCCACAGATTCTCACACTGTGAGTATGTTTTTATAGCACTGGCAGAAAAATAAATTACATAAGGAAGTTACAATATATAGTTAATACGTTTATGGAATGTATTAGTAGTCTCTGAGATAGCAGTAAAAAGCTAACACAAAAATAGAATTTCAGCAGTTAATAGCAGTTATAACCTAAATCACTCCACAGATATATTGTAAGTAATTTATATTATATGACCATTTAGTTGTTTTCAAGAGATTGCTTTATTAACATGTAAAAAAGAAAGTGTCATCTATGTTTTATATAATCAAGCTTTTTTGTATTTTTATACTTGAGAAAGAGGACTCATAACCATGTAAGACATTTATTCTGTAAATTATTTTTTTGTGCCGTTTTTTAATAAATTATTTTTTTCTGCTTTAACCATAGAACAAATCATATGATCACAATTTGTCATGGAAATCACAGAGACGTATAACAGGATATACCAGTTAGCAATGGAAGACAGTTGTGAACTCTTAGAGCACCACCACATTACCACATTATGAAAGCACATAATCCGATATTCCATATTCCTCTAAAAAAAAAAGATCAAATCACTGATAGGATACCCCATTTTGTAGCTGTCTTCCTCTATTATAATCAATAGTGGACCATGTATGTACACTATACAGACTATACAGTTTAAATTCTATTGATGGTTTCTTGATGAATCTGTGATTGTTCAAAATTGTTTGTGGATGTTCAAATCATGTATATAGACCCGAGTAACATCATATAAATTGATTTTTATGTGAAATTTTTTTAGAGAGAAAAATACTCCAAAATGGCATGCATACTGTATACATTCCTGGAAATCTGCACGCTGGGTCAACAGAGGTCTCATTTTATTGTCAATAATTCTATGTATACTTGTGAGTGTATAATAGAGTAAATGAGAACTGTACAGTAAAATAGATTTTGTATTATGTTCAAATGGGTAGGTAAAGCCCCTTTTACTGTCAGAATAAACAAAAAAGATTATTGAAACTATTGCGAAAGAGTATTTGAAATATTGTATATCAACTATACTGTTCCTTGAGTCTGAGAGTGATGCTTGCTGTGTGGGATAAGTGTTGTTTGTGAATCGTGAAGAAGAATGATAACCTACTACAGAACCAGTATACTAAAGACCAACTTACAGTGCAAAACACCACCATGCAACTTAGTGTATTGAAAGTAAAAGTTGCTGCTTTGTGTGAGAAAAATCAACCAAACCAAGGTTGCTGCTTTTGTACGTTCCTGTTGTGGTTTTGTGACAATAAAAGTGACCCTCTTATACAAGATGGTTGTAAAGTGACTCATCTATTCGGTGTCTGCAATGATCCGCTGCATCTTCTGACTTATTAACTCAAGTTATTCACAATCATTTGATTGCATGATAAAGAAATCCATGTGGACCTGCAACCAACATGAGAAGACATTGATATTTTTTAAGCCTGTAAAGTTACAAGTTACATCAGAATAGTCTTTTCAGGATTACAAAAGTGTAACAGTTTTACTGCACACATAACTTCAAGTAGTGGAGTACTGCAGAAAGATATGTTCATGTAAGATGCTGCATAAATCTATTGGGCAGGAAGACGTCAGCTGTATGTATGTGTGTACGTATGTCCGGAGTTGCAAGGCGTATTGCTCCGATCGCCTCCACTGGAAACTGGAAATTAGCATAAATTATGTAATGGTTATAGTGAGGCTGAAACCAGGAAATTGTTATATTGTATTGTTGCGTTTAGTCAATTTAGAAAGGTGATCTAGTGTTAGGTGTTTTCACATTATAGTCCTCTTTAACGGAACCAAACTCAGTCCTCCTTAACACATTGAGTGCCAAGGACGTCTGTGGACGTCCTAAAAAAAAGTAACGTTCAGTGCCAAGGACGTCTGTGGACGTCCTAAAATCATAATTCATATTATTCCATAATTCTGCTGTTTAAGGTCGTACCTAGCCAGTGAGCATGAATCCCTTCAAGGGATCACACGGCGCCACCTTAAACATCGACACGGGAGCTGCGCCACCCACCTCAGATCCTTTACTTTGTGCAGGAGAAAGCAGGGAAAGACGTGATCAAAGGGGAAACCGATGCATGCTTCAGCCAGAGCCGTATAGATTGCTCTGTCTGCAGCGGACAGTTGGCTCGGCTGCATTCTTGCCCACAACTGAGCTCTTCTGCTTCTATCTATCTCCACACGATTCCCTGCCAGAAAGCCAGCATCCGAAGCCGAACGGCCAAACCTTTTCGTTCAGTCGCGTTTGGCATTTCCTTGTTGCGCGCTGGGATCCGTCCGGGGCAAAAACGGAGTCTGTGAGAAAACAGACTCTGTGCGTGTGGGGAGGAGCCCGCAGCTCAGAGGTGGAGAGGGGAGGGGGGGGGGGGGGGGGGCACGCAGGCTGCACAGAACCACACCACGCCACCACATCAGAAAACACCAGCCAGAGTCAGTGAATGTGCTCGAAATTAGAGTGCAAAAGGTATTCATAAAAGTGACTATATCTTGAAAAGTAAAAAAAACCGGCAGAAAACCCTTGAAAGTGCACTTTTTTCAGAGGCTGTCATTTCATAATGGAACTGTCTAGAAACAAAATTTCTTCTTTGGAAGAAGCAGGAGTGTTCAATGTTTCATTAAAGTCCAGCCCTGTCAATATAGCCCTAATAGAAAAAATTCTATAGCTGTTTTCAACTGAATGGAAGTGAATCTGGCACAGGCTCCAGACAATTTTACTGAAGCGCTGTGGCACTCAATGTGTTAAAGTGGACCAAAAAGTCGACCAACAGCAAAGGGACTCAGTTCTTTTTGTGTTCCCAAACATACAAAATACTCTGAAGCAAGAACAGTATAAAAATTTTATTTGTTCAAACTCCAAAAAACAGAAGCAAAGAAAGAGTTATTAATTCATACACTTCAATATTAAAAATAATTTAAATATATTACAAATCTTGAGCAATTCTAATTTTGCGAGACTTAGAGCTGGACAGAAAGATGGATTATAGCAGTTAATATTCCATTTAAAATAATAAAACATGTTTTGGACATTTTTAAGAAAACTATCAAAATGATTTATGAGTGGCCTATTGTTGAATGCCTTTTAACCGAGGACAAAATCATTAGCCATTTTACTGCTGTCTGAGCTCCTCTTATAGATTATTTGTTTTCACTCTCCTTGGTGAGCAGCTCAACCTTTCACGTAATTATCTTAACGAGCACACAGGACATCCAGTGTTATGAGCATCAATTAATGCCTAGATCATTTAAATCACATACATACATTAAAAATCAACCAATGGCAAAGTTTACACTCAGTACTCAGACCGGCGCATTGAAATAGTGAATGTGTGCTGTACAGTGTTTTATAGAAACTGTATTAATTTGCTATAATTATGATTGCTGTGGATCTGAACAAGCCTATTTAAGGATACCTCACGGTCGATAGGCGAATGTGTAAAAGCTATAGGGAAGTTTGCTGTATGACAAATCACGTTGAGTTTGGATTGGCTAAGCTAAGGGGAACGGCATGATCAAAGCAGAGCCATGTATATAGAAGAGTTGCGACATCGCCAGTTTTTCACTCTCAAGAGTTCCAGGAAGTAAGGTGCTGGATTAGCAGCACTGTCGAGTTGCAGCAAAATGGACAGTTTGTGTTGTACTTTGATTTTTTTTCAAATTGTACATTATCAGCTTTATTTTAGCATTCAAAAGTAGCGCGAGACCCCTTCCTGGCTGTTCATTGGCTAATGAGTCACGCATCTTGGTCCTCCGCTGACGCCACTCTCTCTCTCAATTGCTCTGGATCAAAGTATTTCAGTGCTTTGTGTGTTTGTTTGCATGCGTGCGTCATGTGTGTCAGGTTGCATTTACAAAGCAACACAAGATGTAATTTTAACCCTTTGTGGTGCAGAACAGATTAGTGTCCAAACAGGGACACGTCTTATATCATTTCTGCATTTTTAAAGAGGTGTGAGAAAATAGGATCCGTGCCACACTGACTTAATCTCTCTTGTCTCTTGTTCTTGTGTAAATCAAGCATTGAGTCCAGCCTGTAGTGTTTTAGAGAGAGATGTCTGAGGACACATTGAGCTGTTGTCCTGCTTTCCACTTGGCACTGCGCCTGCTGCCGTCGGTGCGTCTGTAAGGCTGGTTCCTCAAGTCTACGGCAGGGGACAAGGGACAAAAACACCGTCAAGCCACCTGGTAGAGGACCTGTACATGAATTTACTCTGGAGCTTAAAATTACAATATAGCACTAATCTGATGTTGCTGTTTGATCTTGTCATACCGTAGGTCCTCATTCATCAAACTCAATGGTAACAGCATATATCAAGTATAACATATCACGGCTGTGATTGCCACATTACAGTTACCTTAATTCTCAGTGGAAATGAACATGTCGATTAAGTGTCGCATATCATTATCCAGGCCTGTGTGCGAGTTCAATAAACCACATATACTATTAGGAGAGACAGTCACACAATTCAGTGTAAAGTCGGTGTTTGTCAAATTTATCAACCACTGTCAGGTTTCCAAAGAAAATGATAAGATCCTATGACACAGTGTGATTGTCAATATTTAAACTTGTTATTTGAAAATATACTCTCTGACTAGAGCAGGTGCTATTTTGGTGCTTACAGAACATGCAAATGATAAAAATTTAGTGGCACTGCTGCAAAAAATTCTATTGATAAAATGGACTCGGTATATCACGTTTATGTATAAGAGAACATTACTGTGACTGACCCGTCTCAGCCCATAGCATCGCTCTAACCCTGCCAGTGACTTTTATGAATACAATCTGTGCCGATATGGGCTCCCCCATAAGACTTAAGGATGCAAATATTTCATTTACATATGGGGGGGGGGGGTGTTCAGCAACCCACCATTTCCACATAGAGACTATATACTCTCTAACAGAGGCAACACCGCAGTCAGCAGCAGAGCGAGCGAGGGAGTGAGTGAGAGGAGGAGACAGAGAAGCACACAGTACCAAGGGATTTAGGAAGGACTGTCATCACTGAAGACAGAGTCGCAGAGGAGGCGAGAGGAACGCTTGCCAGAGCGAGCCGTGAAGGGCACAGACTTAAGAGCTGAAGACACCAGAGGAGGACAGAGAGAGAGAGAGAGAGAGAGAGAGAGAGAGAGGAATAAAGGCTAGATATGTCATAAGGCAGAAAATGAAAGGATTATAAACTGAGAAATAGTTGAAACGAGCAAACAGGATGAGTGTCGGCATAAGGGATTAACTGTGGTTCGGGGGGGAAAAGGAGGAAACGGAGATCAGTCAGATTGCTGAAAGATATGAATGAGAGAAATAGGCACGTGTTGATAAAGTACAAGTGGGGAGTTTGAAGCTTTGAACCCTTTTCAATGCCACTCATGTACATGTAGTGCCCACCTAGAATGTGATCATCAATGTTGCATACAAAGAATCATCATAAGCTGCCACCATCTTCACATAAAGAACAGCAAGATAGCCCTGACAAAAGTATTCGACTTGTTACAATAGCTGCAACAGTGCTCCTCAGTTTCTTCACAGTCCTCCCTGTCCCCTTTCCCCGTGTGTCCCACCTGTGATGATGTCCTCGATGGCCCCGTCCTTGCCCTCCCTGACCAGAGGCGTCACCTGTCTCCTCTTCAGCTCCGCTATCAGATCCATCTGGGGCAGCTTGGACATCACAGGAACCTGAAACATCACAATGGCAGAGAAGCTTCTCAGAAATGTTTCAATCGATCAGTATGGCCTGGGGGGGGGGGACAATATTATGGACAAATAACCATATCTCTGTATTTTTAGGCTGAACGGTGACACAATACTGTATATATATATGTCTGTATGTTCTACAAGTGGACTAAATGTTGTAAGTCAAAGCCACATGTTTGAGATGTAGGGCTCGGCGATATGGAAGATTTGCTTTTCATCAATTTAGACATCACAAATGTGTCATTACATTACATTACATTACATTACGTCATTTGGCAGACGCTTTTATCCAAAGCGACTTACAATAACACATTTTTGTCAGCAATAGAGCAATCTACTATGGAGCACAGTCTATGATAACTACAACTTCTGAAGGAACAGTGGTACAAGTTTGGGTTAGTTTTTTTTTTTTTTTTTTTTTTTTTTTAGAAAGAGAGAGAACGAAGTTATATCAAGAAGGGCCTAGATGGAGCCTGAAAAGGTGAGTCTTTAGTCTTTTCCGAAAGATCGGCAGTGATTCAGATGTCCTGACCGAAGGTGGAAGCTCATTCCACCATTGAGGTGCCAGGGACGAGAAGAGTCGAGATCGGGATGAGCGGGATGTCATGATATTAAAATATCTTCATCTTCATATCATCACAATATGATTCCACTTAACGATGATAAACGAGAATATTGAATTATTGCCAAAGTAAGTAAAACAACGGTTAGGTTTAAGCAACAAAGCAACTTGGTTGGGGTTAGGGTTATGGTTTGGGTCGGGATTCGAACCAGGTCTCGAACGGGTCGAACTCCCATGCCTTCTCCCTAGTGCAACTTTGACCTCAGACTATTATGTCAAGACCACTCCAGATGGTCCCTCGCCATATTACCTTTCGCGTCTGCAATAATGATGCCGAGGGGTCGTGACAAATTGACTCCCCGGGAGTGAGACCGGTTTGGAAATGAAGCTAGATGTTTATTATTTAACAAATTTGAATGGTTTTAAAATCCAACTGTTAACATCTATGTTACATTCTGATCCCATGATAAAACACTTGTATTATCAATTCATTTTGTCTAAATTCTGAATTTTATTATTTAGAAAAATGAATAGACAGATAGTCACAATAGACAATAGTCTGGAGACAAATATTTTTCCATACTCTCTTTTCCTTTTTCCATACTTTTCCAGACCTGGAAAATACTCAAATCAAATTCCATACTTTTCCATACCTGCGTAGGAACCCTGTACCTCCGCTTGCTCACTTCACTACCTCCACGTTTGCCTACTAAACCCCCTTCCCCCGGGCTTGTTTACACCCTATTTGCAGGTCCGACTGCTTCATAATTTAGGCTAATGCTAACCCCCATATCACACCTCTCAAGGTCCCCACACACGTTCCCCTCGAGAGAGAAGAAGAGAAAGAAGTTGACTAACATGACTCCACAATCTCCAGAGGCTAATATCACCTGTGAAGTGGGAACCTATGGTTACAGAAACACCTACCTTATTTCCCATGACGTCGGGCTTTGGAGGAGTTGATGGAGCTTCACTGTTCAGGACATCTTGTCTTTTCCTCTGCTTATTCTCCTGCTCGGCTTGCTGCCACAGAGAAGAACACGCATGTTAATGTCATGCACTGAATACTATAATGGCATGTCATAAGAATGCATTTAAATCTGAAGCTTAAATATAACCAGGAAGTTAACCCACTATAGTTGTGGCTTGATAAGACTGTGTTGTGTTGGGGAAGAGCTTTTAGTCAGCAGTAGAATCTGTTTAATTTTGTTCATCACTATACCAATTAGGCTACCTATAGTCAATCCATTGATGATTAGGTCAAATCAATATTATCTGACCTTGTATGCCTTGATGAACCTGACAAAGATGGGGAAGAACATGGAGGGCGGCGTTGTTTTGGGGTTTTCTCCAACGTACTCCACCGCTGAGTCATATGCATCCTGCAAGACACGGATGTAGAAAGCAACCTTTACTCTCATGACTAAAGATGACAAACAAGCCATAGCGAGGGCATCATGCATTAAAGCCTAGTGCAGAGGTTCTCAAATGTTTTTCAGCCAAGGACCCCTTATAAGATAGAAAATATACCGGGGACCCCCTCATTCTGATTTGTGATTTTGGGCTCAGCTTGTTTCCACGCTAACATGCTTGACATTTAAATTGATAGGTTTGTCAGATTCGATTTTTTTTTTTTTTAGTTTGTCAGATTCAATTCCCCCCCCCCCCCTGAAAACTTTTCCCTGACCCCCTGGCAAAGTGCCATGGACCCCTGGGGGTCCCCGGACCCCCATTTGAGAACCACTGGCCTAGTGCATGATACAAAACATGGACATGGATTCAGTCGTTTTCTTGTGGCATTAAAGGCATACGGTACGAGTTGACCTGGGCAGTCTTGCCATCAGCCACTACAGAGTCCAACAGCTCATTGTTGCTGCTGAGAAACATCTGAAGCACAGGGTTTTCTTCTTCTATGGTGAACTCCTTCCTGGTTCCCTCCATGCCCCTCTGCAGAGCTCGCACATCCTGCAGGATGCTGTCCAGAGAAACTACATGCAGAAGAGACAAAAACACCAGTGTGACAAACGGTACATTGGCGTTTCAAAAATGCTGAGGTTATTTTTTTAAGATTATTGTTAATGCATTTATGTTAAATTCGGTGGTAGTCGATCCATATTCAAGTCAAACTCAGTTCAGTCAATCCTATGTGTTAATGTCATCAGCAGGGAGTGGGCTCTGTGTCTTACATTTTTATCCCACATTGTGATGTCACTGATGATGTCACAATGTCTATGACATCATCACTGATGATGTCACAATGTCTATGACATCATCAGTGATGTCACTCGAGCAATTGTGATGTCATCATGTCTATGACATCATCACCGATGCCACTCGAGCACTCGATGATGTGATGGTCACTCGAGCAATTGTGATGTCATCTGTAATGCGAAGTAGAGCAATTGTGCGCTGTGCATGGCAAATATACAGTATAGCAGGCGAGGCCACGCAGCAGCCGAGCTGCGGGCGAGGCCGAAGTTGAGCAATGGTGCACTGAGTGACGTCACTTGAGCACTCCATGATGTGGTCAGTGATGGTCACTCGAGCAATTGTGATGTCATCAGTGATGCGAAGTTGAGCAATTGTGCGCTGCGCATGCCAATAGAGCAGAGCTCGGCCGCACAGAGGCGAGGCTGTAGCGAGCCTAGGAATCGAGCCTGTGTAGCGAGCGAGATTTGTAGTTTCCTAAAAGCACATATACAAATGTAAACAGTACTAATCTGTTAATTTAAAATGGATTTATGGTACATACTTTGACAGATTCACATATTATAGTTTGGTCTGAACTATAATTTCAACTAATAAATTGTAACCATAGGACATAAGCTTATTAAAAATCCTCTCCAGGATGTAAAGGAACAAATGATCAAAAGAGAGAGAACCAGATGAAACGGGAGAATAAAACACCTGATTCAACATAGTTTTAAAAATACTAGTGGACACATGGGAGTTGGATCCAAACCTCCCCCCCCCCCCCCCCCCGGGAATTAGACCCACCCAGGCGTTTACATATGGCTCAGAATCCCAGCCAATAATAATAATAATGATATCTATCGCAGCGATATTGTGCTGTATTTCAAAAACAGTAGCTACATTGTTTTTATAGTCACACTTGTTATTTGGGAATATTACAACATAAAGTGGAGACAATCTTTGAGGACTAAATCATCACTATTGAAGACAGAATTGTATGTTTTATGACAGAGAAAACACTCATAGCTGGTATGTCAATTACCAAAACCGCCAGCCAGACAACTCTCATTTTGAATATGAAAAAAGTTATTGAGAATAAAAGTAAAAAAAAAAAAAAAAAAAATTGGTGTCAAGGCTGTTTCGAATCGCTCCCTGCGACGCATAACTTAGAGCCAGCCAAGTGACAGCAGGGAGAGATCAATGTGACTCCCACGGGGGGCTGTAAACAGACACACAGCCTACAGGTGGGTGCTGCCTGGGGTGGTGAGATTCACGCAGCAGGCAGGCAGGGCGAGCAGCAGCAGAGAATAAGCAAAGCGAGTCTGACAGCTTCCAGTAAATAGAGCGCTCTATTAGGGGATATCAATGTGTGAGCTGACACACAGACGCACACTGCTGCTCGCGTACCCAGAGCAGCCTTGTCCATGAAGTGCAGTTCTGTGTAGAAGGACTGCAGCTCCGGGTATTTCTGCTGGATGACGTCGACGATGAAGTGCAGCAGGGTCTGTCTGCGGTCGGTCGATTTGGTGTCCATCAGCTTGGAAGAGTAGAAGAAGAATGATAAAACAAATGCACGAGTCAAAAATGACATTATTGATTATTGATTATTGTAGGCCAGTGGTTCCCCAACTGGGGTATGCGTACTACCCTTAGGGGTACGTGGAGGTACTACAGGGGGTACTTGAGAGAAAGTGGAAAATGGAAAAATGTAAGGATAAATCATGAAAATAAATGAAACATTAAAATGAATCTGTCCAGGAGGCTCTAACTGAGAACCTTTCAATCCATTTCTTATTTTGTAATGTTATATTCTTCATTCATTCATTGCATCTTATGCCATAGTTTTCTCTTGCAGTTTTCTAAGCAAGATGTTGTAGTCGGGTAAACGGGGTACTTGGATTCAGAAATCAGGGAAAGCGGGTACTACTGGATCGGGGTAAAACGTTTGAGAACCACTGTTGTAGGCTATACAAAAATTATGAATTCTATGCGACACCTTGTGTGTTGTAGTCTAGAAGACATCAGTGGTGAGTTACTTACCAAGTCTAAACTCTGCAGGCGGAAGCCATACGCTGCCCCTCGTTTGCTGCTGTTCATGTAGTTTCCAAATGCTAAGATGATCTACAAACAACATCGGAATCGGTCAGTGTCGGAAAACCTCTATTGTCAAGTACACAACTGTTCATTCAAGCATTTTGTATGGTGCCATGAAATTACAACATATATGGTAACACGTAACTCACCCACTATGGAAAGAGATTCATGCCAGCATAAAATGTATTTGCATACTACAAATCTTCACGCTCATCTTGAAGTGTTTAATTACACAAAAATAAAATTTTCTTTGAATAAATACATTCTAAAATGTAATCTAGACAGTAAGGCACGATTAAAGTGTAAATGTAATCTCCTGAAATTGAATGTATTTTCCCTTATAAGCCACACAGTACAAAGACATATTGATATGGTACACATCACAGTGCAAGGCACACCTAACCTGGCACTGCCAGATGGGGGCGTTGTTGTTTTCACAAACCCCTTGTGAACACAATACCGCCCCGTCTGGCACTGGCAGTCAGGTTAAGTCACACCATGGTGGCCCTCATAAATGCACAACATTGCAATGCACAGTACAGTCATTATTATCCAATATGATACCATACAATGTATGAAAATGAACTTCACTTACCTCAAGGATCTTTTTCAGCTTGCTGGAAGATTTGATTGACATTGAGGCAGCAATGATTGCATTGAGTTGCTGTCAGGAACATAGTTGAGATGACAATTTGTTTTTCAAACAAATAAGTATACACTATCCAAATCCAATCTGTACAGCGTAGGCAGATTACAATAACCTGATAGTTAATCTACATTTAGCCTTGCTTCTTTAATAATAACTGGAGTATTTTCCATCAGGGACAACATTATGTAAATTAGCTGCTAGCTGCCTCCCTAAAATAGGGATTAGATGCCCCCTAACCTATCACACAATCGTATCTGTAAAACTATTTGACTCACACAGAAACCAGAAAGCCAAACAAATGACGCAAGCACAATTGTATTGATATAACCCGGCCGTGGACGTAACCGCCTGTGAACTCACAGGCTGGATTAGCTGGATGCTCTCTGGGAAGTTGCCCATGAAGGTGAGCGTGCTGATGCGCTGCGCCAGCCGCGGGATCTTGCCGAAGCGCACCATGAAGCGGTCCTCCTCGCTGAGCTCGTCCAGGGGCCTGCCCTCACTCTCGTAGTTGTGGATGAGCTTCAGTTCATATTCTGTGGGGATGAAACGCTCCAGGAGCTCCAGGAAGTCCAGACTCAGAGCTCTCTGGTCGTACCTGCAGTGAGGGTGAGCATCTCAAATGATATTGTATTTCTGATTCTGATCAAATGATGGCCGATAGCCCGTGTAATATAATTCAGAATAATAGAGGAGAGTAGTTGAGTGACACTCATTTGAACTACATTACAGTAGATTATTCTTACAGCCAGGGGTGCCAGTAGGAATCTTGGTTCTACTGACAAAAGCCATACAAAACCAAATATGGACAACAGGTACAGTACATACGTCTCTATGGCGGAGCAAATATCAGATGCGGCCATTCCTCCCTTGCGTAGGGTGATGGCCAGGTTTTTGGCCCTATTTGGCTCCATCAGGGACACTCTGCTGGGGATCTTGTGGGCCACTTTAATCTTGATGGTACCCAGGTTTACAGGTGCTGTCTGTGCCTTGGTCTTGAACTGCTCCTCGAAGGCATCCATGTTTAGCTCCTAATAAGAGGGGAACAACGCAGACACACAGAGATATAACTGTAGTAATGACATTGCAATTGAGACTGAAGAATCGATGTTACAATTGTTTTGGTGTTACCGACTGCGATGACAAATTCTCAAAAAGAATTCTATGAATAGCAACAAGAGATATTCAAAGATGGATAATCCCATTTAAGAGATGGTGTATGAAATTCTAAACCGGAACTTTGCTCATAAAAGGGGAAACATAAAAGGACTAGAAGAAGAGAGACAGCAGATACCTTGATGATGAGCAGGGTTTACATAGCGAGAGAGAGACATCTAGAGGCAGCGACATAAACAGACAGGGCTCACAAAGAAGAGAGAGGACTAGAGAAGGACTAGGTGGTCTAACCCCTAACACATGGTCATCGTCCAGCTCGTGGAAGATGGTGCCGGACACCTGGTTGGATTTGAGGGCCTGCCAGTTGAACAGAGGCATGCGGTACTTGGTCTGAATAGGCTTCTTCATTGTGCACCCTAGAAGAAAGGAGAAGAGACTCGCTGTAAGAATACACTGAAGCATTTTGCTACCTGCTGATGATGAAACCAGAGAAGCAAAGCTCTGCTCTTCAATGTTCATGTTACTCTTTACTATTGTGTCAAGTCAGAGACACACTCACTAATGCATGTGACTGTGTAATGCATTCCACATCTCCTTCAATTATATATATATATTTATAAAACGGCTCTCTCAAATCAAGCAATCTGATTGGTTCACAGCCATCGTATAAATCCCGTAACCCACTCCAATAACCCATGGCCATGGGTTATGAGTTGCCATGGCAACTCTCTTACTAAAAGGCTACCTCAAATGGTTACCTCAAATGACAATGTAGAAAAAACAAATGGCGGAGACAGCTGTCAGATCCTTGTGAATCGATCTTCGCTTATAACTTTACTTTACAGCTTCTCAGCAAGCGCCAGGATTGGCCAATGTCAACTGCGGCCTCGTGGGATAACAGCTGATCAGCGGGATATATTTGCCACAACACACTGGCTCTCATGCTATATTGCTTATATATATATATATATAGCTTTTAGATGCTGAGGGACTGAAACCCTGTTTGCTAGTGTTTGGCCAGTTTTCCACGTGAATAAGAAGAATACACCACCAAACAACAAAATGAGTGCTAAAGTGTTTCAGGGTGGATTTTTCCTTGAAGTTGGTACCAAGCTATGCGCTGCCTTCTTTGCAAGCTCACCTGAGCGTCCCTCGTTCACACCCCCAATCAGCAGGGGCACACCTCCCAGCGGGGGCGGTGGGGGCGGAGGGGCTGGTGCAGGAGGAGGAGGTCCAGGTGAGTCTGAGGGAGGTGGTGGGGGTGGGGGAGGGGGAGGGGGAGGAGCTTGTCCAGACTCAGACTGTATGGGAGCCGCCGGAAGAGGAGGCGGTGAGTCTGTGGAGGTGGGAGGGGCTTCAGGTCCATCCACTTCAACTGTGTCCAGAGAAAACAATAACAATGTTGTTTCTAGCTATTGACAATTTACAACAGACAATCGGTGAAAGTGTGACACAACATGCAGACCTTGATATTAGCACTAAACAGCAGTCAAATGCTGGTGGGTTTTTTCCCCCAAAGTCATGAAATACATCTGTGCTCAATGTAGGTTAGGTGCACACCAGAGTGAGTCTATCAGTCTATCTGTCAGTCTATCAGACGACTAGACTCTGGGGCCGAAAGCTGATAGTTCTTCTGTTTCCGATGTAGAGCAGACATCCGGGCCAAGACTTCCTCGTCCCTCATTGTTTACAGTCTGACTGACGTCTCATATGCAGACATCTGTGTAGAGATGAGCCTAAAGATGAGCCTAAAGATGAGCCTAAACGTTCTCTGGACCTAAAACACCTGGAAGATGTATCGATCGATGAACTCTAACTCCATCCTCGCATCTCAAGTTGCTAATCGGACTGTACTGACGGAAGAGGACGTCTTGGCCCAGATGTCCGCTAAACACCGGAAAATATGTGCCGTCAATCACCTCTTAATTGTGAGACTGAATCGAGTTCCCAGATTGGGTACACAAATTAACTAATGTCATTGTGAATCCACTAGATTCATACCTTTGACTTGACTTGACTTGAACACGACTTACTGTATTCCTCTTGAATTGACTAATTCTAGACTCTAGATTTTCCAGTACTTCTGTAATAGGGTTATTATTTCAAAGGGCATTCGCATAGCTAGTAGGGCTGACCTGGCTGTGGCACATGCTGGATGACAGGCACCACCTGGAGGTCCAGGTGTCCAGAGGAGGAGCGCTCCATCCGGACAAGCCCTTGCTCCACCAGAGCCTGGACCTTGACCTCCAGCTCCCTCAGGGCCTGCGCCGATCGATCCCGGTCCCTCTCTCTCTCTCTCTCCCTCTCTCGTTCAAGCTCCCTCTCTCGTTCCCACTGCTGTAGCATGGTCACTTGGGCACAAGATTCACGCAGACTCTCCTGTGATAAAGCCATATTTAGGAAACAAGACAATTCTGTTTATGAGCCCAAAAAAACAATCATATTTTATGTTTAATTATATTAGATTATACATTATAGAGATTATACTGTAGATAATATATATATATTTGTTTTTCTTTTTTCCCAATTTTCTCCCCAGTTGTACTTGGCCAATTTTCCCCCTTTCTGTCCCGGTCGCTGCTCCACCCTCTGCCGATTTGGGGAGAGCCGTAGACTAGCACCATGCTCCCTCCAACACATGCGCACTTGCCAGCTGCTTCTTCTCACCTGACAGCGGGGAGCTTCACCGGCAGGACGTAGCACGTGGGAGGATCACGCTATTCCCACCAGTTCCTTTCTGCCCCGACCAGGCGCCCCGACCGACCAGAGGAGGCGCTAGTGCAGCGACCAGGACACATACCGTAGCCTCAATCCGGCTTCCCACCCGCAGACGCAGCCAATTGTGCCTGTATGGTCGCCCGACCAAGCCAGAGGTAACATGGGGGCACGAACCTGCGACCGTCGTGTTAGTAGGCAGGGAATCTACCGCTACACTACCCAGACGGACATGTTATGATGCTGAAGAACATCAAATGGAGGAAGGAAAAAGGTGTACTCTACCTTTAGGAGCTCCACCTCTTTGGTGGTCTGAATGAGCTGCTTCTCCAAATCTGAGACCTTCTCCATGGCCTCCCTCTCACTCTCCTGAAGCCTCATGTTTAGCTGTTACAAACACACACACACACACACACACACACACACACACACACACACACACACACACACACACACACACACACACACACACACACACACACACACACACACACACACACACACACACACACACAATTAATTCACATGTATGCTGTGATTGTCTTCATTGTCGTCCTGTGTGAGTGAGTGCTTACAAGCTCCAAATGAAGCATCCTGTTAGCTGATGCAGGCCTACTATGGATCAGCGTTTCTTTCTAATCAGTTCTTCACCAATCACAGCCCATTGTCACATCAAAGCGCCCCATTTAAATACAGCTCCCTCACACTGATCACCAATGCTGCCACACACACACCGCTGCTGCTGGCAAAGCTATGCCACCACCACCCCAGCCTCCACCTTTGTAGGTCAGTCTTATACAGGATGGCGGCTCATAGGTTCAACTTGTATTCAATGTCTTGCTTTGGGCCCACCCTCTCATGTGGGGGTTCTGCATTGCGCTCCCTGTTTACTGTAGCTTAGCATGCTGCTTGGTTAATCCAGGGAGGATCTAAAGAGCAGAGCCATCAGCGCCAAGCATAACTCTATCTCCATTTGCTAAAAAAAAAAAAAAGTTTAAATCAATGACAAGCGTGTCCCTGACTGAAATGTAGGCTACAGGTGTGCATGTGTGTACACTACAGGTGTGCATGTGTGTACAGGTGTGCATGTGTGTACAGGTGTGCATGTGTGTACAGGTGTGCATGTGTGTGTGACTTCACCTGTGTATTGTGATCCTGCAGCTCCTCCATGTGCTCCAGTAGAGCGTTCTTGGTCTCTGCATCCTCCAGCAGCGCCCCGACATCAAACACATTGTCCAGATAGGCCTGGATCTGCACCAGCAGTCGGTCACTCTCTGTGAACTTTAACCTCTACACAGGCAAGGAGGAGATCACAGAAGAATCCACTTCATTTTAAATGATAACACAGTCACGGATGCAAACGCCTACAATGCTGCTTGCTTATAGCATTTTTAATATAACCGGAAATTAAGGAAGACACTGTTTTAGTAGTTTGTGGTCATCTTGGAGAGGTGATTTTCTTTCCCCCTTTCGGGTTTTAATTTCGAGTGATGATAAGATGCAGAGCGCTTTTGAGCCTGTAACATTCAAAGTCAACTTTATAGTATCCCGCCTGCTCCTCATCTGAAGGTCAGGCTATCACGTCAAAAGTCATGATTTCAGAGTATCTGAGAACTTGCCTCAAGGTAGTCATCCAGGCCGTGATGAGTGAATTCGTACTGGAGGTGGACTCTGAAGTTCATGTTTTCCACTGAGTGAACCACAATGTTGATGAACTGCATACAGGCCACCTGGTGGGTAGAAAATGTACTGTAACTATTTCACTCCATTTTACATGCAATACAGTAGCTGCCATTAGTGCTATATTCATATTACTGTATATTTCCATTAGCTGAAATATAGGAAACACTGAAAAAGTTTTTTTCGTGGTCAAGTTCCAGAGACATTTCTAAGAAAAGCGCACTGTAGTAAAAGGTGAAACTGGTCAGAAATGTCTGTTATTTTATACAGTTGTCTTGCTTATATAATGCATTTGTCACGCTAACATTTTAATTTCCGTTTCACAGCTGGGTAATGTTGACTAACATAGGTTTTGTTTTGTTGATTAGTATCAGTATTACCAGTGTCAGATTACCAGGATCGCTATCAAGTTGGTTATCTGGTATCCCAACCTGATTCACAATTATTATAAGTAAACTCTTCTCTTCATATGGCACAGAGTCGTATAGTATTGCATCATATCAGATCAAATTAAAAATGAATACAGTCGTACCGAATTGCCGATACGTATCCCATGGTCTCCTTATTCATTCATGAATTCATCTAGGTGAATAACATGTGCCTAGACAGTTTGTATCTAAAGCACTCGCAGAGTTCTGAGACGAAGTGCAGGTTTACCATGAAGTCGATGTTGCTATCTTCATTGCTGAAATACTCCATGAGCTTCTCAAATCGACTTTTCTCACCACACACCTAAAAAGAGAGGAACAGGGGGGGTAAAAACCAATGGCAGATCAGGCTCCTGTTCCCTCATGTTAACAGGAACTGCATTATGCCTGCACCATACAGTATACAGTACACACACATGGGGGCAGTGTGCACACACATTTAACTTGAGACATATTCAGAAATGTTTCTCTCTCTAAGGAGATATTTCAGTAAAGTATGTGCACTACTTTTGGAGACTTGTTTTGTCTAAGTAGAGGAAAATAATTGGTAAAAAAAAAATATATATATATATATATATATGATATATATTAGGGTTGTGTATGCTTGTCAATTATGTGTCAATTATCTGCATCTCAGCATGCACGCAATCCAATTAAAGAAGGGTTTCGTATTGACTGAGATGAGGATTCATTGGCCTTACGTAAGTGGGGAAGCTGTTAGCCTAGCTGTTAATTTAGCTTCAAGTTCAACAGTTCAGGGACACAGCTACTGTTGCAATAATGGCACAGTAAAGCTAGTGCTAGGCTGTAGATGGTGTAGGATCATCGCTGTGTTGCTGCACGTTGCAGTACTCTTCATTCCACAGGAAAACCATTACATAAATGTCTGTGTGTGTGTGTGTGTGTGTGTGTGTGTGTGTGTGTGTGTGTGTGTGTGTGTGTGTGTGTGTGCGTGCGTGCGTGCGTGCGTGCGTGCGTGCGTGTGTGTGTGTGGGGAGGGGGGCGGGCTGGGGCAAGTGTGTTTGAGAAAGAAAGAAAGAAAGAAAGTAAGAAAGAAAAATGCGATTAAAGTCTTAGTTTTAATTCCCTTCACTAACAACACAACACATTCCCTGCATTGCGTCAATGTTTGCAGGTGTCTCTGTACTCTGCCTCTGCCCTTTGCCCACTCACTCACGTTGTCCACTAAATAATGCAACCTGCCCAACCTGACAGCCTGCGCGCCACCCAAAAAACAATGCCCACACGTTCTGCTATCCAGGGACACGGGGAGCAGCTGCTGGCACTGCGCCCATCTGCCTCTCCTCTCCTCTCCTCTCCTCCCTCGCTTTCCCTCTCTCTCTCTCTCTCTCTCTCTCTCTCTCTCTCCATCTCACCAGCTTGCTCCCTCTGTCTCTCGCCCACACACAGCAGCGCGGCCGCCGCCGCTATAGCACAACAAGTGCCACTCAGTGTGCTACTCGAGTTGCCAGTGTGTGGTAACTGATGCCGTGCTAGTTGGCCAGACGAGGGCTGATCTTTCTAGAGATGCTAATAAACAGAATGTAACTGCCAGTGAAATAGAGGTAGTCAAAGATTCAGCTGCTTTTATTCATGCATTGATCCATAAGAGTCGCATAAATAAATGATGATGACGTGTCAAATTGTGTCAAAATGATCATCATATGTGTACATGCCTTATTTTCTTTGTTTTCTTTTCCTGTGTCTGAGTTGGTTTAAAAACTAAAAATAGATCAACTAGATGTAACTGAAATCACCAGAGAGTCTGCTGACTAAAACTAAACTAACCCTAAGGATAACAGTACGTGACTAGCCTACATGATGTACTAAGTTCCTATAATCTGCTGCCGGGCACTTCTTAATTTAGTTTTGATCTACGGTTGCGTGCAGCGATGTGTGCTCAGCTCAAGGTGTCTCATGGGGCCCTGATTTGGAAACTCACCCCCTTCATTTGATACCTGAACCAAAAGGTAAAAACAATGGTATTGTCTGACCTTTATACATTTATAACTTAGTCCTCATTTAAACCTTTGCCACTTACAGACTCTGCAAGAGAGAAACAAATACTTCCTCAGATCTGGATTGACACACTATATATGGTCAAATCCCTGTCATCCAGAAATCCAAATCCAATCAAAGATACATTATAAATGTATTCACAGGTCTTATCTTACACCTCGAAGATTTCAACAAATGAAATAGATAATCCATATCGTGACCTTTATCACAACGAGGTTAATAGAGACAGTCCGCATGTCTGGGAACGCCCACAAAATGTTAAACGGCTGGCGCGCGAGTGGGGTAAAACCGGCGATATATCTCATGGGCTGACTCACCAAAAGACGGTGCTGCGGCTCTAAACTACAGGTTTGGGGATTCTAGAGCAGAACACAAGACGTCTGCTCAGATGTGAGTTTACTGCGGTGGTTAAATCCCCGATCGTGTCTGCCTGGGCTGGGCTATCCGCTAAATTCTAACTTTGCTGAATGGATAGAACGGGGGAATTTACCCCACCCTGACCACGCCCCCAGCCAGGCTGAGCCAGCTAAACCAGCGTCTATTGTGGGCGTTCCTAGAGACTGTATGAGCGTTCCCAGACATGCCGACTGTCTCTATGACCAGATCCTGCTGTAGCCTGTTGCAGGGTAGCACACTAACATTCTTGACAGTTACCAATAATAGGCTATATCCTAGTTCAGTATAGCCTCCATTCTGTTAGTCTGTGTTGCTTGAGCCACAGGAGCTATAGGCTATCTGTTCCCAACAGTTGCTGCTTTCTCAGGCACAGATGAGAGCAGGCCAAGGCCAAGGTCAGAGGTCACCTCAACAAGTGTTGCACATATTTATGCCTCCCCACTCTATTCAGTCTGCCTGCCCCGTGGGACAACTGGGCCGCGGGACAGCTGTCGAGGGGCGAGTGGGTATATGGGGGTCCCCCCTAACCTGCTTTTCACTATATGTCGAAGGACTGGCTGGTATGCTGGTGTTATAACTATCCTATATTAAGCATAGGATCACTTTGAAATAGCATCTGCAACATGGGCTGGATTGTCCCTGCAAATACTTGAAATGTAGGTCATTCTGGAAACGGTGAATTTTTTGAGGATGATGGGACGTGGGTATTTTCAGTGAAGCTCAAGATTGGAAGGAAAGAAGGAAAGAAAGAAAGAAAGAAAGAAAGAAAGAAAGAAAGAAAGAAAGAAAGAAAGAAAGAAAGAAAGAAGGAAGGAAAGAAAGAAAGAAAGAACGAACGAAAGAAAGAAAGAAACAATCCTGATCAATTAATTCTTCAATCAACCAATACTTTTGAGTAATTAAACCATCACGACACTGGACTGGACTGATCTGATCACACTAGTGATGCTGCCACCTCGGAGCTTTGCACAAAATGCTTTCCGCTTCAGACAGAGTGTGCTTTGAAAAGGCTGCCTGGTGACCTTGGAGACCCGGCTGACCTCTTTGAAGTTGTCAAAGGCGGACAGGATGATGTCATGGCCTCCTCTCACCAGGCACACGGCGGCCAGCAGCTCCAGCACCAGGGCCTTAGTCCTGAGGGGCGAGGAGGAGGAGGTTGTATAATATACTCTTCAGTGGGACACTCAGTGTGCTGACATACATTCAGGTTGAACCAATACACAGGAGCTAAGCCTAGAAACCATACACACACTCTCAAACACACACACACACACACACACACACACACACACACTCTCAAACACACACACACACACACACACACACACACCGTAGCATAACCCCTTCAACACACACCTTACCTAGGATTTCTGTCGTTGAGGCTGAGTGTGATCTCATTGACACAGCAAGGGTGGTTCATCACCAGGTTGAAGCCAGACTGACAACACACACACACACACAACCAGCTGTCAATCATTTGTCAAGCTGGTTCACTCTTTGCCTATTGACAGCGATCCCTCCTCTGTATGCTCTTCAAGCTTAAAGTGAGGCACAAGACAGGATGACAGCTAAGCTAAGCTAAGCTAGCAGCTCAGCCACCCTCTCTCCTCACACAGAGCTTAATGTAAGTAGTAGTATATAAGAGACATCATGTTCTTTATCATGCCCGGTACCAAAGCACAAGCTCTGAACGGACCACACCAGATCTTTGGGGAGTTTGTCCCATTGGTCACTTACTGAATATGTGATGAGAGGATGGGCACCATAAACATCTCTGTGAGTCTGGTAGATAACTCTGTTGTGTGTGATGACACTTTAGCTTATACAGCATGTTAAGTCATCTGTGATTAGCAGTATCTTAAAAGTGAGAAGAATGACAACAGCACCTAGGCTGGACTAACGATGAAGATTGATATTTTGTTTTCAGCAATTATGTAAGTAAGTAAGTAAGTAAATTTTATTTATACAGCGCTTTTCACAGACAAAAGTCACAAAGTGCTTTACATGTGCATAGATAGACATAAAAAATAGAGTAAAAAGGCACTAAGCCACACAAATGGAAAACAATACACAGCTAAAAATAATGCAAACAAGATATGGCAAGAACACAATAATCAAAATACAGTAATAAGTGCTTAGTGCATGGGGCGAAAGTACCCATAAGTGCACGACAGGGTGTGCACTACACAGGGAGTCAGGTGAAGGCCTGTTTGAACAGGTAAGTTTTAATCTGGGCCTTGAAAGAGTCAACAGAGTGGGCAGACCTAATAGCAGGCGGCAGAGAGTTATGCATCTACAGAATAGAATAAAAACCATATAATACAAACCAGTCAACAACTCAACTAAAATGTCTACATCAATGCTTTGGATAATTCACCGACAATGACTTAACATGCTACTATGCTAAAGTGTTAGCATGCACATCATCAGACAGAGCTATCCACTGGTGACATGGAGATGACCTTGTGTCAACCCTCTCATCGGATTGGACGAGGCGATAAGTGAGCCAAACTCCCAAAGAAGTTGGTGTAGTCATTCAATTAATGGACTTATATTGACTAGTAATATCAAAATTGATGTAAAGGTAATAATAAATTATGTTAAAACTTAAAGGAACACTCCGCCCATTTTCAACCAGCTTTGTATCATTAGAACATCAGTAGTATATCAAAAATCTGTAAACTCAAATTAATAACTCATTAACTCAAATCAACTCTCAATAACTGTCAAACTATTCATCATTCATCTAGTTTGACAGTTGATTTGAGTTAATGAGTTATTAATTTGAGTTAGTGTGGACCAGTGATGTCACTGGTCCACACTTTAACACTCAATAACGGTCAAATTAAATGACAGACTTCAAAACAGTTTACAGTTTTCTGATATACTACTGATGTTCTAATGATACAAAGCTGGTTGAAAATGGGCGGAGTGTTCCTTTAACAAAAATATGATGATGATATCTGTAAAATGCGACCAATAAATTGTAGGTAAATGTATAAGCGATACAAAAGTTAATAAAGGATGATGGACTGTGTGTAGGCAGACGTGTAAAAAAACGTGATACCTGATAGTTCATGATGGCACGTAAACACATGATGCAGAGGTGGACGTCATCTTTCTGGCTCACCACGCGTGAGTTCCTCAGGACTTTCCTGTTGTGGAGAGAGTTGAATCTGCCAGGTGAGAGATGTTGCTGTTACTGCCATGCCCTCACTACACCACCTTAGCTCTGCAATGTGTAATAACCGCTTATTACACATTAAACACTATAGCATCGTCATAGCAACCACAGCGGCGGTTGGGATGATTGTATTGTGTTCGGATAGGATCATACTTTATATAATCAATACATAATTTGTCAATTCACAGGCTACAATATGGGGGGAAAATATTGCTTACGGTTAAAGAGCATGGAGCAGGGTAATTCCTTTGCTAAATGTATACTTAACCTTGTCCCTATGTCCATTTGAAAAGTTAATGCATCATTAAAAAAAAAAAAAAAAAGTTTGAAAAAAAATATGGAGAAAAACACCTTCCTTTTTCAGAAGGAAATAACAGACTTTTATTCTGTTAAGACAAAGTCTGCTACGTCACAGTGGGGAGTGGCTCCCGCGTGCGTGTCTCCCTCTCCCCTCCCACTGCATGGTCAAATCAGTCGCATATTCAGGACAGATAGTCAGGTCAGGTACTACGCTAGTCAAAGTCAATCAGTCAGCCAGTTAGTCGGTCGGTTAGTTGGTAGGTTAATCACTAGTTAGTTTTTAGTATATAGTTAGTCATTTAGTCAGTAGCTGCCTGTAGTAAGTCGTTGTCAGTGAGTTTTGGGTCGGGTGTCGCCAGGTTCCTGCATGCAGATAACAAGTCAGCTCCACTCTGCTGCTGCTGCCTGTCTGCGTGACACTCTTTCTATCTCTCTCTCTCTCTCTCTCTCTCACTCTCTCTCTCTCTCTCACTCGGTGTGTGTGTGTGTGTACCTGCTGTCTGCGCGGTGACACGCTCTCTATATCTCTCTCTTTTTCGTCTCTCTCACTCGCTCCGGGAGGGAGGGAGGGGAAAGAGCGAGTGGAGGGGCCCTCCGTCAGTCCCCCTCTCTCTCTCTCTCTCTCACTCGGTGTGTGTGTGTGTGTGTGTGTGTGTGTGTGTGTGTGTGTGTGTGTGTGTGTGTGTGTGTGTGTGTGTGTGTGTACGCTGTGTGACACGCTCTCTCTTCACTCGAGGGAGGGGGAGGCTGCGGCTCCTTCCTCCCCGCACAGCACAGCACAGCACCGCTGCTCTGCTCTGCTCTGCTCTGCTCTGCTCTGCGCCGCGGCCGCGCCGGGCTGTCTGCAGCCTGGGGTCCGCTCTGCTGTGCGGGAGAAGGAGGAGGAGGAGAAACCGCCACCTCCACAGCCAGCCACCTCACACACCCCAACTGTTTAATAGTGCCCGGCTCGCATGCCTCTCGGTCGGCTGGCCGGACAATATGCACCCCGCTGCAGCAGCAGCTTCGGGAGGTTTTCTCACTGTGTTCGGGACTTCGGCTCTAACTCGGCCAGATGGCTGGACACGAGTGATACGTCACTTTTGCGCGCGCGTGTGTGTGTGTGTGTGTGTGTGTGTGTGTGTGTGTGTGTGTGTGTGTGTGTGTGTGCGTGCGTGTGTGTATCGAATTACAGTCCGCACCTCGGCCCGCCTCCGCTCGCTTTCCGTTGTTTCGTAGCTGGGCTGTTCCTGCTCTCTTTCACTGTCAAAATTAGGCTGAGGCCATCATATGCATGTGCATAAACATTTGCTACCTCCTCTTCCTCCTGAAAACCGGCGTTAGCATCCATAGTGTGTGACTGACAGCCCTGACCTAAGTGACGACAGACAGAGGGACAGACAGAGGGACAGACGGTCATGTCTGGCGACTCCCCACTGTGACGTCAGAGTTTTGGGATCCAAGATGTCAAAATAAAAGTTAAAAAAGTAAAACAACCCCAGAAGTCACTGTAGTGTATATGTAAGTGTCTTAATGTGAAAATCGAGTTCCTCCATAATTCACCTACACATTGACTGATTGGGGTCTCTAACCTGCCCCATGCTGAGGGATGCCTTTTAGGTTAGGTTAGGTTAGGTTCTGTTAGGTTAGGTTAGGTTCGGTTAGGTTAGATCAGCGAGATTATTTGGTGGGTATAGGTACATGTAGTTCAGGCTAAGGTTACGGTAGGTCAGAGTAGGTTAGGATAGAACAGGTTGGGCTGTAGATTAGCTAGATTATTTGGTTGCTAGGTAGTTCAGGTTAAGGTTAGAGTAGTTAGAGTGTCTTGTCTTCTTATTCTGTTCTCTCTTTTCTCTCTCTCCACTCTCTTCCTTTTTCTCTCTCTCCTCTCTCTTCTCCCTCTGCTCTTTCTTCCTATCCCTCTGTTCTCCTCTATGCTTGTTTTTATATGCTTATCCACCTTATTTCTAGCGGCCATGATGCCTACTGTATGCGTTTTTCTTCCGGTGTGATCCTCCCAGCCTTGTTGCTGACAGCTTGACACCCGTCTGGGCGAACGGAGCAAATCACTAATCAGGTCCAGCTTGGCAGAAATCTCGTCGATAAATATCCCTTTAAGAGCGCAGCGCGCAGCCTACTGTGGCTAATGTTAGCGGCTAGCTAGCTATGTTACATGGCAGTAAAACGCCACTAAATGACCAAATTGATTTAACTTTTAACCATTTCGAGTAACACTGTTTCCATACGGACCCCCCAGCGTTGGTTATTGTTTATAACGTGACAATATTTATAACTTTTATAACGTACTCCAGTTTCCGGTTTATAATTCGGGTCTGCAGCCGAGTATAACAAAGGAAATGGCAAGCTGCAACAATAAGTCACGTTAAACCGGAACTTGTACCCACAATTATTTGTACAGTGGGGGCATTCAAAAATAAGGTGGATAAGTGGTTGAATTTTGTTTATTGATTGTGCTTAGCTAGAATTAGCTAGACACATTATTCTCTGTAAAGTCCTCTGAGACATGCGTGTGAATTAGGGCTATACAAAATAAACTCGACTTGACTTAATAAAATGACTTATTTGAAATGACACGACATTATGAGAGAGTTAAGAGAGGAGGAGAGGGAGATGATTGAGGTGCAAAGTAGGACAATGAAAGGAAGACAGTTGGCCAATGCAGCTGTGATCAGTGGAGGGCATACTGTGTACTGTAGGTGTGATCAGTGGAGGGCATACTGTACTGTAGGTGGCGCTGTGATCAGTGGAGGGCATACTGTACTGTACTGTAGGTGGCGAGGAGGACAATGAATGAGAAATGACACACCATCAATGACACCGGCTCCAGTTGTCGCCGGACAGGTTGGAATGTCCGTCGGTTCGGTTCCGCTCAGACATTTCTCACATTCACACTTGCAAACCCACCGCTTAAAGGAACACTCTGCCCATTTTCAACCAGCTTTGCATCATTAGAACATCAGTAGTATATCAGAAAACTGTAAACTGTTTTGAAGTCTGTCATTTAATTTGACAGTTATTGAGTGTTAAAGTGTGGACCAGTGACATCACTGGTCCACACTAACTCAAATTAATAACTCATTAACTCAAATCAACTCTCAATAACTGTCAAACTAGATGAATGACTTCAAAACCGTCATCTAGTTTGACAGTTATTGAGAGTTGATTTGAGTTAATGAGTTATTAATTTGAGTTAGTGTGGACCAGTGATGTCACTGGTCTACACTTTAACACTCAATAACTGTCAAATTATTGACTTCAAAACAGTTTACAGTTTTCTGATATACTACTGATGTTCTAATGATACAAAGCTGGTTGAAAATGGGTGGAGTGTTCCTTTAAAACACAGATAAGATTCTGCTGGCATTTGAGATCACATTACTGAGCGAGATCCTGGGCCCCCGCGCACACACACACATACACATAGACATATTTGGCACGACAAGAATGCAGCGGCTTCAGATGAGAAACACTTTAGATGTCTAGGATGATATGTGCATGCACAGGTGCATGACGTGTGACACGGTCATTATCTGTACTGTATGACAACTAGACAGAAAATAAACCTCCCCCATACATTGTAGTGCCTGCCTTCATTTCATGGCATGTGCTCAATGTGGCTTGACAACTGTAATAGTCCTGTCACTGTCACACCTTGTGAATTTGACTGAACTGCTGTCAGGTGAAAAAACCTTCTTGTATTTCTATTTCGTCAACCTGAAAGGGGGGGATTTTGCTCAACACCCATCTATTTTTTATATGCTCATACATTGGGTTTTGGAATGAGGTTTGACGCTAAATATTCAAATCACTTATTTACTAGGTCCAACTGTCATCATCGCAAATACACCATGGGACTAAACTGCACTTGTTGAATGTCTTTTTAAGGTTATCTTCTTCTAATGTCATGAAATAACACTTCATGTTAAACTGTTTGACACTATTTGACACAGTTCTGTACATGACAAACAAAACGTCTTTCTTTGACAGTTCAGTCATCAACACTGAAAGGACAAGATGACAGTGACTTGATACAATAACAATAAATCAACAATGAGGATTGATAAGATATAAATGTGGATGAATATACCTGCATGACCAACACAATCTCACAGAAAATGGTAAAATAGCAACGTTTTGGACCAACGTTGTTACAATGTTACAATTTCGGCTCGAAAATTGTAAAATGGTAACGTTCTGAGATCTTAGGGTTAGGGTTAGGGTAGGGGGAGGGGTTGGAAACAGAAAATCTGCGTAAACCACGCCCAAACCACACCCACCCCTGTAGAAATGTACGTTACCATTTTACAATTTCGGAGCCGAAATTGTAACATTTTTACAATTTTTTGGGATCCTGCCAGAAATAACCTGTTTCAAAGTGTCTGCGTTTATGTGTATGTGTGTAATATGAGTGTCTACTGTGTGTGTGTGTGTGTGTGTGTGTGTGTGTGTGTGTGTGTGTGTGTGTGTGTGTGTGTGTGTGTGTGTGTGTGTGTGTGTGTGTGTGTGTGTGTGTGTGTGTCTGTGTGTGTGTGTGTGTGTGTGTGTGTCTGTGTGTGTGTGTGTGTGTGTGTGTGTGTGTGTGTGTGTGTGTGTGTGTGTGTGTGTGTGTGTGTGTGTCTGTGTGTGTGTGTGTGTGTGTGTGTGTGTGTGTGTGTGTGTGTGTGTGTGTCTGTGTGTGTGTGTGTGTGTGTGTGTGTGTGTGTGTGTGTCTGTGTGTGTGTGTGTGTGTGTGTGTGTGTGTGTGTGTGTGTGTGTGTGTGTGTGTGTGTGTGTGTGTGTGTGTGTGTGTGTGTGTGTGTGGTGCAAGGCCATGCCCCATGTCTGCACTGTACCCTGTATTCACACTGTGTGTATTATGTGTACCTGCATGTACCTGACTACCTGTAGCCTACATAAGACAGACACATAATGTTGGTGCATACACCTGGGACATCAGCGCCACATTCACATGCAACCCGCCAGACTTCACCCACTCACCAGTTCACCAGTCCCATCACTCGCACCACTCCGTGGTTCCTCACCTGACTGTGAAGGCCTTGCCGGCCTTCGAGGCACTATGAGTAGGTGAGTTGCTGGCACTTTTGCTCACATCTTCCACTGACTTCTCCATGGTTTTGCCTTTGTCTGTTGGCAAAGTGCCGTTGTCGAAACTGTCCATGTCAGACCTGGTGAGTCACAGTGGAGGTGGGAAACATCTGTATTTACTGTCCACCAAATGCAGCCTGCGGGTCAACTTGCATGAATTTCCATTTTCATGAGTCCACTTGAGCTAGTTGACTTTACAGGACTAACTTCACAGTGACTGAAAGTGGTTCGAAAAGCTAGACCTTGGCTATGAGATAGAGCAGTGACGTCTACAGTGTGGGCCGCGGCCCCACTGGTGGTCCGTGGACGTACTCCAGGTGGGCCGCGCGTGGTCTGCCAACACCCCCGGCAATCAAATGGCTGTAGTGGGCTCATTTGTAAAAGTATAGTGAAGATACTAGTAGTATATGAAACTAGAAGACATCCATTGGTCCCAAGCAATAGCATGCTAGCTTGTCGGGAAGGTGGTCAAAAACATAGGCAACATTTGGGGGAGGGAAAAACTATTCCAAAGGGGTCCCTTGACCTCTCAGCTCAATTTATCTGAATGAAAATGGGTTCAATGGGTCCCAACAAGTCTCCCCTTTACAGATAAGGTAGCATTTTTAACAGCCTAAATAGTATTAATAGCCTGTGGATTGATTTTTGCTCATCACAGTTTGTCTCAACAAATGTGTTATGTACGTTAATAGCCTACTTCTGATGAGCAGGGGGGGGGGGGGGGTGGTGGAGAGAGAAAATGTTGGCAATCTGGCTTTTGGGTATTTTTTGTATGTGGGTGGGTGAATTATTAATTTTCCATATGTCCAACTTCACATGCTCTTTTAATTAAATAAAAAAAATATAACGTTATAGGGAAATACTTGATCTTAGTCTCGTGTGTTGATCAGAGTTGTGATTAAAGGGTTGGGTGGGCCCCGGAAGATTTTTCAGATTTCAAAGTGGGCCGCGGCAAATCTATATTTCAAGCTGGTACCTACATGACGGCACAATGGGCGAAGGCCAGATAATCCACGAGAACATCCAAACCTTGGTTCTCCTCATTCAGGAACTCCTGAGCCCAGCTGGGAAGAAAAGCAAGTGGAAAATAGATTTGTATTCAAATAGATTGTCAAAATTGTCAACAAACATACCTGTTTCGAAATACCCTATTGCCGCAAAATGGTAATGGTTGGATTCCCCCCCCCCCCCTCCGTTTGCACCAGTAAGAGTCCAACAAGATGTCAAATGAAAGCTGACAATCCACACATTCCAATGTTATTAGTCTGATCACTGTACGACCAAAACTCACTGAACTGGCAGCTCAAGAAAGACACACTGCAACAGGAGGTGGCAAAAAGGTACATTGATACAGGTAACATCTCTCTCATAGAAAAAGCTGTTTGGTTGTGTCGGCACATGATGACAAAACCATCCAGACATAACAATACGTGGACTGAACGGCAATGTCATCGATTAGAAGAGACTATTTCTCTTTGTGTTTCTGTACATATATCTTTGTATGTAAATTTACGTGAAAATACAGATGTGAATTAAAAGCTTGTGTGCTTTTTTGGACACATGTTGGTTTCCACATCTCAATACTTTTTCGTGTGTTTCCAACATCATGTGACAGTTTGTTCTTCAAAATTCAAATTCACAGGAGATCCCCCCTCCACCCCATGTGTAGTCACCTTCAGTTACAAATATTTTTTATTTTTTATTTTATTGAGATACATGGCATATCATATACAGCAGTGCACAGTACACACAGCTGGCATAATATAAAAATGTTTTAGTTTAAGCTTTTTGTGACAGTTCATTGCCTCACTTTGTTATGCTTATCATTTGTCCAATATAAACGGATTCTTTCACTGAACTAGCATTTTAACTGGTCAAAGCATCTCCCCCCCCCCCCTCCTCCTCCTCAAATAGGTAATTATAGCGGGTCTCACCCAATGTGATTGGTTCTCAGCGAGATCTCCAGCTCTCTCAGGACCTGAGTGGACTCCTGGACACGCCTCTTAAACTGGCACAACACAAGCAAAGTAGTCACGAGCTAGAGAAATGCATCATGATTTAGAAAAGAAATATAAAAACATGTGGAATGATGCGCAGCACGGATTTAATAAGCAATCACATTATAAGCAGAGCTTCTGTGCAGTGAATCAAAGCAACGTGTTCATAAAGCATGTCAACCTCCTTCATGATATCAGAGCTCTCCGTGACGCAGTGTAACGCACACCATTCATAAATGCCATCTGATCTGCAGATTGAAATCAGATGCACTCATAAATGGCTTAGATGACATATATGATGGGGAGGGTGGAGGGGCACAAAAGTCTCATGGCCAGGATGTAAATGATAAAACAGTGCGAGTGACACCTGAGGATGACTGGATGGGATGTTACTGTAGTCTGAATTTGGGAACGGTCCAGTTTGGTACCAGAGTGTTCTGGTCGCCAATTTATCAATGTTTGGATGCTGTAAAGGACAGATGTGTAAAAAATTAGGGATGTCACACAATATATCGACCCACGATATATCGCGATATCAAAACGTGACAATATGTATCGTTGAGATGAAATCTCATATCGCGAGAAAAAGAAGCTGAACATGGTGGCACTGATCTGCATCTGATTGCATGCTCGCTCTCCTTTTCATTGCTTTGTCTGAACAGACGAGGGACGTTACAGACACGGAGGATGAAAATGGTGAAATGACTCAAATTAGCGTGGAGGATGCCCCCTCAACTTACAAATCGATCGCAAAAGAATATTGTTAAAATATCGTATCGTATCGTTATCGTGAACCCAATATCGTGTATCGTATCGTATCGTGAACTGAGTGTATCGTGAACTGAGTGTATCGTGACACCCCTAGTAAAAATTAAGATGTTCCACCAAGAAGCAGGCAACGTTTTGGTCATAATAGTCCGCCGCTCAGTCTAATTTTTCTGGCCCAAATATGTATAAAATTTAAACTCAATTAGCCTACATTTTTCAGCACAATATGCTAGTAAGAGGCACCATTTGGTTCAACACAAACTCAATTTCCAGTGGAGATGTGGAATGTCAGTTGGCTGGACTGTAGGCTACCTTCCGACTGACCCCTCCATGGTCCAGACAACTCTTCAGCTTCTCCAAGTACGCAGACGGGGGGTTCTTCACTTGGAACCGCTCCTGCAGACAGACGTGCACGTGCAGACACACACACACACACACGCACACGCACACACACACACACACGCACACGCACACGCACGCACACGCACGCACACACACACACACACACACACACGCATGCACAAACGCGCACGCACACACACACACAGACCTCTAATTATGTTTGATTGCATTGAGTGCAGTGAGGGGGAAGGGGGAGCAGAGGGCAGGGTTTCACACAGGCTGCAGTATGATTACACAGCGTCTCTTATGTAAATGACATTGATCTTAACGAGCTTCCAGAGAGACTGTTTTACAGTGTGCTGTACTTAGATCCACGCACATTTGAAGCATACCAGTTCCAGTGGTGTCAGTGAATTAAGCAGTCAGACCGTTTTCTGCCGAAAGCTGGACAAGTTGCACGGAGTAATTAAATTATAACGTATTTTATTAGTCTAAACCAGGGGTTTTCAAAGTCTGGGACTGTGGGCCTCACCCCAGACAAAGCTTGAAAAAGGTGCCCCCCCCCCCCCGCCCCCCCTCACTCAATTCCTGAGGCCTATTGGATCATGAATATGTTATCTGATCCCATAGATAGACACTCAACAATTGAGCCAACATAGCCTGATATTACTGTTTGACATACTTCAGAGTGACTACACCAAATACATAGAAACGTGTCTGTCTGATGCCATTTGTTACTTTCTACCTCTGGGAAGGGGATTCTATTCTATGTGATCTCATTTTGATAACTAATGTAATAACTCAAGTCATATTTTTTCACTTCCATAATTCACTGAGCCTCCCCTGAAACTGCATGGAGACCCCCCTGGGAAAAGCCCACCTCCCACTTTGAAAATGCCTGGTCTAAACTTTTGAAATCTATCTAGGGAAGAAAAACTGTGCCAGTGACAGAAAATGGTTACAGCTCATATAAATGAGCCCTGTAATATGTTTTTCTATATTTTATATTACTTGATGTGGATCTACCAGGGGATGTCTCCTGATAGTCTAGATATGGTTTTATCTAAATAATTGAGGGTGCCTTCAGGGTACCTTAGTTCCCAGAGTGTCCATCTGACACAAGAATCCGTTTTGTGTAGGCTTCCTTTTTTGTGCAAATTGAGATCTATCAATAAAGCTGAAAGCGGAAATGGATTTTTTTTAATGAAGTTTCATCAAAATGCCCATGCCCACCATGGTTGTGTGACCATTCGTTTGTGCATTAGAATTTTACAAAGTGCATTTCTTTGTTTTTGTCATTGGACAGCATGGATTATGGCATAAACTGGCATGAAAGACAAGCAACATTTTGCCCAATACTAGTCAGTTCTTGAAAGACTGTTTGTGGATGTGAGTACTGACAAAGGCCGGCTCTATGTTAAGGAGTATATACAGTAGACAGTATATTCACTTCTGCCTAACTGATAGAAATGCACTTTACTGTTCTGCATTTTATTCTCAAAATTCTGAGGTGGTTCAAGGATCCTCAGGTGTGCATTTCAGGCTCCACTTGAATAGTAACTCAACTTCTGTATGATATTCACCAATGTTATGACAACCAGCCACACACAGCTACTAAGACAGGTGTCCTCTATCACTCTCCCACCAAGACACAGGTATGGCCTCCACTGTTGCCACGGCAATGTACAATATTGATCAGCTTCCCCGTGTGTGTGTGTGTGTGTGTGTGTGTGTGTGTGTGTGTGTGTGTGTGCGTGCGTGCGCGTGCGTGTGTGTGTGTGTGTGTGTGTGTGCGTGCGCATGCGCGTGCGTGCGTGTGTGTGTGTGCGTGCGCGTGCGTGTGTGTGTGTGTGTGTGTTTGCAAACCAGTTCAAACTAACCACAGAGAAAATCATGATGACAGACGGTGAGACGCATGGGCAGCGCTGGTTGGAAAACATTCTATCAACAGTCACGTGACTGGAAGGCTGGAACCAAGCTAACCCGTGACCTGCTGAATCGCGAGTGACCATAAAACATTTCACTTGGAGCAAAAACAAAAAATAAAGAGAATGTTAAAATAAAGCCCCCCCCCTAAGCCCCCCTAAGTTTTTTTGAAATGTCTATGGATAAAATGAATGGGGAAACTCCCTTCCGGGGCAAAGAATGTCACGTGTACTGTTCAGCTCTATTGTAGGAAGGCTAGAGAGGAGAGGCTGACCCACCTGGTCACAGATCAGATCCCACTTCTTCTCGTTGTCATACTGACCAAGGATCTTCACCTTGTCTGGAGGAAGATTCATGGTGTTCTGGAAGACGAGAGAGAGAGAGAGAGAGAGAGAGAGAGGGAGAGAGAGAGAGAGAGAGAGAGAGAGGGAGAGAGAGAGAGAGAGAGAGAGAGAGAGAGAGAGAGAGAGAGAGGGGCGGGGGGAGAGAGAGAGAGAGAGAGAGAGACAGATTGAGATTTCCTAAACTACATCATGATTCCATGTTTTTGGTATAAAAAAAAGGCAGAATCTTTCTTATGTAATGAGAGCGAATTCACAAAAGCTGCGACCACATATGCGAATTTCTGAAATGCAGGATGGTAGGGGGAGCCCACCCTACTCTTCCTCTGCCACCCTGCATTTCTACATTTTCCCCCACTGCCCCCTTTTAGCCAACTGGCACACACACACACACACACACACACACACGCACGCACGCACACACACACACACTTGACCCCCATGCCAAATTTCAGCCTCCTAGGGCAAGAACTGTCCCCGCTAAAGGTTGGTGAACTTTTTGTGGACCGACCGACCAACCAACAGAGTGACTTACAGGAAAACATATGTGTGTAAAGATGACAACCTGAACCTGCTGCATGTTTTCACCCCGGTGTAAATAATTGTTGACATGAATGATTCAGCCACATAACTGTTCATCATTTGGTGTGCAAGGACGCATGCACAAGCCTCAAACTGTCACTTGATAGTAAACAAAAAGGCTACTATCTCAGCCTGGTTTTGTAGTAGTACTACTGTAGCCTACTGTTACTACTAATACTTTTCTAGTATTGGCTGGGCAACATAGTATATTTTATTGTTTAAATTTTTATGAAGCTTGTAACACACTTTGTAAAACACTTTGATTCCGTAAGTGATAGTTAGGCTATTATTTTGACCATTACTATTATATTATGTAATGATGAATAAAGAGAATCTCAGTTTACAAGATCTGCATATGCTGCATATGCATGGTTCACTTGAACCCCTGACTGGTCAGACCTTCCAGGGAACAACAATGAGACAACAAACACACCAGACTGCCCCTGGATACATTGTTACTATGGAGCATCCCTCAATAATGCATGGCTCAAGCCATTCTTTCATCACTTGTGACTCAGAGGACAGTTGGGTAGGCCTAGTGTCCTCTAGTCTAGAGAGAGAGAGTGGCGTCAGCGGAGGACCAAAATGCGAGACTCATTAGCCAATGAACAGCCAGGAATGGGTCTCGCGCTACTTTTGCATGCTAAAATAAAGCTGATCATGTACAATTTGATTCGAGGGGAGGGGGGGGAGGGAGACCCTTTCAGAGTACAACACAAACTGTCTATTTTGCTGCAACTCGACAGTGCTGCTTAATCCAGGACCTTACTTCCTGGAACTCTTGAGATTAAAAAACTGGTCCATTGGAGTGAATGGAGATGTCGGGACTCTTGTATCTATACGTCTCTGGGTAGGCCTATATACAACAGTTGTGTAGGCCTAACTGTATATACAATCACTCTGTGACTCAGAGGTCAAGGGTCGCTGCTTGCTGCTAGCAGCGCTGCTCATCACTGCGTTACCTCAGGCTGTCATCACACACAGGTGTTTGTTGCCAATGAGATACCAGGATGTGAATCATCAGGCTGTCGTATGAGCTGTCTACTGACTTCAAAACAAATGAAACACCTTTTGGACTAATACGTTATTAACCTACAGTACTAACAAATGAATCCACTACTACAGGTTTTCTGTTTTAGATCCAAGTTGTTTTTATTGTTTCACCATAAAAAAAAACTTCAAACACCTCATGACTGACAAGGATACCCATGTTGATTTAAGGCTAAACCTGCCAACCAGTGTCCCACTTACTGTAAGCCTATAACATATAAAGCCTATAACATATAAAACAGAAAATGCTAAATGCAGCCATTGTGCAGCCACAGTAGTTGCATTGAGAGCTGCTATGCATACCTTTGTCTTGTTTCAGGGCACCACAGTGGAAAACTGGTTCTAACTGCGTAGCATATTCAAATGTAAATACAGTGTGTGTGTTTTATGCTTTTAATCACTAGGTATGTCATGTAATAATAACTTGCTGAATAGCACAGGGAGTGTAGTACACTTTAAAAAGAAAAGAAAAGGAGCAAAATGCCGATTCAAAACGCTTCAGCATCAGCATTAGCCCAATCTGGGAACATCGGTAAAAAAAAAAAAAAAAAAGTTCTCTAACCTCTGGGGGCAGCAGCCCCGTTTCAATGTGGTGCAACAGGAAGTCAAGAGGCGCGGTCGGCAGCGGAAGAAAATCCCTTTCCGCTTCCTGCAAGCTCTGCCATTGGCTCCAACCGACCGGCTCCGCCCATTAATGCATTTCTTTTCCGCTCCCTGCGTGTCGCTCTCAAATCCGTCCGTCGCTATGAAACAACAATAACAACTGTAGCTCATTGCTAGTAGCAAGTAGCAACTTGCTACACGCTGAAAATGGTAAGTTTTGACTACACTGTCACGTTCACTTCATTTTGATCGGGTAAAGCGCAGCATGCGTGCGAGCGCTGTTGCACCCCTTTTGACGGAGCCTGCCGACAGGTTTTCGATGTAAGTCAAAAGTCTGTCTCGAGAGATTAGCATCAGCCTGATTCCGCTCATGTGGTCAATGACAGAGCATGGCCACGTGCTGCTTAGGTGATGTCCTTGATCGTCTGCACAAAGTTTATGAAATGAGTCAATGAAAATGTCTCACTTTGCCAGCGGTGATGAAGGTTTTTGAAATATGCCAGAACACGGAAAGGAAACAGCAAAGGTTTGGGAGCGAGAGAGATCAGATGACAGTGCCAGTTTGTGGTCTGTCGCCCCCTGTCTGCTGATCAAGAAAGCAGCCACACATACACCATATTTAAAGACTCAGTAACGTGCTGGCGGTGTGTCCCTGTGACTGTCTAATAACAGTAGGACCTACGGTTTCCAGAACGCACAGAAATGCACATACAAATACACATAGAGACACTGCGGAGCGCGTCATCATTCAGAAACCACACCCAAAACGGGGGGAAACAGAAACCCCCCCTCCAATCCTGGCGTTCGCCTATGTATATACAAAAAGTATACACAAAAAGATCGTATATACGGAAGATGAACACTCCAACTTACTTCCTTGACAGCTAGATCCACATTTTCCTTCTCGCCAATTCTCAATGGCTTCCTTGTTTGGCTTCCTTGTTTTGCTCAGGAGTACAAAAAAACTTTAACTGTCGATTTTTTTTTACATTTGTTGTCTGCGCAGCCCCACCACACAACAGCTTTTAGCTATGTTTAATTCAAGGAAAATGACGCTGGTGTGTGGAAATGAACGGAGCTTTTCCCCCGTGATGGGCGTGGCCTATTTCATGCAGTGTCTCTATCAGATCAGCTGTACTAATTATACACATCGGCCCGGGCCCATGGAAGTGAGCTAGTCCACAAGATCACTCCCCATCCTCCTCCTCTCCTCTTCCTCATCTTCATCTTCACCGTCCTCTTATCTCATCTGCTTCACTCCTCTGCCCTCTTGTCTGCTCCCACCAGAGATGCTCACAAGTCATTTTTTGCAAGTCTAAGTCAAGTCTCAAGTCTTTGAGCTCAAGTCCAAGTCAAGTCTCAAGTCTTTGAGCTCAAGTCCAAGTCAAGTCTCAAGTCTTTGAGCTCAAGTCCAAGTCAAGTCTCAAGTCTTTGAGCTCAAGTCTAAGTCAAGTCTCAAGTCTTTGAGCTCAAGTCCAAGTCAAGTCTCAAGTCTTTGAGCTCAAGTCCAAGTCAAGTCTCAAGTCTTTGAGGGGCAAATTCCAAGTCAAGTCTCAAGTCTTTGGTCACAAGTCCAAGTCAAGTCTAAAGTCTCTTATGGATGAGTGTTCTATCATCTGCTACATGCCATCCGGTCTGCTTAGAACACTGCATAGCTAAAACTAACAAATTCAAAGCATGTACTGTATTATCCTCACTCTTTTATCTATTAGCATACATTATCAGCATTGATTGGATGACATCAATATATATTTCCTTAATGTTAATGCACCCAAAAAAATTAAATAAAAAATAAAGATTGTTCACAAGTCCCAAAACTCAAGTCCAAGTCAAGTCTCAAGTCTTTGAGGACGAGTCTCAAGTCAAGTCTCAAGTTACTGTGAGTGAGACTTAAGTGCGACTCAAGTCCAAGTCCCAAGTCCAAGTCCCCATCTCTGGCTCCCACACCTCCTGTTTCCGTCTTACTTACCGGTAGTTGCTGAAACACAGTAGCCTGTAGTCGCCCCCGGTTGAGCGTGCTGCCCAGCATGCATCACAAGGTCAGTTAGAGTTTGGAGTCATCAACACTCACTGAGTCTGCTGAGGAATGTGCAGCAGCACAGCACAGGTGACTTAGCAGTGATTTGCTCTGTGCTTTGCCTCAGGACTCTGAGCTCAGCGATAAGCCCCAGTTGCACAATGCAACCTGCTTATTAGTAGTTAGCTAATTCATGGTCTTATTTTAAGTAGATTAGCCACAATACAAATTGTTGGAGATATTTGATGTCATGTTAGGCTTTAATGCTGACAGCTTTATCATGCTACTCACACCATTATAATATCTTTCCTGAGGTGGAGCTAAATTGACAACCTGGTCCACACTGCAACCATCTACTAACACATTTGGAATGCATTGCTAGATGGGCAAACCTTCCGAAACTAATATGGTGCAGTGGTCGGCGCTGTCGCCTCACAGCAAGAAAGGTCCTGGGTTCAATTCCCAGCTGGGATGCTGTGACTCAGAGGGTGTGTCACTGTCCCCCCCCCCATGACTTCAGGGGCCTGGTGCCCAGGTGGGCCTTTCAGTGTGGAGTTTGCATGTTCTCCCCGTGCTCCTCTGGGCTTTCCTCCAGTATGAACCCCTCACTAAAAACATACAAGAAGATGGCCGCCTGACAAGCGATGACGACGATGATGAAGATGGTCCTCGGGCGCTGTAATTACAGCTCAAAAGGTGCCCACTGCTCCTGGCTGCTCCTCAGAGGAAGGACGTGCCTTGTCTGGGTTAAAAAAGCAGAGAGACCAGATTTCACCGGCCACCATTGTGAATGTATGGCTGTATGCATGTGTTCAGCACATATTCAACCTCAGTCTACGGCTGGGTGAAGGTACCCACACTGTGGAGGACATCATGCCTCATCCCTGTGCCTAAGAAGGGCCGCCCCAGTGCGCTCAATGGCTTTGGACCAGTGGCGCTGACATCTCATATAATGAAGACCTTAGAGCGGCTGCTCCTCAGTCCTCAGGTTCAGCACCCTCCGGACCCCCTACAGTTTGCCTATCAGAAGGTGGGTGTAGAGGATGCCATCCTCTACCTACTTCACCGGTCCTACTCTCACCTGGACAAGGGAGGCGGTGCTGTGAGAATCACCTTTTTTTGATTTCTCAAGTGCATTCAATACCATCTTACCGAGAGACAAGCTGGCCAGGATCTAAGATGACCCACGCCTTGTGACCTGGATAATAGACTACCTCACTGGCCGACCTCAGTATGTCAGGCTGGGGGGCTGCCCATCCGAGACTGAGGTCAGCAGTACAGGTGCACCACAGGGGACCGTTTTCTCTCCTTTTCTCTTCACCCTACACACATCTGACTTCATGCACAACTCGGAGATGTGCCACCTGCAGAGGTTTTCAGATGACACTGCCATCGTGGGGTGTGTTAGGGGTGGACAGGAGGGGTACACGGGCCTGGTGAGTGACCTTGTGGCATGGTGCCGGTCTAACCAGCTGCTGTTGAACACAGGGCTATTAGGGCTAGTGAGCAGCATTGCCAGGTGTACGATAATTATCGTATTTGTACGATAATCTTCGCCCTCTGTACAATGTACGATCAATAATGCCAACATTCCCATAATGTACGATAATTTGATCATTTTGTGACAGTTGTAATCAATATACTAGTATGCATCCTATGTCTGTCTGTTTACATGTCTTCTCACAACATCTTTGCAGCCAATCATGCATTCATGTCCACTAGGACAAAGTAATTTTAGTTCCTACAGTGGTAGATAAAGTGTGGAATTTCCTACTCAAGTAGAAGTATTATTATTTTGCTGTTAATTTCCCTCAGTGGAAGTACTTACTGATGTAACTGGTGTCTGTTAGTCACGATTTGTGACATCATCAGTGATGTCATAAATCAGTGCAGTGAACTGTGATGTCATCAGTGATGTCACTTGAGCAATTGTGATGTCATCAGTGATGTCACTCGAGCAATGTCATCAATCCCTCCTGACTGAAGTGGAACAATGCCACCACTGCTAGTGAGTGTCTTGGATTAGGACGAGGACGACCATCAAGATGTGTGACATGGAAGATGATTTCATGTGCGACGATGAAGAGTACGACCTGGAGGACTATTCGGAAGACTCAGAACCCAATGTGGACCTGGAGAACCAGTACTACAACTCCAAAGCCCTGAAGGAGGACGACCCCAAAGCAGCACTCAGCAGCTTCCAAAATGTGTTGGAGTTGGAGGGAGAGAAGGGAGAATGGGGATTCAAAGCACTGAAACAGATGATCAAAATCAACTTCAAGCTGACCAACTTCCCAGAGATGATGAACAGATACAAGCAGCTGCTAACGTACATCACGAGTGTTGTCACCAGGAGGTACTCAGAGAAGTCCATCAACTCCATCCTGGACTATATCTCCACCTCCAAACAGATGGACATACTACAGGAGTTCTATGAAAACACACTGGAGGCTTTGAAAGATGCAAGCAATGACAGATTATGGTTCAAAACTAACACAAAGCTGGGGAAACTGTATCTAGAGAGAGGCGAGTATGGAAAACTGCAGAAGATCCTTCGGCAACTGCACCAGTCGTGTCAGACAGATGGTGGCGAGGAGGACTTGACAAAAGGCACACAGCTGTTGGAGATTTACGCTCTGGAGATCCAGATGTACACAGCACAGAAAAACAACAAGAGATTGAAGTGCCTGTATGAGCAGTCGCTTCATATTCTTCATATTAAATCGGCCATCCCTCACCCACTTATCATGGGAGTCATCAGAGAGTGTGGTGGGAAGATGCATCTGAGAGAGGGTGAGTTTGATAAGGCCCACACCGACTTCTTTGAAGCCTTCAAAAACTACGATGAGTCTGGAAGCCCAAGGAGGACGACATGCCTGAAGTACTTGGTCCTGGCCACCATGCTGATGAAGTCAGGAATCAACCCTTTTGACTCTCAGGAGGCTAAACCATACAAGAATGACCCGGAGATCCTAGCGATGACAAACCTAGTAAGCGCCTACCAGAACAACGTCATCGCCGAATTTGAGAAAATCTTGAAAACAAATCACAGCACCATCATGGACGACCCCTTCATCAGAGAGCACATAGAGGAGCTGCGACGCAACATCAGAACTCAAGTACTTCTCAAACTCATCAAACCGTACACAAGAATACGCATCCCCTTCATTTCGAAGGAGCTGAACATTGAGGTGTGCGATGTGGAGAGTTTGCTGATCCAGTGCATCTTGGATAACACAATCCACGGCCGCATCGACCAAGTCCACCAGCTACTAGAACTGGACTACCAGAAGAGAGGAGGAGCGGCTCGCTACACAGCTTTAGACAAATGGGCCAGTCAGCTGAACTCACTCAACCAAGCTATTGCTAGCAAGCTATTGTTAGAGTAGCCAATTCACATGATGGCGTGTAAAGAATGAAGAGGAAAATGGCACATTTGAATGAAGAAATGAAGAATGCTACTGTGCTTCTTCAAGTAGACCTTCTGAGATGAGATACACAGCACAGGTTATGGGAAATCACACCATTGCTGTCAAGAGGAAACAATCTCCAAGAGCCCCGAGAACATGTTGAAAGTGTGTTGTTTTTGTCTGATGACACCGACACGATTTCTGTTTCTGACGTAGCTCAAATGCCTCAGTTATAGAAGCGGCACCACTTTAAAAAAAAAGTTAAACTTGTTATTAAAGAACTTTTGTCCTATTTGTTCATTCTTTTTGGGTCTTTCAGCACCAAAATTGTAATTAACTATCATTGACTATCTGCAGTCCTGTATGCTGACTTGTACAAATTAAAATCTTCTTCTTATTATTTTTTGTATCACTGGCTTTCTGAAGGCTGGATGTCAGTGGGAAAAACATGTCGCAGTCCTTGGCACACTCAGATTGGCACCCTCTAAAATGACACAACTACACTTCCCTCAATAGTTTCTAGTCACGAAAATCCTTCTTAAACTTTCATCTCCTCCATTTCAGCCCAAAGGAAATCAATTACCCCCTTTTCACGTGGCATTAACGTGCATCCTGGGTGACCAGATAGTAATTAGACAGACCAGTGTGCTAATAGTCATAGTACCATAGTGTGCAGGCACGTGCAGAGGATGTTAGAGGGGCAGGGGCCCAAATTCATAAAAGGGCACGCCGGCCATTTTAAATGAATATGCCAGGAGTCAGTACTTTTGCAACATTGTTAAAGGGATATTTAAAATGTATACATTTAAAACAAACCCATGACTGAGGTTATTGGTTCAAACGCCACTACATGACAGTTAATGGTACATACAAATCCATTAAGTGTATTTCAGTCAATTCTCCTCACATGTTATCCAGCCCAACTCTTACCTAGCCCTCTGACTGACAACCTCACTTGCAGACGTTTGTCAAAAACGCTGCTGAATTTTGAGCAATGTTATTGCCACTTCCCCAGCTATCTAGCATCATATGGCTGTGATACCTACGTATTCGCCTGGATCTCTAGTTTCCGATGATACCAGAAGCTCCACTGTAGCTTAAAAACAGAGCTTGCGAGACTCGTCAAACCCAGATCTGCACTTCTCTATAGACCTTATTCACTAACCCCGGACAGCGCCATATTGTTGACATACCGTCCCGCAGCTGACAACTATAGTAACGGCCTTATTGTCGTTTCTGTTCCATTACAAAATAGCGATAGTGATGACAGCAATAAAAACCCCAAGTTGTTGTTTGTATGCTGCCGTTAATGCCTGTAATAATAAACAAAAGAAAAAATGAGGTGAACAGACTTTGCTGTGAGGAGCTGTCAGAACATTTCACCTGTCTCTCCCAACTATCCACACACCTCTCCTGTGCTGCTGACGTATACTCAGTCTCGCTCCCTTCACGTCTGTGGACGGTGAATGAATGAATGAATGAATGAATGAATTTATTTGGTGATAAGATAAGCGCCATAACGGTAGAGATAGAAACAAACCATGGGGACTTTATTGCTGTCATTACTACAGCCATGCCTAACGCAGGTCACCATCCGAACACGATTGGAACGATACAGGTAACGCTAACGGCGGCTAGCTTCCTATAAACGCTGCTCTCACATAGGCTGTCACTCGAGAGCTGCAGCGCTATGTCGACAACATGGCGGCGGTGGGCGTGCCCGTACGTGAGTGACGTCAATCGAATAAGGTCTATAGGAGGGCAAAACGGCAGGGGGCTCAAGCCTCCTGTGAGGTCTATCTGTGCACGTGCCTGATAGGGTGAATTTAATAGGCCCCTTCTGGATTTCTGAATTGTGTAACATTGATCAGCCTCTGTCTCTATCCAGAACACCATGCAGCCAAATACATGATGCATTTCTATTCTGAAAGATGCTGACTCACTCAAAAGCAAGGATCCACATTGTTACCATGTTCAGGAAGCCTGACACATCATTTGTGAGCGGCGTGCCTAAAGCCAACTTTCATTCTGCGTCTGGCTGACAGACAGATTGAAGCCATGCATTGTAATGACTGTAGGCTAACTACCAGATCAGCATTATTCTCCCTTCTTTCCCTGCTCTCCTCCTGTCACACCAGGCTGCCTGCCATTGTACGACATGTCATCACAAATAGATGGGCCTATTTTGTCCCCCACACATTCCCCCCGATGAGGATTAACAGGCAGAATCCAAAGGAGGAAGTGGCGGCTAACTAACCATACAATGAGTTAAACTGCCGTGAGTGAGTGCACAAGAGCTCACACGTGTTAAGAATACACCGTCGGCCTCTGTACATACAATACACAAATTAACAGATGTACATTTACAATTCCGCCCACCACCATCGCATTCCCTGTTGAGGGAATATGCAAAGCGTTATGTAAAGCAGGCAGGCAAAATGCGCAAATTTGGATAAGGGAAGTGATTCAAGAGCAAAGCTGTGCCTTCGAGCAACCCCATTATCAGCAGGACATGCCAGGCTGAATTTTAAGATATCGATTTTCAGACATTTTCAGACATAAGCATCATAATAGGAGTAAAGCCCGATCTGACTGAGGCCAGCAAGTCTGACATTCTCCACAAAACCCATTGGCTCACACACCAGTGAACTGGCCTCGCCCTCCTGCCCCTCTGTGCCCCGCAGGGTCCTCCTGGACACCGTGAGGCACTGCAGCATCGCTGGGTGGTGCATCACTTTACTGTCTTCATGTGTACCACACAGCCAGGTTTGCCTGCGGACAACTGGTTTGTATGCAGGTGGAGTAGCATCTCTTAGCGCACACAGGAGCTTTTCTATGCACACTCAGCAGAAGATGTGGAGAGGAGGCGGGTGTGGGGTAGGCGGGCTGTGGGTGAGGAGGGGGGGCTGGGATTGGAGGGATAAGCGGCTATTAAAATAAAAGATTTGTATGATAAAGTAGGGTTGTCAAAAGTATCGATAGTATCGATAAAAATCAATACTAAAACTTTTAAATGGATACAATACTCATTTGCAACAGGTATCAATAGTATCAATAAGTAGGCCTATCAATACAAAAAAATTGAAAGTGATACAATACTCATTTGCAACAGTATGGATACCAGCAGTGCTTTCTCTTAATGAAAAATCAAACATACTACTGATTTTCCCTCCCTATGAGTGGTGGGTATCTGTTGCTTCAACAAGCTCAAAGTGTTCTGATAGGCTGATGACGACAGCAGGTGTAATCTGCTGTGTTGTGATAGGCTGATGACGACAGCAGGTGTAATCTGCTGTGTTGTGATAGGCTGATGACGACAGCAGGTGTAATCTGCTGTGTAAGTGGAAAGTAGTTTTTAATGAGTTGTATCAGACCTAGATTTTGGAGAAGCGTATGTCTGTCCGTCCATCTGTGTTCGTTTATTTTGTATGCCTCTTGATGTGTTGTCATTTCCCCCTCTGTGGTATCGAAAATAGTATCGAGTATCGATATTTTCCTGGGTATCGGTATCGAAGTAGAAATTCTAGTATCGTGACATCCCTATGATAAAGGTGCACCGATGTCATTCCAACAATTAGCAGTTAAATACGACCTTCCAAGAAAACACTTTTAGAAATGCTTACAAATTAGGAGCTTCGTATATTCCCAAATGAAAGGTAGGCTACTAAGGAGCCCTCATTGTCTACCATTGAGCAGTTCATGGTAGATCATTTACAGGGCAGGGGTCAGTTGTCCAGTTTTTATGGAATATTACTAGCGGGGTCTAAGGACAACTCCCTGTGCCAAAACCCAAACTATAAACACCAGAGGCAAACTGTTGCAGTATAAATGGCTGCTCAGGACTTACATTACGCCTGTCAAATGATACCGTACTCATGGGCCACACAGCAGCCGAGTTGCAAGGCCGCGCAGCAGGCGAGCTGCGAATGCGAGCTGCGAATGCGAGTTGAGTAAGGGCTCTGTCTGTCTGTCTGTCTGTCTGTCTGTCTGTCTGTCTGTCTGTCTGTCCCGTCCCACTGATGATGTCATCAGTGATGTCAAAGAGTTGCATTGTTTACAATGCACTAACAGACTGACACACTTTCATCGATGGTGAATGACATATATAGACTCTTGCACCTACTGCATGTAGTAAACACGCACAACCAAACGAGGGTCAGACAAACAAACACACACACACACACACACACACACACACACACACACACACACACACACACATATTATATATATATATATATATATATATATATATATATATATATATATATATATATATATATATATATATACTGTATGTGTATATATAAAACGAATTAAACCCTACTCCTCCCACATTTCTTCTTCAAACGAGACCAAACTTCAGCGTCTGCATCGTTAGACTGTCCTACACAAAAGTATCAAACAGATTTTCGATTGATCAAAAATTTTGCCCACAGTGCATCAAAACGTTGAATTCAAAACGTCCATGTAAAGAGCATCTTAATTGCCCTAATTACCTAGGGCAATTAGGTTGTATTTGTGATGTCATCAGTCACGCGAGCAATTGTGATGCCATCAGTGATGACATCACATGGCTGTGGCCGGGCACAGCAATGGGTCTGTGCCCGGCCACGACCCATTGCTGCGCAGCAGCTATAATTTGACTCTTGGTTTTGCCTTCAGTAGCGAGTTGTTTATGCTCAAACACATTGATTGAACTGCCTCAGTGCACTGGAGAAAGCATTGATCACTTCTTACATTGACTGGTAACCTCCTTTAGGAGGGTCTACGGAAAGGAGCACAGTGTTGCTGTAAGTTATTCACTGATAAGATGGAGTCTGCGTCTGGCGTAGG
>NC_139626.1:5570027-5672527 GCF_964638095.1 Poromitra crassiceps | reverse complement strand
TGCAGAAGTGTAAAAGTCCCCCAAAAATAATTATTGATGAATATGCATGTGTAAAAAATGAAAACCCGATGCTATCAAATGAAACCCTACATGTCTATTATCATTTAAAAAATAATAATTTGAAAGTAAAACAATCGTTTTTTTACTACATTTCCTGGGGCGTCCACCCGCAATGCCGATCTTAGGTTTAGGCGTGGGGGGTGGGAGAGGTTAGGTTTAGGGTTAGGGTCTGGGGGAGGTTAGGTTTAGGTGTGGGGGGTGGGAGAGGTTAGGTTTAGGTGTAATATATACTTAATCCCAATACACTACATTAGGGTTAGGGTCTGGGGGAGGTTAGGTTTAGGCGTGGGGGGTGGGAGAGGTTAGGTTTAGGGTTAGGGTCTGGGGGAGGTTAGGTTTAGGCGTGGGGGGAGGTTAGGTTTAGGCTTAGCTCCAGCCGATCCACCGACACGCTGCACGCCGCCTCGCTCAGCTGGTTCTGCTTGTGGGCTATCGGCATTGCGGCCTGTCGGCACTGCGGCCTGTCGGCACACAGACACGGCACCATTTCCTGGACCTTTAGCTCGTGAAACCTGCTCAGCACATAAAGATGCTGTATAAACTTTCATTTCAAATATCTAAATGAACAGCACCAAATTGCTGTTACAAGGATTATTTGCTTCTGTTGCAGTGCAATTTCCTGCAGCTTTGCCCTGCCAGAGGTAGCAAACCACCAGACTTTGGCAGCTCACAAAACCAGATCTGCCCGTGATCCCAGCCTCATTCACACTAGCTTATACTGCGTCACCAAAACAATCCTCATCATAACCCGAGTCTTAACAAACCATGTGGAGAGCTAATGCACACTGGCTGCAAAACAGGATCATGAGTTTTGAGACGGGGGAGATGACATAACTGCTGGCTCAGAGAGGAACAAAGCATAGTGCTATAGTAGCAAGTTACTGGCTATTCTACAGAAGAAGTTACAGGCTACAGAGTGACTGGAGTGTTACTAGGCTACTGAAGATGTTACAGGCTACAGAGTGACTGGAGTGTTACTAGGCTACTGAAGACGTTACAGGCTACAGAGTGACTGGAGTGTTACTAGGCTACAGAAGACGTTACAGGCTACAGAGTGACTGGAGTGTTACTAGGCTACAGAAGACGTTACAGGCTACAGAGTGACTGGAGTGTTACTAGGCTACAGAAGACGTTACAGGCTACAGAGTGACTGGAGTGTTACTAGGCTACAGAAGATGTTACAGGCTACAGAGTGACTGGAGTGTTACTGGAGGTGTATTACCTGGAAGCAGATGTGAATAAATAATGACTGTCACACTGATACCTCTAGGTCTGGCCACACACCTGCTCAGCAGCATACAGAGATGACTTCAAGCACACACACACACACACCGCATGCTCGGTAATGCAGTTAGTAAATCAACTTTGGACAGTCTGGAACTTTGTTTACTGGCTGTGCGGTGAATTTGGCTACATTTGACAACTAATTAGGCTATGTGTTGTGCAATGGGGGCAAAGCTTGTGAGCTACTTTGCAAAGGGAATGTTCCCATGCAGCACAGGCCTACTGGCAGATGTATGTATGGTTTCCACATAGTTCCCCTGTTTCTGAAAGATGTCTGATACAGTTTGGGGTGGACATTCAGGTCAGAGGTCACAGAGGTGTGAGTGCAGCGGTGACCTTGCCTGAAGTCTCAGTCTTAGAGTTACTGTAATGTGGTCTGTTGCTTTTACGTATTTGTGTATGTATACTACTACGGTATATGTATAATGTGAAGAATGCATTAATACAAAGGTGAAAAACAATGTATCTCATAAGAAGCACTAATGTTGGAGTTGTTTGGGTCACATTCACCATTGTTCAAAGCTACTGTTATTCAATTCTAGGAACAGTGTTATCACAGACTGGGCTAAGGGAGAGACTACTGTAGGTAAACGATGTCTACAGTGCCTCTGCATCAGGGTGACATCTAGTGTTCAAAATGTCACAGTACTACATTACAGAGCTCTTACCTGGCCCTTTAAATTTGGGGGTAGTTTTGACTTTTGAGGAGCCAACTTTTTGAATACTTGTAAACTCAAAATAAGTTACTGTACTGTCAATGCTTGGAACCAAAGGAGTCATGCAAGCCAAGATTATGTGGAGTGGGCGGGGGCACAATTGGAGTGGGGGGTATGGGAATTTTCTGCAATTTGACATATATTCAAAGACTTGGGGGGGGGGGGGGGGTATTTGAAAAGTTCACAAAATCAGTTTTTGTAGCTCAGTATTTCCACACTTTATATTAGGGTAATACTACTTGGAGATTTTCATGACAATTATTTGTGCTGTTATGGTTATTGAAAATGACACTCACTTATTCATATAGCTTCTACACTGTTGCCACTTTTCTTGAAAAAGAGTCAAATGTTACTTGGAGCTCCATTCCCGCTGCTCTCCTAACAGCTGCTGGAGGTCTGGAGGTACCGCTGCTCTGTGTAACTGCACTTCACCAGGTTTTAAAGCCGTGTCCAGCAGCTTTCGTTGTCGCTCTATCTTTTTTGAAGATTCTAGGCTGATATCAGACTGAATTGTCAACTCGTTACACTCCATTTCCTTCTTCAAGTGGGCGTGTGATAGTGTGATAGTCCACACAGGAGATAAGCCATTTAAAGGCTCAGTCTGTGGTAACAATTTTGGTCATAAAGGAGCCTTGAAAGAACACATGAGAGTCCACACCGGAGAGAAGCCAATGAATTGCTCCGTCTGTGGTCAAAGTTTTTGTCATAAAGGAACCTTAAAACAGCACATGAGAGTCCACACGTGTGAGAAATAAGAGAAGCCATGTATTGCTCAGTCAGTGGTAACAGTCTTGGTCGTAAAAGAACCTTGAAACAACACGAGAATATTTGAAATTTAATTTCTGCCTGGTTTAATTCAATGTACTGTATTGAGAATTTACACTGTAATTGGACTTACCGAGCTATAGAGTTGTTACTCTTCCCATATACTTCTATTATCTTTTTCTTAAAGTAGGTAGGCTACTGTAGAATAATTGAATGCATATAACTATATGTAACTGTTCTTACAGTGGTTCCCAACCTTTTTTGTCTAATGTACCCCTTTGAGCTGTTTTGCCATGCCAATTGTACCCCCGCACTCATGCATGTTGACGATTCTCCTAAATATGTTCTATAAACACATATTAAACTGTTAGTATCTGACACAACTGATTATTAAATGAATTAACAATTCTGACAGTTTACAGTTGAAGCCATTTATCCATGTTTGCTAGCTAGTTGGTTTGCACCATACAGTCTATGGTTTGCACACAGTTTTGACATGGGCGAATGGTGAACTTTTCACAGAGTAGTGTAACAGTTGACACCTGCCAGGGAGGAACTAGTTGCATGTATACCATTTTAGCAATGGGCTTATGAAATTACTAGGAATATATATATATATATATATATATATATATATATATATATATATATATATATATATATATATATATATATATATATATATATATATATTTTTTTTTGGGAAATGAATTTTAATCAATCTTTTATGATTAGCCAACCTCCATATGACAACAAGCTCAGCTAATTTGTCCTGCCAGTTTCAAAATGACCTGAAAATATATTTTACTCTTCTCAAAATAAAATATAACGATATCTATCTATCTGAAGAGACGCAGGTTGAACACCTATCCAAATGAAGGTGAACTGAAATGCAACACAGTTGAGTCTTGTGATATTGACTGTTGTGGCCTTGTGGAAATCATACTATAAATTGTAGCACTGAAATACCATAGCCTACTGCATCAATTAAATCCCTACATAGGAATACTACTTACACACACACACACACACACACACACACACACACACACACACACACACACACACACACACACACACACACACACACACACACACACACACACACACACACACACACACACACACACACACACACACTTTAACACACACACTTTATTTAATATGCAGGGAAGGTGGTCTTTCTCAACGGGAGGGCCGCGGGGAGGCATGCTTGTCCAAATGAGTTAACACAGCTGCAACACTGTTTGTGCGAAACCAAGGTGACTGCCCAGCCCAGCACAATCAACAGATGATACCAAATAACTTACAATGATAAGAACCATTACTTTGCCTCAGGCCAAAATGGCCGCTGCGCGGTTGTCAAAAACCCTTAAAAATGATCTTGCCTTCGATACTCTTTGCAAATAATGACGTAAGCACACAAATAAGCTGTCATGACGTTGCGCAAGATGGCGGCCGTTGGACGCAAAATAACAAGAGTAGAATATTCTTGAGCGGAGGCCTAGCGTTTTACCGAATCCCCCCCTAATTTACAACTGAATTGACGAAGAGAATCTGTATGTATGAATGCTATTATCACGAATATATAGGCTCCGTTTAGGAGAGGAAGAAGCTCCTCTATGGACTCGGACGAATGGATTCGCAGATAGCTGCGAAGCTAACGCGTATGGAGGAGGACATGCCAGTCAAACAAAACGTTCTGGAGAAAAGTTCCTCTCTCTGTATGGAAATGTCAAACGTTATTGCCCAAAACCTGAGAGCGTTGGTGAACCGATAGGATAGGAGGAAGCTTCTGTTTCAAAGAGGAGATCGCGACAACGAAATCTGTTGGACCTGAAGTGCGGTTACACAGCAGGTTTGTGACATTTAAGCTACGTTAATGTTACTTCCACATTATTCACAAACATTTATTCTGATGTGAGCACCGCATGGCCTAGCTAGCCCCTGTTAGTTCAATTCTGTTCTTTCACACACACACACACACACACACACACACACACACACACACACACACACACACACACACACACACACACACACACACACACACACACACACACACACACACATTGTGTTGTTGTTCTGTACTGTGATATGGATTCCCCTGAGTCTGCAATAAAGAATCAATCAATCAACACACACGCGCGCGCACGCACGCACGCACGCACGCACGCACACACACACACACACACACACACACACACGGTACATTATGCAAAATGTCATTAATTAATATGAGCAGGATCCAACAATGAGAGGGAAATGTGGAAATTGAAGAAGTAGATATATACATTTTACAGCAATATACAAAAGTGTCAAGTGATGGTAATTTTCTGAACTTACCAGACTTTTCTTGCTGTTATATTATTTCCCTTTACTCACTTGGCCATAATTATATCCACATTATTGATGATTATTGATAAAAAATCTAATTGTGTAAATATTTTTGAAAGCACCAAATACAAATCAACTCTACAATATTGTCACAATATCGATAGAGGTACAGAATTTGGACAAGTCCAGATCTTGTTTTAATCAAAGTGCTTGTGACATCTCACATGTGGCTTCTTTGACTTACAACTGACCAGTTAGCCCACTTTGTAGAAAATACAGAGATATATTGTGTATCACCATTCAGCCTAAAAATACTGCAATATGATTTTTTTTTTCCATATCGCCCAGCCCTATTTTCTATCAAAGGAATTGTTTCAAAAACAATTGGGTCTTAAATTCTAATTGTCGAGGTATTAAAAAGGTCTTGACAAGCATTACATTGGCTTTAGAAATAGTGCAAGAACCCTGAGATGTCAATGTTTACGCTATAATAAAATAAATGGTCCCTGTCACGTGTCCTGGGGGATTTCAGTTTAAAGGACAGACGGGATAAATCCGGGACAAATATGAGATCTGTGCTTATTGAGCTTAAAAACAATTGATGGCAGGCTATTTATTCCCTGGCTATAATCTCGAGGCTGCCATACATTCCCTGTGCCAACCATGCTTCTATGACCAGTCAATCAAAGCAATGACCCAAAATGCAAGCTTCCGGGAGAAATTCATGTCTCCGTGCTGCCCAGCGTCGACTTTGATACACGCTGCCTTGTGTGCTGAGTCTCAGAGTTGTTTGGAGGGATTGGATTATTGAACTCTCTAACAGTAACAAGGAACAAACAAGACATATTTGCACGTTAAACTTTATTCATTGAACACAGTCAGGAGCCTCAGTAGCGGGTGGAAGAACCATTTGCAGCCACAACAGCCTGGAACCTCCTCCTCATGCTGGTCACACATTGCTGTGGGATGGCAGATGACATGGAGAATGAAGTACCTGGTCACAGTGCAACCTGTGACCAGGCTCTGGTTTAGTTTGACTTGCAGTCAGTTTTCCTTAATGTGTCTCTGTCTGCATTTCAGCTGTACCCCCAGATGCCCAGCAGCTGTTTGTCAGTAAAAAGAGGTTCCCTGAGCAGCAGGAGTGGAGCTCCAGTCTGGACCAGGAGGACCCAGAGCCCCCACACATTAAAGAGGAACAGGAGGAACTCTGGATCAGTCAGAAGGGAGACCACCTTCAAGGGCTGGAGGACGCTGATATGATTGATTGATTGACTTTATTTGGTGAATGTCAACAAAGAACAGGGACACAAATACAGATACAGACAATCACCGAGGATAAAAACACAATAAAGCCGTAGCTAAAGCATAGGCTTGTTTCCATTGCGGTCCTCATGAACAAACAACATAAAAGTGACAAACACAACACACGAATGGGTATCACCTTCAATACTCAAATTAAGATTTTTTTTTAACATTATTACTAGATTGAATAGTAATAAAGGCACACTTGAATATTTTACAATACATAAACATTTGTTGTTATATGTAAGGAGTTAACAGACACAAAAAACAAGAAAAACGAGGGGGGGGGGGGATTGCAGCGGGTAGTGGAGGGAGTAGCTCGTCCACAGAACACTAGTGGCTATGCTGGCTAATTGCAGCTCCAGTAGGATGTTTCCATATCACCAAGTTCCCATCCAAACTCTGTCCTTGTGAAGATATTTCAAACAGAAGACTGTATGTGGAGATGACACAATCGTGAATATATAAAGTGGAACCGAGGCTCTGTTTAACTCTGAGAGGACGAAGAAACTGTGCCTCTCTCTTATGGATATGGAGTTTGACCGACAACGAAAGCTGTTGGATGCTGTTTTAAATCCTGAAGTGCAGTTACACAGAGCAACCATACCTCCAGACTTCCAGCAGCTGTTGGTCATTAAAGAAGAGATTCCCCCCGAGAAGCAGGAGTTGAGCTCCAGTCTGGACCAGGAGGATCCAGAACTCACACACATTAAAGAGGAAAAGGAGGAACTTTGGATCAGTCAGGAGGGAGAGCAGCTCCAAGGGTTGGAGGAGGCTGATATCACCAAGTTCCGATTCACTCCTGTTTCTGTGAAGAGTGAAGATGAGGAAGAGAAACCTCAGTCCTCACAGCTTTATCAAAACCAAACTGAGGAGAAGAGAGAGGCAGAGCCTCTAGCCAGCAGCTCAACTGAACAGATGAAAACAGAAGCTGATGGAGAGGACTGTGGAATACCAGAACCAGCCAGAGCTGGCAAGCCTTCAGAATCTTCTGAGACTGAAAACAGTGATGATTGGACGGAAAGTAGTGAAGTTCAGTCAGGTTTAGTTATTCGGAAGAAACACCATAGTTGTTCAGTTTGTGGTAAAGAATTTTTTTTAACACAAAACTTTAACAGACACATGAGAGCCCACACAGGAAAGAAACCATGTAAATGCTTAGTCTGTGGTAAATGTTTTGGTCTTAAAGAACAATTGACGAAACATATGATAGTCCACACAGGTGAAAAACCATTTGATTGCTCAGTCTGTGGTAACAGTTTTGGTCGTAAAGGACACTTGAGAGAACACATGAGAGTCCACACAGGTGAGAAACCATTTAAATGCTCCATCTGTGGTAAATGTTTTGGTCGTAAAGAACACTTGAGAGAACACATGAGAGTCCACACAGGTGAGAGGTCATTTGATTGTTCAATCTGTGGTAACCGTTTTGGTTATAAAAGAACCTTGACAACACACTTGAGAATCCACACAGGAGAGAAGCCATTTAAGTGCTCAGTCTGTGGTAAAAGTTTTTGTCATAAAGAACAATTAAAGAGACACGTGAGAGTCCACACAGGAGATGTCGGGAAGAACGGACATTCCGGTTGCCTCGAGTGAATCACAAGCCTCGCTCCCGTTAAAGAAACGGATAATATGAGGAAGTAGGAGATCCTGTAGAGGAGGAAGATTAAGTTTCCCTGGACATCATGGAACCGGACATCATGGAACCAGACTCTCATGTGCAAATAACATAGCCGGAACATCGGTTTTGTCAGGAAAGTATGCATTTGCTTTGAAAATGACAATGTCTCGTAATTGAACATGATTTCATAGCGTGGCGAATGCACGAGTCACATGTACATGAGAGCGTTTTGGTGCTGTTGGAATGTGTATTTGGTGACTTAACGGGGGTAGGCGGGGGTAGTGTTTTTGCTAGACATGCCCATCCCTAATACTACAAAATAGAGTATGTGCCACTTGCTGTTTTTAGTGTGGGTCTAGGAGTCAAAATGTATTAACTGACAGGTCGTAGCACCAATGAGAGAGTGGTTCATTTTCAAAAGTCAACAGAGTCAGGTTGGGTGGGGCTGGGGCATCTGATGGCTACTGAATGGTGCCCCCAGGATTTCGGGGGAACCAGTCACTGGCCAGGATTCCGACACCAGTTTGGAGCTTGAAGTGTCCCAGACCCAGAGAGAGATCTGCAGCATGCAGTAACGTAGTTAGCGTAGCTAACGTAGTATATCAGCATAAGAACTCTCATGAGTCTGGCGTATGTTGCCATAATGTGTGTGAGGGGGTGTCTGGGTAGTGTAGAGGTAAAAGCACTCGCCTACCATTGCAGACAGAGACTCTGGTTCAATTCCCGGCAGCGGTACTTCCGGCTTGGTCGGAAGTTCAACGGAACTGGAAGTGCAACGCCCTGCCAGTTAAACTCCTCACTGTCAGGTGAAAAGAAGCGGCTGGCAACTGCACATGTATCGGAGGAAGCCTGTGCTAGACTAGTACAACTCTCCTGATCAGCAGAGGGCGTGGAGCATCGACTGGGACAGCAGGGGGAATTGGCTGTACAATTGGGGAGAAAATGGGAGAAAAATCTGGAGGGAAAAAAAGATCAATGTGTGTGAAAAGAAAATGTGTAGAGATTGTGTGGCAATGTGCAGGTTGGGTGGGGCAAAGTTCTTGGATGGCCAACTGAAGACCGGTCACGATGAGGACCAAAAGGTCCAAATGGCCTTGAACTCGATGGGTTGTGCATCTAGCGGTCAACTGTTTGGGCAGTTAACGGATGATTGGGGCGTCAAGTGTTACTGTTTTCCGATGAAGGGGAGGTCTTCACCTCAGGTCATCCAAAGATAAAACCCAGCCCTTGATGCTGAACTCTGATAGGTCAATAAATAATAATTTTTAATTATTGTAATTTGTAATGGAGGATGAACGTGTCAGGAACAGTATAGAAGAGGGCATCATGAATCATACGGAGAGCCATCAACACTCAGTAGAACTTTTAATATGCAAACATGTTCCTCCCCCTGGTAGATAATGAGCAAAATTGTAGCCATGTAGTTTCAGTTGGCTGGTGATTGGGGAGGGGGGCTGGGGGGGGTTGCCCTCCTACCAGTCAACTGTCTGTGGTTGATTTCCACCTATGGCTTTTAATAGCCCTATAGCTTTTAATAGCAGTTAGCTTTGGCCCTTCATTCACTTCAACGGTCTGCGGGTGCCTCTCCTCCTGCTTGCGCAGTGGTTGCTGGTTGTCTGTTGGTAGGTAGAGTTGCACTCCCAGCTTTTGACTGGCGTTGGCCACTGCCTTCAGCTGGGTTGGCTGTTTGCAGACTGACTTGGTCCTTTTTTAACTGGTATTAATGAGTAGTATTATTTTAAAGTGAATGATTCAGTAGCGTTAATTCAAATTTAGTATTAATTTAAAGTTTAGGATTCAATGTGATTAATTAAGGGTTAGTATTATTTAAAAGTTTACAATTCATTGGGATTAATTAAAGGTGTTGTATAGTATGTTAATTGATGGATTTTCCTGGGTTTAGTCTGTTCTTCTGGATTTTTATGTATTCATATTAGCTGGATTTTGCTGTTGACGGTTTTATTCATTGCAAATGATATGGAGTGTATCCATATATATACATTTATTTTAATTGTTTAGTAGTTGATTTTAGTATTTTTACAACCTTCATTAATTTGCTGCCTTAGAAGGTTTGCATTCGATGAAGCTATTGTCTTGATTATAATAAAGTAATCATCTAAAGAAGTATCAAGCTCCTTCTGTCACATTCTTGGGGAGGGGTCTTATAGAGGAGGCGTGGTGGAGGTTCCAGATAGGGTGTAGGCCAGGTTCATAGATGAAGGTTCTTAGAGGGCAGGCTAATCTAGTTTTTGAAAAGAAAGGTGCCCTTAGCAGTAAAATGCTCTCTCTAGCCTGACATGATCCAGATTTTATGTTTAAAAGGCACTATACAGCATACGGTCTGATGGCTCTAGACCCCACGCATGCGTAGAACAACTACGTGAAACTACGGTGTCCGTAATAGCTCAATATCGATGTCTGTGGAAAACTCGAAGATTGTTTGCGATGCGAGCTCCTGTCTAGTTGTTAGCACTGCAGTTAGCCAGTCGACTCGACTATGCGTTATAGTTCAAAGTTCTGTTCTAGATAGCAGTTTTAAGAAATACGCGTAGTTTCAACCTGTTCATCTGGCTGCATATTGTCTTATTTCGAGGTGGAAATGGCTGCGGCATAATTTGCTCACATGTGGTCGTATTGAATATACACTTGTGCTAACGCTAGCTTGTTTAGCAAGCTTGTTTGTTTACTTCGTCTTCCCCACTCTGACTCCTCTGCACGGATTTCCAGTGTAATTTTAACTAACGTTAGGGAGTGCTGCACGTATATAAGGTAAGGCGAAAAGGCTAATTAGTTATGATCTATTTGGAAAGCAGGATCAAATAACCCTAGTCTCTAAACAGTAAAGTGTCACCATGCTTTTGAATTTAATGACAAATGAAGTAAGGATCTGTTAACGTTAAGCCTCGGGGGTTTAGATACCCATTGAACCAAGAACAACCTTCCACCTAACGATAACTTTCCAAATCTCTCAAACAAGTCTGACACCATACATTGGCTGCTGAGCCCAACATCAGCTGTGTAGTAACGTTACTTTTACAGCAGAGGGCGGGCGTGTTGCCTCCTGGTAGCATGAGAAAGTAACAATTCACTAGTCACATAAATTATTTACATACAGTTTTTCCGATCAAGTCAACAGGGTTGTTGTTCAGCATAGCTTTACCCACTGACAATCTTTTATTTACAATTTTAAAAGATTTCCTCAATATGTTTCCCAGTTAGGCTTTGGTGTTGTTTTTTCCTCATTTGAGATGGTTATAATGCATTCCTAAATCCTCTTCCACTCCAGAATAGAATTATATTTTTCAATGTAACGTTACACAGCACAACCTGTTAATCTGCAGATGTGTATTTTTCTTGTATGCAGGTATTTTGAATCTGTTCAAGTTAACCATACTCTGACTTTTTTCTCTCTCAGTTTGAGGCTATTATGTTAGACTATTAATAATACAACAAAATAGACAATCTTGTTCGTTTTTTGTGTGGTTTTGGCTTTTTGAACCACCGACCGTAAATATGGATAGTGATTCTGGTAACATCCTGACCTTTGACCTTTGCCGCCCTCCAGATGTTTTTGGTGGGACTGACCGGCGGTATCGCCTCAGGGAAGAGCACAGTGTCTTCAATGCTGCGGGAGCTCGGATGCCCCATCATTGATGCTGATGTGGTGGCCAGGAGAGGTAGGCCACTCCCTCTCTCTCTGCTGGTCCTTTAGGCCACGCCCTCTCTCTCTGCCGGTCCTTTCCAGTGTAACCTCTTCTGGTTCACAGAATGAATATACTGTATAGAGATACTGTAGAGAATTAGTGATGTCACGGTACCAATAATTCAGTAGTCGGTAGCGGTACTAGTGAATTTCCACGGTACTCTGTACCAATTTCGGTACCACGGTAAAAAAAACAGACTGATATTTCTTCAACATATTCTCCTTTATTAAAGTATGCAACCATTTCCAATGAACACATGGCATGTAGCCTTCAACTTTAAAACAAAACAATGTGCTTCTGCTTACTTCTTACATTCAACTCTGTATGGCAGTGAGTGCAGACAGTGCAACACCAGTGGCATGTAGCCCTCAAGTATTGTTTATTGAATTAAAAAAAAAAAAAAAAAACTCTGTCCCATGCAAAAACAGGTACCGAAGTACCGAAAACAATGTAGTACCGACTAAGTACCGAAGTACCGAAAACCGTGACAACACTAATAGAGAATATATATAAAGATATAGTTATGGACAAAACAAAACACTAACAAAACAAACAAACAAACAAACACTTGTTAGGTAAAAAAAAAAAAGATGAAGAAAAGCATTTACATTGTTAGGTTATTTAGCAGATGCTTTTATCCAAAGCGACTTACAATAGTACATTTTGGCAACAGTAGTGCAATCAACTGTGCATCACAATCTTCATCAGCGAAGACCTTAAAAGGTAGGTGTGTGTGTGTGTGTGTGTGTGTGTGTGTATGTGTGCGAGCGTGTGTGCAATAGGGATGTAACCGGTTTTAATGATAACCATGATCAAATTCCTTACGATAACCGTACCGTTTCAAATTTTCATTATCGTTAAAACCGTGGTACCGTGATTACAGTGTGTTGAAAAACATGGTAAATACTGTCCATCATCAACCAAAGTTGGCAACCTTCTCCCAGATGCAAATGTGCAGCCTTGGAGAAATGATTTCAGTGAGTTTATCAATCCTTTTTGGGTCTGAGTTTTCAATATAAAACGTCGTAAAATGATTTCAGTGAGTCTCGATAACGACGATAACCGTGATAATTTTGGTCACGATAATCGTGATGTGAAATTTTCATACCGTTACATCTCTAGTGTGCAATACAACATAACAACATAAAGACATAGGACAATTGGGCAGTGTTAAAACTAGACATTAGGCGATTAAGACAAGACAGTACAACAGTACAGCAGTTTACCTTGAGTTGGGAGGTTGGGTTTAGCTAGTGTGTAATTATGTGACATGTATGATGTCAAGTGGCATTTGTTAAACTGTCACTGCCCTTGCCTCGGTAACAGTGGTGGAGCCCCACAGTGCTGCCTACTGCCGCATCGTCGACCACTTCGGCCCAGAGATCCTGCTGGAGAGCGGGGAGATCGACAGGCAGAAGCTGGGGCAGCTCATCTTCGCCAGCGAGGAAAAGAGGAAGCTGCTGAACTCCATCACTCACCCAGAGATCCACAAAGCCATGCTCAAAGAGATCCTCCTCTACTTCCTCAAAGGTGAGGGAGGAATCAGGCTTACATGGCTCAGTTACAGGTTGACTGGCCATCAGATTTTAGGCTGTTCTTCACAAAGCTTCCTAAGTAGGGATGGGGCCGATCCGATCCAATATCGGGATCGGGTGCCGATACCGACATAATTCACGGATCGGAAAATATATATACCGTAAATTCCGGACTATAAGCCGCGGCTTTTTTCCCGTTTTTTGGCCCCTGCGGCTTATATAACGGTGCGGCTTATCTATGGATTTTTTCAGAAAAGAAAAAAAAATACAAATAAAATCTCTCTTTTTTAGCACTCTTTCTAACTATAAATCCACTTCTGTTTTAATTTCCTCTCTTGCCCTCTTTTCACCACACCACGGACACTGTGTGCACTGTAAAAATAAACAACGGTGGTGTTGTGTTATGTTGTTTTGTTGAAATGTTACGGTAATACGGTAAATGGGAGCTTCCTCAAACAGCCATCTCTTTCCCGACAATCCCCTCTGTGCGTGACCACTTACATATGGTAATTACGGTAAGCAAACGGCCACTCGGCCAACAACTCCCTCCCCCGACTACCAGGAGAAAATCACAAACTTCGGTGAATTCACACAAAGGAAGATCAAGGAATATTCACAACAAGACGAGCAGTAGAAGCAACACTCTCACTTACCATGGGGAAGGTACGCAGAAATTCACACGACGCAGCTTTCAAGTTGAAAGCAGTCAATCTCGCATTAAAAGAGGGAAACAGAGCAGCAGCGCGTAACCTGGGCATCGATGAGTCAATGGTGAGGCGTTGGACGGTGCAGCAGGAGGAACTGTCTCAGTGCAAGAAGACCAAAAAGTCCTTCAGAGGTCATAAAAGCAGATGGCCCGAACTTGAAGATTCCCTTGAAGATTGGGTGTTGACCCAGAGAGCAGACGGCCGAGGCGTTTCCACGGTGCAGATCCGACTGAAGGCCAAAACAGTCGCCACCGAAATGAAAATTGAACATTTCAGAGGTGGGCCATCTTGGTGCTTCCGATTCATGAGACGAAAGGGACTGTCCGTCCGGGCGAGAACTACTGAACAACTCCCTCCCGACTACCAGGAGAAAATCACAAACTTCGGCGAATTCACACAAAGGAAGATCACGGAATATTATAGGAGTGTGAAAACATCCACAATCACCAACGGGTTCCAAAACGCTGGACTGCTGCGGGATGAAGAGGATGACGCCGCCACAGCTGGCGCTGAGGGCCGTCAGAGGCTTCAGAGGCTGTTCGATGCCGACAGTGACGAAGAGGAGTTCGTTGGTTTTGAGTGACAATGAAGGAGAGAGGAGAGTGGTTGACGAAGCCACCCTGAACCTGTTCGTTTCCGACACTGAAGATGAGGACTTTGGTGGTTTCAGTACGCAGGAAGAAGAGGAAGACGAGGATTAGTGACTTGACTTCTCTGGTTACAGCCGTTTGCTGCACATATAGCCTATTGTTGTGTGATTTTGTCTGGGGATTAGTGACCTGACTTTTGTTTTGTTTTGTTGAAATGTTAATAAATGGGAGCTTCCCCAAACAGCCATCTCTTTCCCGACATTCCTCTCTGTGCACGAACCCTTTCATATGGTAATTAAACATCAAAACACCCGCGGCTTATAGACCGGTGCGGCTTATATAAGAAAAAAACAGTCAATTTTGGTGCTGCGGCTTATATACCGGTGCGCCTTATAGTCCGGAATTTACGGTATATATATATATATATATATATATATATATATATATATATATATATATATATATATATATATATATATTGCAATTCCAGCACGGGCCGCACAGGGGGCGCTGGCCGTAATTTGCCCATGTATAATACTATCCTTCTTTGCCTTGTATATTTTCTTAATGTTGTCTGCTTTTTGCAAGGTATATTAAAAAAAAAATCTTTAATTGGCCAAATCTTTGCCTATGCTGTATATTCAAGAAAAATATCGGTATCGGAATAATATCGGTATCGGCAGATATCCAAATTCAGGTATCGGAATCGGATTGGAAGTGAAAAATGTGGATTGGTGCATCCCTATTCCTAAGCATAAGAATTGCTCTTAAATTAAAAACAGGAACAACATTCCCAAGTCTATAACATTTTAAGAGGTGAAGAGTAGTAGGTGGTTGGTATACATTTGATCTTTGGTGGTCAGCTTTTTAAACTATCACAGTTCTTGTTAATCCAAACAAGTCTTTATTGGTTAGAATTAGAAACGTTGTATTCAAACCCACAATCTGCAAATGGATGGTAATGATAGTAAAACATAGATGGGACAACTAAAATCTTAGCGAAACGCCTCAAAAATCAACAAATTAGGAATTCAATATATAAAATTAGGGATCCCTCGGGAAATAAACTTACCTATGAGCCAGAAAAGATTCAGAAAATCTTCAAAGAATACTATGAAAACTTATACTCGCAACCTGAGTTGGAAAATGAAGATAGCATTAGCCATTTTTCTTACTAAAATTAGACCTCCCGTCCATAGGTGAGGTACAAAATGAAACTTTGACAAGACATACAACTTTGACATAACAAGAGAAGAACTGGATTCTGCAATTGGAAGGCTGAAAGCCAACAAAAGCCCGGGGAGCGATGGCTTTCCAAATGAGTGGTATAAAATCTTTAAAGAGGAACTCGCTTCGGTCCTGCTGAACTCCTTTAACTGGACACTGGACAAAGCTGAGGCTCCCCCATCATGGAAAGAGGCTGTGATCTCGGTCCTACCAAAGGATGGGAAGAATAAAGAGTATTGTGAGTCCTATCGCCCTATATCTATATTGAATGTTGATTATAAACTGTTTACATCTATAATGACTAAGAGAACTGAAGCTATTTTACCAGATTTGATACATGAAGATCAGACAGGGTTTATAAAAGGCAGACAAACGCAAGATAACATCAGACGTACTCTTCATATCATTGAACAGGTGGACAAGCAACATCTAAATGCAGCCCTGGTGAGTCTCGATGCAGAAAAAGCGTTTGATCGGGTCAGTTGGTCTTTTCTGTTTAGAGTTCTAGAAAGGTTGGGATTCAACGATCAATTCATAAGATGCATACAAGCCTTATATGACAACCCGACAGCTAGAATAAAGATCAATGGCCATCTGACGGATAGATTCAAACTGTTCAGAGGGACTCGCCAGGGTTGTTGCGCTAGCCCCGCCCTCTTCGCGATTTTCATAGAGCCGCTGGCTCAAGCTATTAGAGAAAGTAGAGAGGTGAGGGGCGTCACTGTAGCAAAAGAGGAACATAGAATAGGTCTTTTTGCAGACAACATTATTGTTTTCCTACAAAATCCAAACTCAACATTTCCCAAGCTTATGTCAATTCTAGATGAATATGGTAGGATGTCAGGTTATAAACTAAACATTACAAAGACTCAGGTTTTGGCATTTAATTTTTCACCCAGTACAGCAATCAGGTTAAAATACAAATTGAAATGGGAGGCAGATTCAATTAAGTACCTTGGGGTGCTAATTACCCATGACAAGAACAAAATTTATGAGTCAAATTATAATATTATTAATAATAAGTTAAAGAAGGATTGGTTAAAATGGTCTACGCTGATTATGGATTTTAGTTCTAGAATAGAGGTGATCAAAATGAACGTGTTGCCGAGGCTGTTATACCTCTTTCTATCATTACCGGTTAAGATCCCAGACTCTCAGTTCATATCGTGGGATAAACAGATATCACGATTTATATGGGCAGGTGCCAGGCCCAGGGTGAAATTCAAGACACTCCAGATTGGAAAAGAGAGAGGAGGCCTGGCATTACCAAACATCAGGGAATATTATTATGCTGCTCAACTGAGATATGTTGTCTGCTGGTGCTCTCCGACCTACCGGGCTAGATGGAAAGATATTGAGATGAGTCTGGAGCAAGTTCAACCTCAGACATTACTAGGGGGAAAGGTACGTGCAATTTTAAAGGGAGATAACAACATTCTAGAAAACTCATTAATAATTTGGAAAGAAGTGGTTAAAAAATATAACTTAGCAAAAGATAGTAAACTATTGATCTGGCCAGCCCAGTCCCCCAGCTTCAGACCTGGAGAATTGGATAATACCTTTGCAAGGTGGAGGGAAAGGGGTATGACAGCCATGTGCACACTATTGGAGGGTCACAATTTTAAGTCTTTCGAGAAGTGTAAAACCGAATTTGATCTAGAAAACTGGGACTTACTCAGATATCTTCAGTTAAGACACTTCTTCGATACAGAAATTAAGAAACAAATCTCAGATGAAGGAAATGAAGTGATTGAAGTATTTTTGGGAGCATATAGTCAAACCCTAGCTAAAACTGTTTCTAGATTATATAGAAGTTTGCATAACCGTAATGGGAATAATTCACTGTATGTTAAATCGAAATGGGAGCTAGAACTGGGAATTAATCTGTCAGAGGATGATTGGCTTTCGATATGCGAAACACAACAAACTTCAACAAGCTCCAGAGGATGGAGGGAATTTGGCTGGAAAAATCTGATCCGCTTTTTTATCACACCTCAAATCAAAAACAAACAATTAGGTGAACAGCAGCCCTGCTGGAGACAGTGTGGGGTGGTGAACGCCAATCATTCTCATATTTTCTGGTTTTGCACAAAAATACAATCTTTCTGGGTCACAATTAGTCAAACTGTAAAAGAAGTCTTGGGTTACGAGTTCCCTAGGGAGCCACAGGTTGTATGGCCCAATCCCAAACCACTCCCTACTCACTACCACTTCACTACCGAGTGCCACTCCAAATGGAGTTCCACTCGCAGCTGTAGAGGGCACTGCTGATTAAGGGGAGAGGCATAAAAGAGAAGCCGAACAAGTGAGACGCCCTCGCTACCTTACCGGAAACAGGAAGGAGCCGTCACCATGGAGATGGACAGACGCGTTGCCTGCCTGTGTCATGCTGTTCCACAATAGACGTGATTTCAACGGGGCGTCTATGATTTAGCTCTCATATAGCTGGCTAATGTATATACCTATTTTAGACCAAGCAGTAAATACATTATTAAAATGAATAATTAGCAGTAAATACAAAAATATACACTAGAGAAGTCCTCCACGTTAGCATAAAAGGTAATTTATCTGAGCACAAGATTTTAACGTTATGTCTATGCTTAGCTCTCATTTAGCCCAGGATAATGTTGTCTATGCATAGACATGTTTTAGACTACACACAAAATGTATATATTTTTTAATTAATAACCATCCACAAATATGAAAAAGACACACATGGGCTACAAAATAAAGCTTCTAAGTCCTTTTCGCTGAGCATTATTGCGGTGTTTATTTTTTCGATTTTTCAGAAATTCGCTTCCGACGCGTCGGAACACATCTGTGGATTGACAGGTGGGTCAAAACTCGCATCGCAATTTCGTGCCGTATATTCGCATCGCTCTTGACTGTGTTTATTAGGTCTATGCTTAGCTCTCATTTAGCCACTTTGTCTTGAATACAGTAGCCTATACCCTCTCAATTGTGGACTAATAACTCGACATATTCCATGATTTAGTTCGAGATGTAAAGTCACTGTGAGGGAAATAAAGGTACGTGTTTGATCTAAAATACTTGGAAGAAGTAGACGGAACTAACTTACACTTGAATGATGTTTCCTCCGGACGTAGTTTCTGCAACAACCGTCGGCGAGCCTGCACCAGTGCAGACTCGCTGTTTAAGGGTTTGACAAGCCGCCTGCACTCAGTAGGAATTGGTTTGGGATGGCCCTTAATATGGCGGACCTCCGCGTGAACGCGCAAACGGAGGGGTAGTGGATAGGGTTAGGGGATAGGGGCTGGTTTGGGATTGGGCCTATATCTTGGGTTAATCACAGAAGAGGCCATACATGACGGCCCGGCCACATCTACGCGTCGTTTGACGCGGGCTGACGCTGCTGCCCATCCACTTTGTATTGGAACATGCTGCACGCGTCGTCTGGTCTCCCAGCATGCTTTGCGAGGCGTCGAGCAGCATGTTCCAATACAAAGTGGATGGGCAGCAGCGTCAGCCCGCGTCAAACGACGCGTAGATGTGGCCGGGCCGTAAGGAGGACTTCTATCTCTTTAAGATTCTCACTCTTGCGGGGAAAAAGGCCATTACGAGGAATTGGCTCAAAGAAGATCCACCAGGAGCAGATCAATGGTTGGCCATAGTAGAGGAGATTCACTCCATGGAAAAAATGACTTTTCGCATTAGAACGAAGGCCAAGATTCTGGATCGCCGATGGGAAAAGTGGACTGCCTTCAGAGCAAGAGGCGAGCAGAATCCAATAACGGACTAAAAGGAAGGACCCGAGAACAGAGAAGCGTAACCCCCTGCGACAGTTTTGTTTTTGTTTGTCTCTTTCTGTCCCTGTCTTCTTTTCCTTTCAAGTGTCGATGTACTTTTGTTAACTCAAAATAAAGAGTAAAAAAAAACAAAAAAAAAACATAGATGGGCGTTACATTACATTTAAATTATGTTTCAGCTTATTATTGCCTTCAAGGCCAAAATAAACCACTGCTTTATGGCTATATTTCTAGCTACATAGCTACAATGAAAAATAAATCACTTATTCCTGTAACAGCCCCCTCCCACTCTACTGCAACAGAAACCCAGGGGCATACGTGACTCGAGTCTTTGAAAACGATGATAAATGTCACAACTTGTACTGACTTCATGCCTGGCTGCCCCACACGGCCGGTGTGGTCCCGCCCCGTGCCACGCCACGGCCGGTGTGGCACTCTGCGTCTCAGTGCTGCTCAGGTCCTGCAGCAGCCACTCTGCGTCTCAGTGCTGCTCAGCTCCTCCAGCACCCCTGGGTGCAGGGGGTAGGTGTCTTCTAAACTTGTATTGACACATGACTACTGGTACTCTAATTCATCCAGTGGCATTTATTAGTAATACAATTAGGAGTTTATTTCACAATCTTTATTTTGTGGTTATTTAAAAGTTAAAGTGTACATGAAGAACCCATGCTGGTGTTTTCATTTCCCCAGAATGCTCCAGAGAGAGGTCTTCCAACTCCTCATGTTCTCCAAAGGTAAAACCAGATAGCTTTGAAAACTATGTCAAATTAATCTCTAAAGCCCTTTAAACAATTGTCAGTGCTTGTGCAAAGTGCTTTACAGAGCAACAAAGGACATTGATAAATACATTTTAATTAATTAAATTAAATTAATTACGGTAATAATTAATACATAAATAATTGTATTACTTTCTGAAGACTGGACAATGTATGGTGCGTTTATATTATTACATTATACTTTTATACCTCTCAAACCATTTCTGTTGCTCTGCACAGCCCAGCTTTATTTTCCAACTTTTCTCAAAAGTTTCACAATGTAGGCCGTCCGGGTAGGGTAGGGTAGGGTAGCGGTAGGGTAGGGTAGGGTAGCGGTAGATTCCCTGCCTACCAACACGAGGGTCGCAGGTTCGCGCCCCCCGGGTTACCTCCGGCTTAGTCGGGTGTCGGGCAATGGGTCTGCGGGTGGGAAGCCAGATTAAGGGTATGTGTCCTGAAGCGGCTGGCATGTCTTGGAGGAAGCATGATGCTAGTCTACGGCTCTCCCCAGATTGGCAGAGGGTGGAGCAGTGACCCTGGGCAGCAGGGGGACATTGGCCAAGTACAAATGGAGGGGAAATCTGAAAAAAAGTTTCACAATCTAAGCTTTTACTCTGAAGGCAAAATCGCTCTACTTCCTGTCTCGCCCTGGTTAACTCCTACAGTAGGTAACTTGACGCAGCAAAATCGCACCACTTCCGGTCTAGTCCTGAGCAGGAAAGCTAACTTTTACTTGGTCCCACATGTTATTTTGGGCATGAAGTGTCCTAAATGAGAGCATTCAACCGTGTGTGTGTGTGTGTGTGTGTGTGTGTGTGTGTGTGTGTGTGTGTGTGTGTGTGTGTGTGTGTGTGTGTGTGTGTGTGTGTGTGTGTGTGTGTGTGTGTGTGTGTGTGTGTGTGTGTGTGTGTGCGCGTGTGTGTGCGCGTGCGCGTGTTCTCGGGAGAACTCTGGTTCTGGAGTCCCCAAAACTGTTTGTCTTCATACTCCAAACGGACAGTAGGCATTTTCGGACCAGAAGAGTTAGTTAAAGACAGTCATCCATGATCTTACAGATGCTCTTCTCCCTTCTCTCTCCTGACAGGAACAGCAGCACCAAAGACTTGACCCAGTTTGCTGCGCACGCTATCGCCTTCAACCGGCAGCTGTCCCAGCACGACAAGAAGCAGGAGGAGGTGGAAGCCCTGGTCTGCTCCATGAGGCTCCAGCACGACAAGAAGCAGGAGGAGGTGGGAGCCCTGGTCTGCTCCATGAGGCTCCAGCACAACGAGAAGCAGGAGGAGGTGGGAGCCCTGGTCTGCTCCATGAGGCTCCAGCACGATGAGAAGCAGGAGGAGGTGGAAGCCCTGGTCTGCTCCATGAGGCTCCAGCACGACGAGAAGCAGGAGGAGGTGGAAGCCCTGGTCTGCTCCATGAGGCTCCAGCACGACAAGAAGCAGCAGGAGGTGGAAGCCCTGGTCTGCTCCATGAGGCTCCAGCACGACAAGAAGCAGGAGGAGGTGGGTGCCCTGGTCTGCTCCATGAGGCTCCAGCACGACGAGAAGCAGGAGGAGGTGGAAGCCCTGGTCTGCTCCATGAGGCTCTCTCCTCCCTCCAACTCCAGACCGCAGGAGGGCCATGTCCAGCGCCCTGCGAGGAGGAGCCATGGAGGAACTCACCCCCTGACTGACTCAATCCCCCACTTAAGGCTTGGGTGAACGTCCTCTCATCTTTGTCGTCCCACTGACAAGTCGCTCTATTGTTCATTCTTAAAGGAGAATTCCTGTTTTTTACACCCCAGACCTTATTTCCAGCTTAAAATATGTTTTACTCACCCAAATAACTTTGGTTTCATTCTGATCCCCCTAGAAGATATTCAGATCCAAGTAGAGTCCTGGAACTGGCCAAAACAGGCGTAAATGGGGCATATGTCGTTCACACTGTAAATAACATATTTTCTGTCACCTTGCGGTTCATTATGGTTGTTATATAATTATGAGAACATGAATTAGCTATGTAACGAACCTCAGATGTGCTTATGTTCTTCTTCTGTGGTTTTCTCTTCTTCTTCTTCTGTTACCAAACAGAAGCGCTTCTCGCTTCTTCTCATGAAGCACATCCGGGGCAGGTCAGAGTTGACTCCGTCTGTTGTGTAGCGTAGCAGCCTATCTTAGCATATAGATATGATCTGATTTCAAGATTATGGACGATTCAATTCAATTGCTGCTCGTATGGAATAAGGCCATATATTGATTACAAACAGCAGCGGGAAATAAAACGGGAGGTGTTATCTATGTGACGGACACTCGGACAGCAAACCGAGCAGGCGGTCGGCATGCTTCGTTACATAGCTAATTCATGTTCTCATAATTATATAACAACCATAATGAACTGCGACGTGACAGAAAATACGTTATTTACAGTGTGAACGACATATGCCCCTTTTTTTTGGCCAGTTCCAGGACTCTACTTGGAGTCATAAAACATCATATTTTAAGTTTAAGTAAGACATGCAAATTGAATTGCACACGTTCTCTAACCGATTTTAGCCTCTGTTTTGACACGATTATCCACACAGTATCAGAAATGACTAACTGCTGAACTCCTGTGTAGTTTCTCATGCTGTGATGCCAGTGTTGCAGCTGTCTCTCATGGCCAGTAATCTTCTCACCTGGACCCGTTTCACACTTATGTCCCCTATCGTGGCATGCCGGTCTTATCACAAGGTTAGAAGTGGTAAAATGTCCGCTATGACGGGGGCGCATTTATACCGGAAAACAACTTTCACACATGACACCCGATCTACTATGAATCACCTCATTGAATGGAAAGGAATTGCTTCAAAATGTCCCCATTCTATGGGGTGGAGTTGTACAATCTCTACAACCCAGTTTCTCTGGGTTGTAGAGATTACTTGCAAAACCCCATTCAATGGATAAACCTGGGGTCTCCGAGGCCTGGGTGGGCCGCAGGACCCTGTGGAGGTCCTGGGGTCGCTTCGGGGGGTCTGCGGGCCGAACGGAGGGTCCACCCCATCGAATGGGGACATTTTGAAGCAATTCCTTTCCATTGAATGAGGTGATTCATAGTAGAACGGGTGCACATGAAGGCATTACACCGCTTTCTGGTAATTTCCCAGTATAAAGCGCATGTGTGAAAACGGCTCTAGAGACAAAGAGCTGGAGCACTAAGGAGACACCTTATCCTTTGCTGCCGCTTGAATGAGATTTGTCCAGGACTCATTAGCGTTCCCAGAGTTTAACACATGGACTACATAGTTTGGCAGTAGCTCCCTGTTTAGTTTTAAGAATTGTATATATAGATTGCATATATTTATCATTCTCCTAAGTACTAATACAACTCATGCTGAATCCAATACAGCTTAAACCCCTCTTTATGCCAACAGTTTATACTCGGTATCCTATCGATGCATATCATAAACACAGGGCATTACAGTTATGCAGCTGTTGCAGCCTTAATGCAATATCTTCCTTATTTTATAGATTTTACTTGTGTTGTACCAACTGTGAATTGATTTCTGTTTAAATATTGAATTGCTAGTTCCTGAATTTTGTAAGAGCATTGCTTCTCAGCCACCTGATGAGGCAAGGGCTAGTCTTAATTTTTTATTTTTTATTTTTTAGGCAGTCTAGCCTGTATGTGATTTGATTTGTGTGGATGTATGTAAAAGGTAGACAATGGACTCCACTGATTGGGATTACCTTGCTTTTCCAAGTCCATCCTCATTGGTCTGGTTTACTGCTGATGTTTTGAAAGGGCATATGCAGAATTTATGGAAAAGTGCTGAGTGAGGAATGTGAATGGATTCAACATGAGGAGAAGTTCAACGTTTGATCAAATTGTAGATCTTAGAAAATCTAGCGTTCACTTCAATGCAAGCTACCTGTAGCACCAATGTACTTTGAATTAAGTCACTTATTTAGTTTACCCGAAAGCTAGATTATTTTAATATGAAGCATCACTGGTTGAAAACTGAATTCAACACCTGCCATTTATAAACCAACTTTACCTCAGATTCCTCAATTGAACCACGGCGTTGCATGTTTTGTACAGATGCAAAACCATTAAACCTGCCACAAAAGATTTGCTTGCTTTCTTCAAAATAAGTCTTATTGATCAGATATGAGTGTCTTGTCAGTCTGAATGATTTTGAAATGTGACAATTAGAGTTGTTGTTTGTAGGTTGTATTTGGTATAAAATGTTGCTTTTATTATTATTGCCATATAGTTTACATTACATCTACTGGGATTGATTTTTTTTAACCAGGTAATGGATTGTGTTGTGTTGGTTCGGTTGCATCTACTTGTTAATTTCACCAGCTGGTTGATTTTCCCTCCTGATTGCCTGATTGACTGTGTGAGTGGGTTCCAGGTGTGTTGTGTAAGTGCTTTATGAGATTGGGTCAGGTGCCAGCGGGTGATTGGTCGGTTTTGGGGAGGCCCAGCCTTTAAAAGAGAGCAATAAGCAGACACAGGTGCGTTCAGAGAAGTATCCCATCCTCCTCTACTCCAAACCAGCCACATTTCTGTTGGAGCTGCAGGAGCAGGCTGCCGTTTAAGGTAAGATGCTGTTTTTTGGTTTTCTCTTTTCTTCTTTAGGTAAGCTTTCAATTCCTAGTCAGTATTTTTGGCACAGGCCTACTCATTTACTAACTAGGAAGTTAAAGCCTACCTGAGGAGGAAAACTGGAAGAAGACAGCATCTTAACTTGAACAGAAATGGCCGCCTACTCCTAAAGCTCCAACATAAATGGGCTGGTTGGGGGGGAGAAGAGGATGGGATATGGCTTCTAGCCCACCCCCCGGGGGGGGTGGGGTCCTCTGCACAGAGGGGCCCTGCTGTCGCAATGTGATCTAACTATTGCACGCACACACACCTTTATTTCATTTGGCCCACCATCATATTTCTATTTGTTAATTTCACCAGCTGGTTGATTTGGCTGTGTGAGTCCAGGTGTGTTGTGTGAGTGTAGACGCAGGTATGCCCAGCTACCAAAGGAGGAAAACTGGAGGTGCATTAAAGGAACACTTTAAAACACAGCTGATGGATATCTTTTATGACGTGTAGGAATGATGATTATCAACCGCCACTAGAGGGATGAGACACAGAACACAGGAATGGTTTTACAGGTGGTTTGTCCCTGCAGGCACGGTAGTCCAACTCCTCCGGCACATCAATAAGTGCCATTGTAAGCAAAACCTTAATGGAGGAGAATCTCTAAAGTCACCTCATGTGTGTCCTTGCCTTTCCCACCTCTTTCTAGCCAAATTGCACTGCCACCTCAAAACGGTTGCTGTGAAAAGTGTCTATTGGAAGTCCTGTGTTTCCAAGACCAATCACATCTGACTTGACCAGCTGGTGAAGTTAACAAATGGAAATAATCACTGTTCTCTTTCAATTTCAATTCAGCCTTTTGAGGTGTACTATTCTTGTGGAAAATGTGTGGCACTTATTGATGTGCAAATCTCATCAAGCACTCACACAGCCAAATCAACCAGCTGGTGAAATTAACAAATAGAAATATGATGCAAATGAAATAAAGGTGTGTGCGTGCAATAGTTAGATCACATTGCGACAGCAGGGCCCCTCCGTGTAGAGGACCCCACCCCCCCGGGGGGTGGGCTAGAAGCCATATCCCATCCTCTTCTCCCCCCCAACCAGCCCATTTATGTTGGAGCTTTAGGAGTAGGCGGCCATTTCTGTTCAAGTTAAGATGCTGTCTTCTTCCAGTTTTCCTCCTCAGGTAGGCTTTAACTTCCTAGTTAGTAAATGAGTAGGCCTGTGCCAAAAATACTCACTAGGAATTGAAAGCTTACCTAAAGAAGAAAAGAGAAAACCAAAAAACAGCATCTTACCTTAAACGGCAGCCTGCTCCTGCAGCTCCAACAGAAATGTGGCTGGTTGCGAGTAGAGGAGGATGGGATACTTCTCTGAACGCACCTGTGTCTGCTTATTGCTCTCTTTTAAAGGCTGGGCCTCGACCAATCACCCGCTGGCACCTGACCCAATTTCATCAAGCACTCACACAACACACCTGGAACCTACTCACACAGCCAATCAGGCAATCAGGAGGGAAAATCAACCAGCTGGTGAAATTAACAAATAGAAATAAACACTTAACACTGTGTATCTGGTTGTTGTGCATACATGTATATATTGTTACATCTCCAATACTCTGTGATGTCCATATGAAATAAACTTAACCTTAACTCCATCACGTACACCACGCTCGATTTCACCACCACAGACTGTATGGGTTGTGGCAGCTGCTGCGGTAGAGGGCCAATCACACATATGACATATGAGCAATCCGATAAATATACCTAACTTTTTGCTGAATCTTATGTTTTAGAGACTCAAAGTCACGCCCCCTTTGGGCATACGAATCAAGGGATTTCATCCGCCATTGTTTTTTCCATAGACATTTAGTCAAATAGTTTTACTTGGTCAAACCAAGCGCTTCAGCTCCATTTAGAATCAGGTGAGACCATAGAAGATTTCACTCAGACCAAAACATGCCTAAACAGGAAGGGGGCTTGACTTTGGCTCTCTAGTCAGTGCATGGCCCAATCTCAGTGTCCACTCACGAGACTTTAACCCTAACCCTTTCTAAGTACTGTAAAATCACAAAGCTCCATAATCACAGACCATGACTGAGATATTTGTGTACACTACACCCCTGGGAATAGATAAAAAAAAAAATCAGCAGAGATCAAATTAATCAACATCTTTCTTTAATACTTAATAAATTAAACAATGGCTCCTTTCACTCCACTTTTTATTTGTAGAACAGTGTTCATATGACATAACATCCATAACATTACATTAGCAACTAGAAAAGTGCAGATCTCCGCCAGGCCCGCGTTTTCCCCCAAGCTGACCCATAGACCATGTGTGTGACGAGACATCGCCTGAATGTAATGTGTTAGTGACTGTTCTCATACTGAGATGCTATTGTAAATCATATATTGTTATTATTATTGTATGCTTTTATTTTAGTGTTTTGTTTATGGATTCATGATGGGTTAATTTCATTTGTTGTCACCCACGTATTTGTGTTTTTATTAGTATTTTATGTTTTTGTTGAGTAAGTATTTATTTGTTTCTGATTGATTGTATTATTGATTGTAGATTTATATATTTATTGTTTTTGAGTCATATTGTTATTTGTGTGTGTGTGTGTGTGTGTGTGTGTGTGTGAGAGAGATACTAATTATTATTATATGATTCAGGAGAAGATTTGATGTTAATATCAGCAGCTGGAGCAGACCATTTCACAGCTGGGCTACAGGTGTAAGCTTTTAGTTTTCATATTTGGTAGCCTGGGTCATGTCCATAAGTTGTGAGAGGTCTCCAGATGGCTAAGAGAAGGGTCAGTTAGCAAGGTATTGTTCAATATCTGCTATTATTGGTAGCCGCTCAATATGGAGGAGCCGCTGTATCTACTGCCCTCCAATGACTTCCATAATTCCAGCAAGGGTGTGGCACAGCTCCTTGGCCTGAAAGAGAGAGAGAGAGACCCATTTGAATACTGCATAATATTTCAGTCAATCCAACTACAGTATTTTGATGACACTTTACAAGAATGTTGTACAGTATGTAATCTATCAGAGACGCAATGAGCGCTGAGCCAGGTGCAAGCCTTAACATCATTTGACTCATTTTGGTTGGTGTTCAACCAACCAAAATTCTCTCATGTCACTCCCCTCTTCCGTGACCTTCACTGGCTTCTCATCTCGGCTCGCATCAAATTCAAGACACTGGTACTGGCCTACAGGGCAGTCCACATGTCAGCCCCTTCCTATCTGCAGTCCATGGTCAAGTTCCAAACATCGCATCGCTCCCTCCGCTCCTCCACCCGTCCAGATCGCCTCGCTCCTCTACCGCTACGTGGGCTCAAAAGTCGCCCGTCCCAATCGCGACTCTTCTCATCCCTGGCCCCTCAATGGTGGAATGAGCTCCCCCCTTCGGTCAGAACAGCCGAATCACTGCCAATCTTTCGGTGGAGACTAAAAACTCACCTTTTCAGGCTACACCTGGGCCCTTCCTGAACTAACATCTATTTAAAAAAACAAAACAAAAAAAAAACTAAGGCTACTTATTCCTTCTCAAACTACTTCCTACATGGTGCTAGTCTATCCAAATATCTTAGCTGTCATTGATTGTGTTGCATAGTGGTTTTCTGTAGCCTGGGTGAACCCAGCCGCCACGTGACCTGCTCTCAGACCTGTTCTCAGTCGCTAGTGACTGAGAACTCTGAGAGCAGGTCACGTGGCGGCTGGGTTCACCCAGGCTAGGTTTTCTGTACTGTTGACAAATTGTGATATTGTAAGTCGCTTTGGACAAAAGCGTCTGCTAAATGACGTAATGTCATGTAATGACTCATTATTGAAATGGGATTGGGTGTCAATCAGCTGGGTTGTGAATAAATGAGAAAAGAACTTATGCTGGTCTTTGGTTTGTCTGAATCTTTACCCGTTTGAGGTGGATGGTGATTATCTTGGGATGGCCTGGATTGCCATAACTGATCTCCACTGCTGGCACTTTGTCAAGTTTCTTAGGGCGGACGGTGCGTATGGACTGCACCTCTGCCACAGGGATCACAAACGCTCGCTCCTGCAACACAAAAGGCAGCATGAGATCAGCAACAGACAAGACCCTGACAAGGATATTCATGAAGCCAAATATTTTTCATGAAGCCAAATATAGGCTAGCTGGAAGTAATTTTAAACACGATTTAAGCACAATTCGATTTAAGCACTTGATGAAAAGGGTCAATGCAAAAATGTCAGCTATCGACAATGGCCTTCATACCAAAAAAATAAGGACAGAAACACTACTATCTCATGCTCCTCTGGCTTTTTGCTTTTTTTGGGTGGCTGTAATTGTCCCCTAATATTAGATTGTTGCTGGAAAACACGTAACACAGCCAGCCAGGTCTAAGTAGTTATAACTGGCGAGATATTGTTTCTGTACAGTAGCAGGGCAACCGTACCTGTGTTTTGGGGTGAATGATCAGCACCCCCTCCTGACTGATGGAGACCACGCAGGGTGAGGGGCAGCCGCGCTTGCTGACCTTCTGGACCTGGAAGATGTTGGAGCCAAACAGAGGCAGCGTGCTCAGAATCTCTGAAGGGGAGAAAAGAGACAGAGCATATGACATAGGTGTAGATGTGGGATCTGTGTAGACACTCATACATCTGCAGAGACAGAGAGAATGATCATCAGACAGAGTTATTATTTAGTTTAGCTTATTTAGTTTAGTTCTACAGAGACAATGCACATTATAGTCCGGGAGCCAAAGGCTGTTTTTTTGATGAACCTTGTTTCGTCGGATAAAGTTTTTTTCTCTGCTGATTCTTGTAGTTTGGGGGTACCTATTCAAAATACAGGAGGGTGCCCGGTGAGTACCCTTGAGCATTTTTAGATATTAACCCCTAAAGTGCCAAAATCCCCTTAAAAATAGGGATTCATGAGATTTCATGCAAAATCCTCAAATCAAATTTGCTTTCTCCAATGTTTATTCATAAAGGAGGAATGAGGTCATGTATAATGTAGCCTATTTGATTCCCCCGCTATGTGCCCCCCCATCCCCAATAAAAACATGAAATTAGCAGAGGACTTTTAATCTGATAAATCAATCCTAGGTGTTGAAGCGATGCAGGTTTGCGCAAGTCAGACCCTTCTCCCCCACTCCTCTCTCTGGCACTGTGCGTGCGTGCGCGTGCGCACATGTGTGTGCATGCATCAAGTTCAAGTTCAAGTTTATTAGTGTCCCAAAGGGCAAATTGAGTTGCAGCATATAGACATACAAATAAGAACATTGACAAGAAACAACACAAGTAGCATGTTAAATGTTACATGCCTATAGTTAAAATAAATAAAAGGCTAAATAAACATCAAGGACCTTGTTTGTGGCACACAATGACCGATAATGTGCAAGGTAGCATTAAAGTGCACAGCAATCGGTAAAGTGCACAGCGATCGGTAAAGTGCACAGCGATCCGTAAAGTGCACAGCGATCCGTAAAGTGCACAGCGATCCGTAAAGTGCCCAGCGATCAGTAAGGTGCACAGCGATCCGTAAAGTGCACAGCGATCAGTAAAGTGAAGTGCAGACACGCAGCGACCGGTAAAGTGAGGTAGTAGAATAAAGTGCACGAATGGCCAGTAAAGTGCACAAAGTAAGGAAAGATAAATCAATAGTTAAAAACAATAAAATAATAGAAACCATAAAATCAATAGAAGCAATAAAACAATACAAACAGCGGCGGAGGCTGAAAGTAAAAAATGATAATAAAACACTAAACCATCACTGCCTTCCCTCAGCAGCGTTCAATGCTCGAATGGAGACAGGGACAAAGGAGAACTTGTGCCTATTTTTTGTGGCCCGTGGGGCACACAGTCGACGACCTGAAGGAAGGAGCCTGTACTCCGAGCTTAGAGGGTGGGCTGCGTCTGAACGGATGGACAAAGCCTTCTTAAGTACTTGTCTGTTAAAGACATGGTCGAGGCTGTCCAGATGGATACCGGCTACTTTAGATGCCACCTTCACAATTTTTCCGAGGGAATTCTTATCCTTAATACACAGGTTACCATACCAACAGGCAATGGAAAAGGAAATGACTGACTCGATATAGGCACTATAAAACAGTTTCATCAGAGTCTTATCAATTTGGAACTTTGCAAGCTTCCTCAGGCAATGTAGACGTTGTTGACCTTTTTTACACAACATGTCAGTGTTCAGGTCGAATTTGAGCTTGTCGTCAATTATCGTGCCTAGATATTTATAACTGGTGACAAGGTCCACGTTCTGACCATTAAAAACACTGTTCTGAGGTGCAGGAGGGGAACGTCTGTAATCAATGCAGATTTCTGCATTGATTGCGCGTGCGTGCATGTTTCACCGGCTTTGAGCTGTGGCACTTTCTGTCTCCACTCTCAATTCCTTGTACAGCCGGGGGGAGGAGTCTAGGTGCACTGTTCAAATCCTGTGCACACATCTCAGCAGGGGAGTTTCTAGGGAGTGGCCTTGGCCACCCCAAAATCCTGAGGGTGCTGGCCAACAATACCATATTTCAGAGGCTGTAACGGGCAAATTTTTAAGCTAGAGTGACGTTAGGCTAAATTTTGGCAAGGGAAAACCTTTCTATATCCTTCTTAAATGCCACAATCAGTGCCACCCTTGCTTGAGTCTGTGCCCCACCTGGGCCACCCCACTCAAAATGGCTGGGACACTGCATCTTGGCTCACGCACATCTCGCCTCAAACAGACACACATGTCACTTATAGATGTGGCTGCGCTGCTTAAAGCGTCTTGGGGGTATGCACGCATTGATGAGTTTTGTTGGGGCTTTATGTTCACTGATGGCTGATAGTGGGCTCTCTGGAGTTCCGGTAAGACATTTCCAGAAAGCAGATGACCTGATGAGAGCCTTATGGATCAGATTGTGAGTCAGACCAGAACAGCCAAACTTTGGGTTTAGGTCCTGGTGAAACCAATGATGCTGATGCTGATGTCATACATCTGGGCTGAACGTGAGGGTGACTGGCTTCTCCATCTGACCACATTCCAGAAGATGCTTACCTACTACTTTGCAGCTGGCCATGTCAACCATGTCTGGTATGGCCTCTACCATCTTCGTTCCATGGAGAAGCTTCCTCCACAAAGGAATTTTCTCGAGGGGCAGCATGTGATGTGACACATTAGTGGAATATGGAATGGCCTGTGGATCAACCAGTTCATAACTACTTTCGTGAGGTACGGCCACAGTGATGGAGGGATCATTGGAATAACCATGAAGCCAGAGGCACTGAAGATCTGGGCTCTGAGCCACCACATATGCTGCAAGATTGAGTCAGACATGAAGGAGATGGAAGAGGAGGGGACAGATACTACAAAAGGTTCATCTCTATCACAAGGAGGAGGCTAAAGCCATGAGTTAAGCAGATGCCAAAGTCATGGACAGGGCTGGACTTTGTCAGAAACTGGAAACCTGCCTCCATCCATTGGATCCTAACGAACATCCAGGGGCAAAAGCATCGTGAACATCAAGATCACCCCACCAGTGACAGTGCCGTAAAGATTGGGGAGGCAATGTTAGAAGATTTTGAGAGGACCTGGTCAGAGGGATTTTACAACACCATCTCAAACAAATCAATCCAATTTGACAACTCCACAATTTATGACCTAAATGCCATCGATTCAAGGGTAATCACACTGTTGTCTAGGGAGGACGAGGACGGAATGCAAATGTATAAAGTCTACACTGAAGAAGTCATTCCAAGTCAAAATCTCCAGGAGGAATGCCAGTGTCATTGATGGATCAGCGCTTCTTTGGACATCCACTGGCCAGCTGATGGCACCATAGCCGATTTCATCAAAAATGATAAGACACGGCTGAATTCATACCTATCAGACAGTGATGTGTACCTCATCTTCGGCAGCTACTCTGATTACAGAACTGTATCAAGTCCATCACCCGAGATGTCACAGAGACAGGGCTCACCTAGAAACACCATATCTTAGCTCTTATGTGAGGAACTGACCCAGGAAGGATCAGCTTTTCCATTTTTAGGACTTTAGGACGTCCTAAAAAAAGTAACGAGGAGTGCCAAGGACGTCTGTGGACGTCCTAAAATCATAATTCATATTATTCCATAATTCTGCTGTTTAAGGTCGTACCTAGCCAGTGAGCATGAATCCCTTCAAGGGATCACACGGCGCCACCTTAAACATCGACACGGGAGCTGCGCCACCCACCTCAGATCCTTTACTTTGTGCAGGAGAAAGCAGGGAAAGACGTGATCAAAGGGGAAACCGATGCATGCTTCAGCCAGAGCCGTATAGATTGCTCTGTCTGCAGCGGACAGTTGGCTCGGCTGCATCCGCGCCCACAACTGAGCTCTTCTGCTTCTATCTATCTGCATATAGTTTCTCCACACGATTCCCTGCCAGAAAGCCAGCACCCGAAGCCGAACGGCCAAACCTTTTCGTTCAGTCGCGTTTGGCATTTCCTTGTTGCGCTAGGATCCGTCCGGGGCAAAAACGGAGTCTGTGAGAAAACAGACTCTGTGCGTGTGGGGAGGAGCCCGCAGCTCAGAGGTGGAGGGGGGGGGGGAGCAGGCTGCACAAAACTACACCACGCCACCACATCAGAAAACACCAGCCAGAGTCAGTGAATGTGCTCGAAATTAGAGTGCAAAAAGTATTCATAAAAGTGACTATATCTTGAAAAGTAAAAAAAAACTTCTTTCAGAGGCTGTCATTTCATAATGGAACTGTCTAGAAACAAAATTTCTTCTTTGGAAGAAGCAGGAGTGTTCAATGTTTCATTAGAGTCCAGCCCTGTCAATATAGCCCTAATAGAAAAAATTCTATAGCTGTTTTCAACTGAATGGAAGTGAATCTGGCACAGGCTCCAGACAATTTTACTGAAGCGCTGTGGCACTCAATGTGTTAAGAACTATCTGCCATTAGCAATGTGGATGCACCATTCCAGCAGGTCCACGATCAAGCCACTGCCTTCATCTCAGCCTGTTCTGGTTTAAATGAGAGCACAGACATGTCACACACAAGGCTACTTGTCTGGGAGGAAAAGAATGGGAAAGGACACATGTTGCTCCAAACTTAGCTGCTCTACCGCCAGCGAATGAAGCATTCATTGAGAATGTTAAGAGGACCCACTTTCAAGCAATATATTGAAATATCAATGTAAATCTGCCACTAGCATTGAACACTGAGGCATTTGGACAGAAAAAAGAAAACGTGCAACAGGTCACTGAGCCCACCCACTCTACTGGAAGATTGCAAACTTGTCCCAGACTACATTTTCGAGATGATGCAGGTGTGGCTACAAAACCCTTTTAACTCCAATAAGTGCAACTGTGGAGTGCCTGGTTTGCCATGCACAATGTTCTGTGCATGTTTCAGGGTAGGATGCACAATACCCAAATAGGCTTAACTACCATCAGACCATCAGCAGCAAAATGTGTCCTTCACACCTCCCAGTGTGTATCATCTACTCTGAATCTCTACATGCCAATGAGCAAAGGCTCAATGGATGTTCTCATCGAGCACGACCCCTATAGTCATAAACAGTTTGTTTTGCTGGCATGGCTTAAAAGGGTTAATATTATGTAATGTGGAATGAAATACATTGTACATGACCTCCTTTATGAATAGACATTGGAGAAAACAAATTAGATGCATTTGATTTGAGTATTTTGCATGAAATCCCATAAATCCCTATTTTTCTGGAATTTTGGCACTTAAGGGGTTAATATCTGAAAATGCTCAAGGGTACTCACCGGGCACCCTCCTGTATTTTGAATAGGTACCCCCAAACTACAAGAATCAGCAGAGAAAAAAACTTTATCCGACGAAGCGAGGTTCAACCTCATGGCTCCCGGACTATTAATTATCATTGATGTAAATGGGCCAGTTTTAGCTGAGTAGCTAATTTTCAACAGCAGTCCCTGGGCAAGGTGTTGATTGCCATAAATATGTATGCCTACAATAATGAAATCAAAACAAAAATACTAAAAACAAAGCAATTAGACATTTTTTTTCAATTAGACAAAAATACTTTTACTCAAGTAATATTCTAATGAGTGACTTTGACTTTTACCTAAGTCTTTTTCTGGGAAGATATGGTATGGCTTTCGAGTACTTTACACCACTGAAAGAGGGAATGTTTTTCAAAGCAAATTAACAACCCACCCTGAGATCCTTAGTAAATATATTAACCTCTTCTAAAGCCACCTATTTCTTAAGAAAATGGTGAAAACGACATACCCAAACTAAAATGCTTACTGTGGCTGAACCGCTAGGGCAGGGGTGGGCAACTATTTTCATGGGGGGCCACATGAGAAACCCAGATTGTTGCCGGGGGCCGAACAAATATTGTCATGCCGTAACCCATGGATGGGCAACTTTGATGATAGAGAGGGCCACAAAAAAATGTCCTAGGGTTACAGACAACTGCCTGACCTTTTCTGAAAGGTCAGACTTTGAAGTTTCTGTTCCAAGTGTCAGAATGACTCTATGTGTTACTGACCCTGAGTAACACCAGCTCAAACACAGTGGTTGATTCTCGCATAGAATAAAAAACACTTTTAGAGTGTAAACAGTTACCTGTGGTTGTTGTATTTATGGCTAGAAACCCAATGGAGACATAGCCACAGGCCTTACCACATCCCAACTCATAGAAGATGAAAAAATACCAAAACATGAGTATTTGGCAGTGGTTTTTGTAGGGAGATAAATTGATTCGCTGCAACTTGTCCAAAATTTAGCAGCAACAATTTTAACCAAAAACATGAAAAGTGATCATATTACACCAGTAGGCTATTAGCATCCCTGCAATGGCTACCTGTGAAGTTGAGAATAGATTTTAAAATAATTTTATTTGTTTTTAAACCCTTGGCGGTTTAGCAGCTTTGTATCTTTCAGGCTGCCTGTCAGAATACGTTCCAAACTGCTCACTCAGATCACAGAATGCTGGCCTGCTAAATGTGCTAAAAACAACAGCAAGAGACGCATGATGATGCAGCTTTCACAAAACATGCTCCCACTACATATCAGACAACAACCTCTGTTGAACGTTTTAAAGAAACAACTCAAAATTTATTTTTATGGCCTTGCTTTTCATTAATTTAGCCTTATTTAGTAATTATTTTATTTTGTTGTAATGTACTTTTCATCTTCTTTTTTTGTATCTTATTTATTTATTCTTCTTGTTGCTCCTACTGAACTTATTGTTTCTTGTTTTTAATCCTTTCTACTGTAAAGCACTTATGAGCTGCATTTTATGTTATGAAATAAGATGTATTATTATTATTATTATTATTATTGTTGTTGTTGTTGTTGTTGTTGTTGTTGTTGTTGTTATTATTAGAGAATAGAACACAAACTCCTGCCCACCTATGAATCGTATTTTGGCATCTAGAGGGCGGAGGGCCTGCATGGTAGCTAGATGGCCCAGGCAGGACGAGTGGATCTCCTCGACTTTACTGCCAAGCCCCTCCTGTCTGGGGAGATACTGCTTTAGCTCCGACCTTACAGAGGGAAGAGAAGAGCAGAGTGTGAGATCATGCTTCATATATTATGTCATCTAATGTGGGCGGCGGTGGTTCGATCCCCGGCTCCTTCAGTCGGCATGTCGAAGTATCCTCGGGCAAGATACTGAACCGATGACCATGAGCACCCTGCGTGATAGCTTGCCACCATTGGTGTATGAATGTCTGTGTGAATGGGTGAATGTAGGCATGTCTTGTAAAGTGCTTTGAGTGGTCGGTAGACGCTATAGTAGAGTGTTATAATAATGCAGTCTATTTGTGATGTGATGTTGCTCAACAATCCATCCACATTCATAGTGCCAGCAATCTAAATATCTTATTAGCTCAATTAATGGCACAAAATAGGCAGGGATGACCCTTTTCACAGCAGCCATTTAGTGTCTTAAGGCAGGGTAAACACAGGTTTACACACCATTTCAAACGTCCATTCCATTTAGGTGTTCCAGGGCCGGGGCCCTCATTAATGTTGTTGATTACACCTGTGTTTACACCCTGCCTTGAGACACATAATGGCTGCTGTGAAAAGTGTCTATGTTATCATCACTTAACAGCTACGTTTACCAAAGGAACACCGAAAAAAAATCAGTGTTGTTTGAATGACTGATGACTTACAGTGAAGGCTGGTCGCTCAGTCCCTGAGCTCCAAGCTGGAGAGCCGACAGCTCCGATATCTGCTGGACTAACAAGGAGCCAGCAGGAAGCAACAACCTGCCATCCAGGTAGTCACCCAGCAACTACACACACGCAGGCACACACACACACACACACAGACACACAAACACACGCACACACACACAAACACATGCACGCACACACACAAACAGATGCACATGCACGCACGCACGCACACACACACACACGCAGGCAGACGCACGCACACAGACACACAAACACGCAGACACACGCACACACACACACACACACACAGACGTACACACACAGACGCACACACACATTAATACATTCATGTTTAGATGGAAATTGCACTATTCCAACAAGCTCCAACCTGAAAAATGAAGCCAATATGGAAGAACAACTGCAGCTCCAAAAGCGAGTAAATCCCCATATAATGAAGTACATATAATATATAATATACCCCCATGTTAAAATGCAAAACTTTACAACAGAAATAAACATGTTTACAGCACGGTTCAAAAATGTTTTTGGTTTCTAATTGCTAATTTCACTGTTCAACTGTACGGGTGAGTTGTTGATACAGTCTGTGGCTGCAAAGAGAAGTCCAATGGGAAAATGACCCTACTTCTCACTTGATCTATGTAAACACTTTCCTATGATGCTCATCTTCTAAACGATGGTCCCATTCAGAGTCAAATAGATGATAAAGCAGACTAGTAGCTTCTAGGTTTTTGGAGCATTATTGACAGGTCGCCTGTCCAGTGATCACGCTGCTCGTCAATCACAGACCAATAGCAGGCAGAGCTGTCTGTCTAAAAAAAAAGAAAAAACAAAACAAAACAAAGTACCAAACCTGAGGGTTCAAAACAAGAGTCCACGAAACAATGGGTGATGTTTTTATACAGTCCTGTTGTAGTCCACCTGTAGTCCACCAGTAAGTGTGTGCTCCTGGCTGGAGGGGAATAAAGCCTACGTTACCTGCTGGTAGTGGAACTCCACATAGAGGTCGTTGTTGAAGGAGAGAGGGCTCCTCCACATGACTCGGTTCAGAGACAGGCATATGGAGCCGTCATCCAGCACAAAGTCAAACAGGTAGTCATCAGCATGGAGGGGACGCACCATCCCACCTGCAGCCAGAGGAGAGGGACAGGGCAGGAGAGGAGATGAGAGGAGAGGAAAGGAGGAGAGGAGAGAGACAGAGGAGAGGAGAAAAGGAGAAGAAAGGAGAGGAGAGAAGGAGAGAGGAGAGAGACAGGAGAAGAGTCAACTATCCATCTGATCCAAAATACCACAAGTGTTGTGGGCCAGGGTGGGAAAGCCTCTGAAAGAAAGAGTATTCACAACCTCACACCATCATCATACTGTAAGAAGTAGAACGACCGCACCACGGATATCCGTGCCATATATATCCCTGCCACCAGGTGAGCAGTCGACATCCACGTCTGTCCACAATTTGACGGTTGAGCCAAATGTGACGAAATTTCGTCAAGGCTTTCCCGAGACATCAAGCTAACGAGCTAGAAAATGGCATTTGTGAGGTCACAGTGACCTTTGACCACCAGATTCAAATCAGTTCATCCTTGAGTCCAAGTGGGCGTTTGAGCCAAACGTGATGAAGTTCAGTCAAGGCGTTGCCATGGTCGTAACGAGGGGGGACATTTGATAAGGGAATGATGCGGGGAATGTGGGGTTTGCACAGGTGGTGCCTCTTCTCCTTTGAGAGAGCCTGGTGACGCTTGGTTAGTTTGAGGTTAGTGTGCTTGTATCTTAAGTCAAGTTCGGCACAAAATCGCACGAGCTGGCAACTGAACCGGACAGACGTCCGCCAGCTGGAGGTGGACATGCTGCGGCGCAGCACAGGTGAACCGGAGACGATGGCGGTACCAAATGGCAGCGCGGGCCGAGTCGGGAGAACCAGAGCAACGGCGCGGCGACACAAGGTAAAGTAAGCCTGTCCGGTGTGTAACCTATGCTGCAGCGGCCTGATGTTAACGTTAGTCCATTCATTCTTCCAAATGTTCACGGCTACTTGGTTTTGATGGTAATGTTGAACCCCCTAGACCAGAGGTTCTCAAATGTTTTTGAGAACCCCTTACAAGATAGAAAATATACCGAGGACCCCCCTCATTCTGATTTGTGATTTTGGGCTAAGCTTAATTGTTTCCAAGGTAACGTGCTTGACTTTTAAATTGATAGGTTTGTTAGATTAGAACCAGCCACGAACCATTTTCGATTTAAAGCATAACATATATTATTTTCATTGAACTATGAAGCTTTTGCACACACAAAAAGAAAGTTGTTATTTTTATTTTCCTGAAAACTTTTCGCGGACACCCCGAACCCCCATTTGAGGAACCACTGCCCTAGACAACAACCAAAATATTTATGGCGACAGACAACAGACAAGAAGCACATCGGAGCTAAGCAGACCATGACACTGTATTTTCTATATCAATTCTAGAATCAGCCCATTTTACTTTGGGGTTGAATGGCGTGGATGGAGAACTCTCTGATGTCTGAGCGTTCTGAAATGCCCATCTGTTCACAGAACTCTGCTACCACTTCTGCTGCCACCTAGAGACACAGATATAGATATAGACAGTCATTTAGTGGTAAATAAAAAAATGTGTGCAAATTATGATCTCCCCTCTCCAGTCAATGATCAGCACAAGCCAAACAACCAGTCAGTTATTTTCAGAAAAGTAGCATGTATGTTTTTGCTTAAAAGTCCCTTTCCTCGTATAACTCAGTTATATAATAATATAACACATAATATATCTAATCAGTTTTATCCTACTTACATACTATGATTTATACTAGAAATGTATCATAAAAAAGATGGGTACATTTAGAGTAGGTGGGCTTATTTATAGAAAAAGAGTAAATAAGTGAAACAAATCAAAAATGTATCTTACACTGAAGCTGCACATCTTAATGGGGAAATCCACCCCTCCTGGTAGCCGGATGGGAATACGTCGAGCTGTTTTGCCAACCTGCAGATAGCAGAGACACGCGCGAAAACGGGATCATGTCTATGTTCCCCGGGTTCTATGTTCCCCGGGTTCTATATTCCCCGTTTTTCACTAACCCTAAACCTAACCTCCCCCAGACCCTAACCCAAAACCTAACCTCTCCCACCCCCCACGCCTAAACCTAACCTCCCCCAGACCCTAACCCAAAACCTAACCTCTCCCAGGGAACATAGCGGGGTTCTATGTTCCCCGGTCCCACAAAAACGGGGAACATAGGACCTGGGGAACATAGGGATGACCCCGCGAAAACAGCTCAGCTATAGTTACTAATTGCTCGCATTTGTGTGTGTAGGTGAACTTACCAGAATGGCATCCATCTCTGCGTGTGAGGGGATGTTACGGCGACCGCCATAGTTCACAGAGCGCCACAGATTCTCCTGACACACATTGGCGAGCTCTGGGGACAGACATGCCAGGCATTAGTGAAACCGTGTGTGTGTGGTGGAGGGAGAGAGAGCGTCTCCACTGCAAAAAGAATATAAATTCCTAGGTTTCCAACATTACAAGAAATCAAATTTACATGACATTCAATCTAGTTATTGAGTCTTAAAGTGATATTTTCTTAAAAGACGACTTATTTACGATGCAAATCAACTCTGTAGAAAATCCTGGCAAAATTATTTTGAGACTGAATATGGATCTTTTGGGGCATTTTGCCTTCATTAGATAGGACAGTAGGCAGACGGGAAAGGTGGGAAGAGAAGGGGGGATGACATGCGGTAAAGGTCCACGGGTCAGATTGGAACCCAGGTCGGCCGCACAAAGGACTAAGCCTTTGTGGTACGCGTTCTACCAGGTGAGCCACTGCGATGCCGTGAGACTACATGGCTTGTTAAGATGGACATTTTATGTGGCAGTGTGTGTGTGGTCATGCAAACTGTTCATGGTCCTCTGGATGTGTTTGTATTGTCATGTAAAGTCACAGACACACAAAGCCGTGTTGAATAGAACCCTAACCCTAACCTTGTTGATTCAGCATGTTGAATAGAACCCTAACCTAACGGGGTACGGTGGCGCAGTCAGTAGCGCTGTCGCCTCACAGTCAGAAGGTCCTGAGTTCGATTCTCGCCTGGGACACTGTGGGCACTGGAGTTGTGACCCCCCCATATCTTCAGTGCCTACTGCCACCTGGGGTTATCTCGTCGTAAGGGCCTTTCTCTCTGTGTGGAGTTTGCATGTTCTCTGGGTTAAATGCAGAGGACACTTTTCACCGGCCACCGTCAGCATGAGTGTGTTGTGGCCGCATGCATGTATTGTGGTGTTCGTGTAACAATAAAAGACGGGCTTGTCCGTTACGAGTTTTTTTTTTTTTTTTTTACCTTGTTGATTCAGCATGTTGAATAGGCGTCGGGCCTTTGGTGAGAGAAATCACTCTGGTGGTCAGCAAAGCGAATCGGTGCATTTTTCTCAGCAGATCAAATACACAAATATTTTCACAACGTGCCTTTGGAAAAGCCCCTTGAGCCCGTCGCTGTATGATGTCACCCATTGAGCGTGGTTTCTCCTCATCTTTCTGCCTCCGCCTCTTCCTTTCTTCTTCCACGAGCAAAAGACCAGGTAAGAGCTGACAACAGCAGCGCCATTTGCAACTTTCTATCAGACATATTCTCGATTAGAAGTAGCTATATGAGGAAAACGGTGTGAAAATGGCAAATGCTGCTTTGTGTCATGTATCTGGTTTGTACAGTATATCTGCAGTACTAGGTCTCACGCAGGTGCACGTACTCAACGTACGTGCTAGCTAACCGTCACTGTACACGCAGGTGCACGTACTCAACGTACGTGCTAGCTAACCGTCACTGTAGTCTGCGATGTTTTCAAGTCCAACGTTTTGGCCCCGACACAGGAGACGCGAGGCGACGCAACTGTCGGCCTCCGTTGCTGCTAGCTCTTTGATGTCGGCTTGGTGTGTCTCCGGAGCTTATGTCTAGTACCTTGGTATGGGTGTGTCTCCGGAGCTTATGTCTAGTACCTTGGTATGGGTGTGCACGCTTCTGGAGCTTATGTCTAGTACCTTGGTATGGGTGTGTCTCTGGAGCTTATGTCTAGTACCTTGGTATGGGTGTGTCTCTGGAGCTTATGTCTAGTACCTTGGTATGGGTGTGCACGCTCCTGAGCTTATGTCTAGTACCTTGGTATGGGTGTGTCTCTGGAGCTTATGTCTAGTACCTTGGTATGGGTGTGTCTCTGGAGCTTATGTCTAGTACCTTGGTATGGGTGTGCACGCTCCTGAGCTTATGTCTAGTACCTTGGTATGGGTGTGCACGCTCCTGAGCGATGTCTAGTACCTTGGTATGTGTGTGCACGCTCCAGGAGCTTATGTCTAGTACCTTGGTATGGGTGTGCACGCTCCTGAGCGATGTCTTGCAGATGGTGGGTGACATAGGGCTGCATGACACCAGAGCAGGGGAAGAACCCACTCATCAGGTTGAGCAACCGCCAGCCGAGGGTACAGCTGTCTCTGTGGAGACAACACATTTGGCACAATATATCAGCTATTGGCAGAAAAAGGAAATATCAGTCTTCAAAAGCCCATATTGGCTGAACCCCACCCCCCACACACTCACGTGACTGGGTTGTGGGTGGTTTGCTTGATGACCTGGCAGTAGATTTCATCTCTCAGTGACTCCTTTTCCTTCCCGAGCTGAACATAACAGAGAAAACATTATTCAAATCCTATCGTCCCATCACCAGTCCGTCAAGCTCCTGAAGTTCACTGATGACACCACCCTCATAGGGCTCATCTCTGATGGAGACAAGTCTGCGTACGGCGGGAGATCGAACATCTGGTGACTTGGTGCAGTCAAAACAACCTGGAGGTCAACGTTCAAAAGACAGTTGAGATGGTTGTGGACTACAGGAGTGACTGGGTGACTCCCCAGTCACTCCTGTGGTGTACTTGTAAAACTGTGGAGTCCTTCCGTTTCCTGGGAATCATCAGATAGGAACCTAACCCTAACCCTAAGAAGGCACAACAGAGGATGTACTTCGTGTGGCAGCAGAATAAATTCAAAGTGCCAAAAGCAACGATGGTGCACTTTTCTTCACCTCCATCGTTGAGTCGATCTTCAGCTCCTCCCTCACCATCTGGTACACTGTTGCCACTCTCAAGGACATCTGCAGACTGCAGCGCATCATCCGCTGTGCTGGAAAGGTGATCGGATGCAACCTGCCATCCCTTCAGGCCACTAGTGATGCGCGGGCCGCAGTTATAACCGCGCTGACCGCGGATATCCCGCCCCGCGGGCGGGCTGGATCATCAAAATAAACATTCTGATTAATAGCAGATGGGTTGCAGGCGGTTGAAACGATGTATCATTAATGAGGAAAAATAATATTAATTACGTTCTCTAGTCTATGAATGTATTTTAAGCTACATTTTTCATCAGGCACATTGTTAGTCACCTATTGTAGATCCCCCAAAGGACCCACGGCCGTAAACCAAACAATACAGCCATGTGCTCTCCACTTTTCGTCCATATATGGTCAATGACGTCACCCTCAAAAAGGAGTCTCCGCTGAATAGAAGACGTGTTTGAAGAGAAGACGCGTTCGTATTTCCCCATACATTGAGGCAAGTAAACTAAACTTAAAGCTATAGCGTTAGCTGAGTAAGCTACATGAGGGCAAGTGGTGGACTGGATATAATACAGCATGGAAGTTTATTTGGAGTCTTGGACTGCAGCGATCGCACCAACGGCAGCAGAAACCGTAAGTTCGCTCCATTTATACCGTTTTATAGCGTTTATAGCGTCGGGTGCATGGCGGGCGCGGATCTATAAATAGTATGAAATAATTTGCGCGGATTTATGGCGGTTCATGCATACACGCGGATCAGGATGGCATAAAAGCTCATCCGCGCATCTCTACCGGCCACAAACTCTGTGAGGCACTCACCTTTTGCAGGAGACGGAGGTCTGTCAAGACAAAAACCTCTCATCACAAGAACAGCTTCTTCCCAACAATGCCCAAAAGTCCCACGAATAGGGACTCTGTACCCCCCCCCCCCCCCCATATCCCCTGGGCAAAGCTCAACATCAGGCCAGAGCCCCCCATCATACGTCACTTTAAAAATATATTGGACTGCACCTTAAAAAAAAATTGATTGTCTTTCTATATTGTTTTTGTCTTCTAACTATTGATGTAACCGCTACGCTCCATACTTGGACTAAGTCAAATTCCTTGATTATTTACTGTGGCAATAAAAGTGAATCTGATTTGATCTGATCAAAGTCTTTTTTGAAGCCTATGCAATTCATTAATGTTTGAGTGAGTGCTGACCAGTAAAATGTGGTTTAAGCAGTCTCCTTGGGTGTGATTCTTCTTCATTGGCATGTCACCCATGAACTGCATCATGTCTAGAGGGAGAAAAAAAAATTGACAATTGATTAATCGCCGTTAAGAATTTGATCGATCAAACATAAATTAACAGATTAATAGACAATGTAGGCTTATATGCTCTTTTCTAATTCAAAAAGTCCAGTTTGGGAAAAATTACACCCAAAACAACAACAGCATTCATTGTAAACATTGTAATACAATGTTGAAATACAGCACGTCTAGAAGCACAATGACAGCTACGGCAATTCAGGAAGTTTGGTTGGTTAATTAACTTGTTGAGTAGGTCTAAAAACAGGTGTAAAACCCCACATTTTGTATGTGAGAAGCGGTTTCTGATGAATGATTAATCGATTAATGATTACTCGATCGTTAACATGAACAATTAATTGATTAAGGAAATTGATTGAAATTTGCATCCCTAGATGGGAGGAATGATGGAAGAATGAATTAGGAAGTGCAGATATTCCCAGAGAAAGTGGTTATGTGGTGATGCATCACTCACTCATAAAGCACTGGACAGCAAAGTCATTCATCTCAGGGTCACTGTACAGGATGAGCGACTCATGTATAGGGACCTGGTGGAAAATAAAACCATGTAAATGTGTAAATGTAAATATAATAGGATGCTCGATTCCTAGGTGATGTCACTGATGACATTATCATCAGTGTGTGTGTCTGTCTCTTGTGTGTGCATGTGTGTGCCTGTCTGCCTCTTTTGTGTGTGTGTGTGTGTGTGTGTGTGTGTGTGTGTGTGTGTGTGTGTGTGTGTGTGTGTGTGTGTGTGTGTGTGTGTGTGTGTGTGTGTGTGAATTTATAACATCGGGACAGACAGACAAACAAACAAACAGAGCCCTAGCTCCCTTTTATATATATATACCGTAGATTACAAGAAATGGTGAAACATGGGATATGATGACAGATGGCTCTTCACATACCTGTGTGTGTTGAACCATCTCTTTAAAATCCCTTCCACTGGGTGGCAGACCTGTAGTCTGCACTCTTGGAGAGATAGAAATAGTAGAAATTAGCCATGACATCTAATGTGAACCACACAAAGCACGCAGTTGTCTGACACTATGCTAGGTTAGATAAGAAATGGCACATTTGAATATATATATATATATATATATATATATATATATATATACCGTATATATATATATATATTATGCGATGTGCTGGAAAGGTCATCGGATGCAACCTGCCATGCAACCGCGGATATAGCCTCCGTATAGTGTACAGCAGTGTTTCCCAACCAGGGGTACGTCTCCCCCTAGGGGTACTTGAGCAGCTTGCAGGGGGTACTTGGAAAGATTGGGGATTACAATTTATTTACAAAATGATTAAAACATCATTCCAAGTAATTTCATAGGCCCAGCTTAGTAAAACTGACGACCTTTTCCAATTGAAAACAGTTAGAATTGTATTAAAGGGGGTAATTCAAATGATTTTCATTTAATAATCAGATGTGTTAGATAGGCCTACTAAAAGTTTAATATTTTAATAAAACGAATTTCAGAAAATCATCGACACACATGAGTGAGGGGGTACTTTGGCATGGCAGAACAGCTCAATGGGTACATAAGACCAAAAAGGTTGAGAACCACTGGTGTACAGTACAGATATAGCCTCCGCCAACAAGTGAGCCTGCCTGGCTATCGCCAGCGGAGGCATAATGAGTAACAAGTAATGAGTGCCAAGTAATGAGTAATACTTTAATTTGTGAGTAAGCAGCCCAAGACTGTGGTTGATCTTGCTCTAACATCTTACCTGAAGTATTTCATGGAAAAATCAGCCATGGAGTACTGGAGGATCTCGCTGTCTGAGCCCTGGAGCGAGCCTTCTCTCCTGGGCTGGGCTGAGCCCTGGAGCGAGCCTTCTCTCCTGGGCTGGGCTGAGCCCTGGAGCGAGCCTTCTCTCCTGGGCTGGGCTGAGCCCTGGAGCGAGCCTTCTCTCCTGGGCTGGGCTGGATCATCACTGGACCTGGGTTTGGCGAGGGGACCTGGAGGGAGGCCCTTGGGTGCACTGGCAGGTCTAATAATGCCTCTCATGCTTTTCCTCCTCCCATCTCTTCGGTCAAGGTGGACACAGTGGTAGTCCGGGGCAGCAGATGGCTGCGTGAGGTCACCTGGGAAAAGACCAGAGCGCCCTCTGATGGTTCCAAAACGCCAGCCTGATAGAAGACACTGAAAATCAGTAATGGTATAAAGCACATCAAGCTCGCCACCTATGAACATATCATCTTCATTTAACTAGGAAGCCACATTGAGATTTAAACCTCTTTTGCAAGTGAAACCTAGCCAAGACACGTTAATATGGATCCCACTGCCGTTGGGGGCAAAACACGCGCTGCACCCGCCTATGCAGCATTCAAGCCCCAGGATTGGACAGCAGTGAGCCAATACGCCCCAGTGTTCATTTTTGACAGCTCAGGCTCACACATAGCACAGATCTCCCACACACTCTGTATCCACGTGCCATAGCGATTTCATTAACCAACTGAATTAAACTTGATAGCTGACATTGAAATGGTCACATACTATACGTTCCTTAATGTCACATGTGTATGTAGCATGACTAGATTTCCCCTCGGGGATCAATAAACGTTTCTGATTCTGATAACGTGGCTTCATTGGATCAATATCTCTCGATTGCAGAGATGCTCACAAGTCAGTCAAGTCTCAAGTCTCTTATGGATGAATGATCTATCATCTGCTGCATGTCATCCGGTCTGCTTAGAACACTGCATAGCTTACAGGGTAACTACGGGGTAGTACAATATGTGAATTTAGCCTGTAACTACAGGGTAACAAGATCTGTACTTAGAGGGTAAGTACGGGGTACCACCCCTGTACTTACAGGGTAACTACGGGGTACAAGATGTGAATTTACCCTTTAACCAAAGGGTAACAAGACATGTACTTATAGGCAGTAGTGGAGCGTACGCCGGGGGGCAGGGGGTGCGGTCACCACGGGCCCAGCCATCACAAAGGGCCCACTGTGGGCCCACCCATCACAAAGGGAAATCTGCCTAACTGAACACGCATTTTTGTTGCTTACTAGTTGAATAGTTTGAAATCAGTGCCGGTCCACCCTATACACTTAATATATATATATACACTATACACCAAAAATAATGCATGTTCAGTCAGGCAGATTTCCCCAAAGGTGGGCCCACAGTGGGCCCTTTGTGATGGGTGGGCCCGTTGGTGACCGCACCCCCTGCCCCAGCGTATGCGGCGGCCGCTACTGTTTATCACCATCATTTATCACTGAAACCCCTGTGACAACAACAGCACAGACACGTTGACACTTGTGCCTGACGATGAGCTCACCTTGCTGAAGTCCATCCATTGGCAGCAGCTTGATGATGTCTCCCCTGCTGAAGCTGAGCAGGCTCTTGTCGTCCGTCACATAGCTCTTCAGGGCCACAACATGGCCGGAGTCCTGGACATCACACGGACAGATCACTTAAAGGGGATTCCACACTGGGATAATCTTCCACGGTTACATATCATGTGACTGTGATGTCCAGAGCATCCCTGTTACATATCATGTGACTGTGATGTCCAGATCATCCCTGTTACATATCAGGTGTCTGTGATGTCCAGAGCATCCCTGTTACATATCATGTGACTGTGATGTCCAGAGCATCCCTGTTACATATCATGTGACTGTGATGTCCAGAGCATCCCTGTTACATATCATGTGACTGTGATGTCCAGAGCATCCCTGTTACATATCATGTGACTGTGATGTCCAGATCATCCCTGTTACATATCATGTGTCTGTGATGTCCAGAGCATCCCTGTTACATATCATGTGACTGTGATGTCCAGAGCATCCCTGTTACATATCATATGTCTGTGATGTCCAGAGCATCCCTGTTACATATCATGTGACTGTGATGTCCAGAGCATCCCTGTTACATATCATGTGACTGTGATGTCCAGAGCATCCCTGTTACATATCATGTGACTGTGATGTCCAGAGCATCCCTGTTACATATCATGTGACTGTGATGTCCAGAGCATCCCTGTTACATATCATGTGACTGTGATGTCCAGAGCATCCCTGTTACATATCATGTGACTGTGATGTCCAGATCATCCCTGTATCAGACTAATGCAATCCTGCGGCCACGAGAGACCGAGACAGATCGCTAACATTACTCATGATCAGTGATCGTGATGAGGAAGGGGGGATACCTTGATGAGCTCTCGGAGGAAGAGTCGGACCATGGCAGTGATCTGAGGGGCTCTTGAGGACCGCAGCACAATCTGCTCACTATTGAGCTCCAGGTTCACCATCTCTGCATCGTGGAGGTCCACTGACAGCAGCTCTGCAAAACTAGACACATGCATGCTTTTTTTTAGCTTCATTTATACACTGGGACCAATGCTCTCTTTTTCACATGCACATTCACACCTGGAAGCTGACCAGTAGGCTACAACTCCACTCTGATCTGCTGGCCACTGAGCAGCTCCACTGTGGTTGGGGTTTGAACAGAGGATTCAACAGACGACCTTCCAGTCACAAGCTGGCTTCTCTAACCTTTAGGCCACCACTGCCCACAAATCCCGCGTTTACAATGTGTGCATGTGAAACAGGAACTGATTTTGCTTAGTTTGTGCCATGTGTGTATATACTGTATATTTACTAGATTATCAGGCCGCTACACAGCCTTCAAATCTACTTTGGTGGGACTCCAGCCCAGTATTGTGTTGTGTGTGTGTGTGTAAGGTCTGTGTGTGTTCTTCTGGGCTTTTACTTTGAAGGTCGGCATCAGTCGGCACGGTATTGGGTATCAATACCAGTATCGATCCCAGTATCGATAGCGGCATCGGTATCGGTATCCGTATGATATCGGTATCGATATCTATATCGATATGTGCATGTCTAAACTGCATGAAATGTGGCACTGCACTCAGTCAGGTTCCCAGTAGCGCACTCCACTAAAGGGGGCGGCTTTAGCTCAGGAGGTAGAGCGGGTCGGCCAATGACGCAAGGGTTGGCGGTTCGATCCCCGCTCCCTCCCAGCTGCTGTCGTTGTGTCCTTGGGCAAGACACTTAACCCTCCTTGCTCCCGACACCATCGGTGTATGAATGGGTGAATGTAGACTACCTACTGATTGTAAAGCGCTTTGGATAAAAGCGCTATATAAATGCAGGCCATTTACCACCAGTTTGAAGTTGATATGAGGAATGGTTCTCAATATAAACCACTTTTCGTGTTGCCAGTAGGTGGTGCTATGCCGAATGGCATGAAACTCGGCAGTGCACTCTGTCGTGTCCCCAGCAGCGCACTCCACAAGTTTGAAGTCAATCGGACAAACAGTCCATGAGATAAACCACTTTTTGTGTTGCCAGTAGGTGGCCCTATTCCAAATTACACAGAATTCGGCACTGAACTCTGTCAGCTCCCTCTAACTGTACTCCCAAGTTTGAAGTCGACCTGAGGAATGGTTATCGAGATAAACCCCTTTTTGTGTTGCCAGTAGGTGGCGCTATTCCAAATTGCACGGAATTCGTCACTGAACTCTGTCAGCTCCCCCCTAACTACACTCCCAAGTTTGAAGTCGATCTGACGAATGGTTATCGAGATAAATTGCTTTTTGTGTTGCCAGTAGGTGGCGCTATGCCAAATTGCACAAATTTTGGCACTGCACTCTGCCGGGTGCCCAGCAGCAAATTTGAAGAAAATCAGATGAACGGTCCGTGAGATAAACCAATGTTTGTGTTGCCAGTAGGTGAAGCTATTATCAAATTGCACGAAATTCAGCCCTGCACTCCATCAGGTCCCCCTAAGCGCACTCCCCAAGGTTGAAGTTGATCGGTTCTCAAGATAAACTGCGTTTTGTGTTGCCAGTAGGTGGCGCTATGCCAAATAGCATGGAATTCAACATTGCACTCTGTCGGGTTCACAGCAGCGCAGCGCACTCCCCAAGTTTGAAGTCGATCGGAGGAACGGTTATTGAGATAAACCAGTTTTTGTATTGCCAGTAGTTGGTGCTATGCTGAATTGCACAAAATTCAGCACTGCACAGGGTGTCTGTGCCTGTGGGGGGATGGGGGGTGTCTGTGTGTGTGTGGGGGGGGTGTCTTTGTGTGTGTGTGTGTGTGTGTGTGTGTGTGGGGGGGGGGGGGGGGGGGTGGCGTGGTATCGGCCGATGTCACGATGTCACTTTCGTGACACAAAATATGACGCAAATCGTGACTGACACCACCCGTGGCAGGCCGGCCGGCCAGCCCATCCACCTGTAGCAATTTTATTATGGGATGTATGTACCGGTACAGTATATACTGTAGGCTGTGTGTTCACCTATAGCTCTTCAGCAGACGGAGGTGTTTGGGGTTGATGCCCGATGCTCTGACCACCTTCAGCAGACGAATGCCACGATGGGACACACCCAAAACCTGAGTATCCCCACTGCTATTGGGCTGAAACAAAGAGATACATTTGACAGATCAGTAGAATTACAAGGTGAAGGAACTGGGGTGTGTTTTATAAAACAGTACATAGGACAGATCCATACTAAAAGTGTACATTTGCACAAAATTATTATTATTATTATTGAAAGCCGAAAATGGTGTGCGCTCAAAATACAATCAGAATTATAAGATTGTATCCCTGTAAATAGTGTTGTCACAATACCTGTGTGTGTGTGTGTGTGTGTGTGTGTGTGTGTGTGTGTGTGTGTGTGTGTGTGTGTGTGTGTGTGTGTGTGTGTGTGTGTGTGTGTGTGTGTGTGTGTGTACCAGCTCACCTTCACAGGGAACAGGCGAGTGAAGTAGTTCTCCCAGTTGTCGCGAGCGGCGATGACGATCCTCTTTTTCATGTTCTCATCCTGGATGGTGCTTATCGTCGTGCCCACATGGAAACTGGCTGGAGAGGCCAAGCCGTCACAATATGGTAACAAAGAGAAAAGTAACAGAAGTGACAGAAACATCAGAATCAGAATCACTTTTATTGCCACAGTATGCAAGTTACATACGAGGAATTTGTCTTAGTGTCTGTATGCAGCGTAGCGGTCACATCAATATACAGGGATAAGAAGTAGGAAGATAACTAAAGACAATCGCAAAGTTGCAAGTGCAATCAAATCAAATCAAATCGAGTAAATATATACAATATGTACATGAGTGGTGAAGTGTTCTGTGGATGATAAATATGAATTTACGTTGGATTTACATGAGATTTACAAACATGTTACAGATGTTCTGTGTTGGGCAGTAATATATTACTTTGCCCCAGTAACAAGTAGTGTAACAGATTACAATTTCCAAAAGAGTAATAATATTACAGTTACTAATCCAAGTAACCTCAAGTTACTGCATTACTTTATCCAGCGCTGACTCAGATTAATGTTTCAGGGCTATTTGTGACACAAACTTATCGTCAAGGTCAAGGTGGGCGTCTGGGTAGTGTAGCGGTAGATTCCCTGCCTACCAACACGAGGGTCACAGGTTCGCACCCCCGTGTTACCTCCAGCTTAGTCTCAACCAATCTGGCTGCATGGAAACAGGCTGCTGGCAATAATCCCTCCCCTGCTCTACAGCTGCTCTCCCAATGGAGGCGACCATTTCCGTTGCTGCCAGCATTTCCACTCCCCACTTACAAGCTCTGTCATTGGCTCCAACCGTATTTCACAGTTAAGTAAAGTTAAGTTATCCCCATGGGGAAACTCATCCAATGCATTTTACCCATCCTCTAGTAGGAAACTTCCCAGTAATAGGACCAGAACTGCCTGCCTTGCATAACGTATGATGATGGTCATGAGTCTTTCTCACCCAGGAGATCCTTCATCTTCCTCCTCTCCTCTCTGCTGATCCTCACACAGCTGTCAGAGTAGGTGTCCCTCATGATCTGCAACACCACACAATGACAAGCTGCTGCTGAAGTGATGGAGTTGATTATTGATGAATCAGAAAATAAAATCAGTGAGTTGGACATGATGATTTTTGTATCTGTACTCACCTGTTCACATAGAAGATTGAGGATGTAGGGCCGGTTGAACATCTCCCTGGGATAAAACACCTGCATGTGCAAATAAATTACACTATGTTAGTTTGATTTGGTCTATGACCATAAATGTATTTCCTCCGATCCATAATCCACTCACTTAATGAGCAGTCCGCTGCCAACTTCTCCAGCTGCTTTTCTAGTCTGGCCAATCACCAGCCCCATTTCACCAATAATGACCTTGTTAACACATTCACTGCCAGCCTTTTTTCAATACTGTAGTTAGCTTCTGCCAGAGGGTTTTTTTGAGGATTCTGGCTCATTTTACAAGAGCCGAGGATTCTTTTCTGCTTTGACTTTTTGAACACAAAGTTCACAAAAGTACTAATAGAATGTGTGCTTTCTCTGTCTAAAAGAGTTAGTTTGTAGAGTTAGTAGTTATGTAGATATTAGCCGTTGAGTACAGCATGGTTTCAGCGTCTGAAAATTTATTTTGAGAGAAATGGCTTTTTGTGAAATTCGATAGAACAGTCACTTTAACCATTCATTTTTGGCATCAGTAAGACCGTCAGACATCTAAACAATAGTTTTGAACAGTAATTTCCTCCATAACAGCAGGAAACACCCCTCTCCCTTCAAACTCCTCCCTCCGTGTGTCTTCTCCTCCTTCCTCCTGGCTCTGCAGCGGGCGTGTCAAGCGCGTTGCTGCTGCTGCTGCTGCTTGCCTGCCTGCGACGCTCCTTGTGCGAGTCAAGATGGGCCGGGGAATGCGTGGGCGATGGGCAGATGTTGATTCTGGCCTTTCTGCTGTGTTTCAAAGTGTGTTTCACCTATAATCTATTATGCAAATCGCTCTCCGCTCTCTGTGCTGCTGCTGCTGGCGCGGCCGCTCGGGCAAGTCTGGATGACTGTAAAATCGCCAAGCAATTTCCTTGAGAATGGCTTCCTCCCGCCGCTGTTTTTTCTTTGCTTTCGCTCGGCTGGGGGGAGCACTGTCAACACTTAGTGGGTCGGTAAAATAGATTATACACATTCAATACCTCCAATAATTGTATAGGAGACGTAAAAGGGATTGATCAACGCCCCACCGTCAAAAAAAAATAATCGAAAACGTGTTAACACGTCATTGGCAGTGAACGTGTTAATATTAATGACCTCGTTAATATTAAAGAACTCGTTAGCTGGTTTAATGAATTGTGCACATGAGCCCTTGACTTTTCCGCTCCATTCACTTCCAGTGCTGTCCCAGTTATTGGTACAACCCCTTGGATCAACAACATCACAGTAAAGAAGGCAATATAGGAAAGCTGAACTTAGTTAGGAAAAAATCAAAACTTGAAGTTCACCACCTCCATATGATGGATGGTGGATGAGTTCTACTTAGACCAGTGGTTCCCAAACTTTTCCGGGTCATGGCCCACTTGAAAATCTCAAAAATGTTCACGGTCCACATCCGACTGTAAACTGTATTGGATTCAGGGTGAAAAAATACATAACTTCGTTATTTCGAATCCCACATAGGTTACGCCAAACCCCACATAGGTTACGCTAAAACCACCACCGCAAAGCGTCCTACCTGTCGTTGGCCAGTCGGCAGGAAAGCATCGCGGGACTTCACGAGACTTGGTGACCGAGATCACGTTTGAGGTAATTTGATCCCTGTGCGACTCCAGGAAATGGCCTGGGGCGAAATATCACTGTGGTGGATGTTGAGGGATCAGATTATGACGATATTTGGGGAAAACGGGAATAAAAATAGCTATTTAGATGCAGGAAAGACAGGCTCACACTTGGCCCCAAATCAGCTCCATTTTACAACTGACTTGGACGCTATTGATCTCAAAACAACACTAGGACGGCCAGAAACGCCGCGGACATCACTGGGTGAGTGGTCAAATCATAATTAATGCCAGGAGATGGGTCCAGGTTAAAAAAAAACGAAATTCTCCTTTAAAGGGTCGCATGGTGAGTATCTCACACGTATACGTTCTTGTAGACAGAGTGGGTGTGCTGGGAGAAGGACAAGGAGGTGTCTACCTCAGTCCCCAGCAAGGCACTGAACCCGTAGCCACTCTCACCTCTTTGCGTAGGAAGAGTTTTCCCGGCATGGCAGAGTAGGAGAAGTAGACGCTGGCAGAGAATTGGTGGAGCTGGGAGCGGACACTCTCCTCCTCTGGCATCAGATCTATACATCAGGTCAATATCACAAAATTAATTAAATTACTACTGTTCTCACCAATTATAAATTGATTGTTTCCAGGGTTACATATTTGGTTAATCTGTGCAATAAAATTACAAGTACAATAAAATAAAATAAAAACACACACACACACACACACACACACACACACACACGGCCTGTGTGCATGGCATCGGTCTGATATTCCTTTATAAAGAAATAACAGACCGCTGAATTTCGTGATTGACCAATCAGAATCGAGCATTCAACCGGGCCGTGTAATAAATACTATTATACAACATGTAGTTCCGACCAAGCAATCCGATTGGTCAAGGACCGTTCTCAAATGAGCATAACAGCACACCTAGCCCTTCTTAAATCGTTCATTTAAGAACGCCCTCATCGCTAAAATATCACTCCTAAGTTATAAAAGGTTGAGAACCCCTGCTGTAGATTCCCTCACTAATATCACATATACTAATAACATATACTTTAGATTCACTCACTTATAACATACTAATAACATACTGTAGATTCACCCATTATTGCGACTGGAAATACCAAGAAGTAACCCCACTTGATTCTGTTTCCTTTAGGGGTAAAATATTGACCTATTTGACTTGATTTGATTATTTTAATGTCGTGCATTTTGCCCGTTCTTTTATATGAACCTAATCTTTTTTAACTTTGTAATCCTTGTATTCCTCTATGCTCTTTTCTTTCATCTATTTGATGTAAAACACTTTGAATTGCCTCTGTATGAAATGTGCTACAAATAGACTTGAAATGTTTTATGAAATATGTTATATCAACAAAATTTGACTTGATCAATTTAATTAAATGATATTGCGCTATTGTATAGTTGGCTCCCTGCATGTCAAACCAAATAACTTTTGAATGAATGTTGTAAAACTGTGTGTTGGTTTTGGAAAATGAACCTCGTCTACACGGCTTTCGCAATACTGTTTCTGATAAACACGGCTAAAGTCAGTGAACTCAAACACTTCCTGACAGGCAACTATTACTTATCGGAGGTGAGTAGCTCCGGATGAGGGCCGGGGCAGCCACAGGCGGGGGGTCCGGGATGCTGTGAGGGATGGGGGGAGGCGATGGTGGTTTGGGCGGAGCCTGCTGGGCGCGCTGCGAGCCAAACAGGTCGGCCAGGGAGCGCTGCTTCTGCCTCATGCTGCTGGAGATGGAGCGCCCCCTGGTGGATGGAGGAGACGGCTGCCAGGGAGGAGGCTCCTCCTGCTTGGGCTTCACCGGCGGAGGAGGCACCCACTGGTTCTGTTAGCAGGGAGCAGGGGGAGAGGATGGAGGAGTGTAACACATACAAATGTGTGGGAGTTTTATACCACTTTAACACTAAATGCCAAAAAATTACACATTTACTTGTATTTTAATAGCAAAATGTTTCTTCTGATCTTTTGGTAACAGTAAACCCTGGTTCAAAAACATTCAACAACTGACAAATTATAAAATATTATATTTTTTTATATTTAAAAAAAAAATCTTTAATTGGCCAAATCTTTGCCTATACTGTATATTCAAGAAAAATATTGGTATCGGCATAATATCGGTATCGGCAGATATCCAAATTCAGGTATCGGAATCGGATCGGAAGTGAAAAAAGTGGATCGGTGCATCCCTAGTGTGTGTACTGGCTGCCGTGCACTTCCAGGTAGAGATAATAAATCCAAAATAGAAAAACAATAACCATCATATTTCTACAGTCTTATGTTCTTTTTTGTTGTAACTGCGTACCCGTTGTGGGACTGGTCCTTTGTTCCTGAGCTTGGCCAGAGCTTGCGCTTTGGGGTCGCTCTTCTTTACAAAATGGCTGATAGGAGCTCTGTGGAGAGGGTACAATACATTCATTACAAAAAGCACAGTAGCCTTCACACACCAATTTATTTTAATCATTCTTTTTAGCTCCATTGTCAGACAAAAACTATCACGCCTGGAGTGAGAAAAGACTGGTTTCCATCAGAATGTTTCCCTTAATGTATTAAGGGGAGAAGTTTTAAGTTATTAAATCGTCCCATATTCGGGGGACACAGTTTGAAGAAGATGAAGATGCATGCTACAAAAATGAAATTTTAAGCCACAAGGTGATGGCCAAGTCATGTTTGATTTTTGGTAGGCTATAGCGCCCCCTCTGGGGGAAAAAAAAGGTACCAGCCGCCACTGGGTTTGACGTGCAGAAGACGGTCGTTATACGTGAAAATGTTTGCTGGGTAGTTTAGATGGAACTTTAAAGGCATTGGATCCCTGACGGGCTGTGAAACTCACCTGACTGGCTCAAAGGGTTTGGGCTCCTGGGCGGGTCGACTGTTGTACTGTTTGATGATGTCCCGGATGTTGGAGGTGGGTTCGGGGCGGGGCTTGGGGTCGGCTTTCGGGGAGGCCTGGGGGGAGGTGGGACGCCTCACTGTGGGAAATGAGAGGACAGGCAGCGAAGGGGAAGGAATTATATGAATTAGTTTCCTTCATAAACTAAACATGGAGCTTAATCCCAGATCAAATGTACATAAAATGTTGTATTTTGTGATTGTAATGTCATGTCTGAATGTATGTATCTATCTTTGTGCCCTGGCTTGATGTCTTGTCTTTTTTGTGATGTTGTAAATGGAGCTGCTGGAGACACATTTCAGACTTGTTCTGACAGTAAAGTATTATATTATATAATAAGGTTAACTTCTCCACCGGGACTTGCACGTTGTTATGGAAATGAGAGAGCATCTCGTTGTCTCCAGTCTAACACGTTGACTCCGCGGCTGAATTTTTAATGTTTATGTAGTGCATGCAGTCCGTAGCATCAAACAATGCAGTATGCACACTTGAAACATGTCGGCTTGTAGAGAAACAAATCGTAAAACACAACTGTTTGACAAGGGGTAAAAGTAGCCTACTCCAACAACAACACACACACTGCCCACGTCATGCATGAGAGATTACCATAAGTGACTGTGAATTCAGTCTGAGCGCAACACAAAAACATACATGGCTCTACATTGTTCTCAAACACTGCCCGCCCGCATTTAGTTCATTTTTACCCTCAGGGTGCAAGTATTCCCACTAGTTTTCATATCCAGCAAAAGGGCAAAAAGAACATTGAACATCAAAGCAGTTTGGTTTCCTGATCATTGACAGAAGAGGAAACTGGGGGTTTAACACACACATAAAATCATAACAAGTAGTTTAACGAATTAGTATTTCCAGGAAGTAATAACATTATTTTTGGGAGGAGTACATGCAATGAGTAAAGCTTTACTTCATTTGAGTAATGAGGAAATGCAGAATGAGATCCTTGCTGTTTACGATCAGAGCTCAAGTTCTTTATGATCTGGAGGTGAAGGGCAGATATTCCAGATAGCACAACTTCTTCCATAGTTCCTCCACCTTGTTTCGTGGTCTTACCCTCGGGCTTGGGAGCTGTGGGCGGGGCCATGGGAGGGGGCGCGGGAGGGGAGTATTGTCGTCTGGGTGGGCTGGTTGGGGCCGGCTTCGGGGGTTTGGCTGCAACGTGGGGCGGACTGCCTGGAGAGGGAGAGGATGGTGTTATCATCTGAGTGTGTGGTGAGTGCAAGCAGAAGGAAGCAGTGTGACTGTTGATCAGTGCTTGGTCTTGCTGGTCAGCAGGGTTGGGGGGTTAGTTTAAAAATGTCAGATACAATTGCTAATTATCTGTTAAAAAAATGTATCTATTACTTTGCGTGACTTTTGGATTACTTTTGAGTAAAGCTGACTGGTTTTGTGGGGGGAAACTCTGGCTTGCAGAGGACTAGACGAGTATGGTAATCACTGGCCAAGAGCGCTATCTATCGTATGGCAGTGAAAAGACCCATTGACGCAGATTTGCGTCAATGGCGGGGAAGCGTTGATTCTGAAATAACGCAATGTTGCGTCTATGGTGGAGAAAGAGTTAATAATAATACAATAACAATAATATTTCCATCTTCGGATTACAGTGCACTGATATTATCTGGTTTCTAGTCTTTTGTAAGAGCCAAGTGTGTTTTTTTCTCTCCGCGGTTTGATGCTTTATTTACAGGGTATTTGCACCACACCTATGATACTAACATAAAGTAGACAATAAGAAGAGTCAATATTTACAGTGCACAGCCACTTGGATAAATACACAATATACAGTAGAATAAATAGAATATACAATAAATGTATTTTAATTTTTTATTAAATGTAATTGCAATCTTGATTACACCTTTATTTCTGTAACTGTAAGGGATTACAGTTACCTTTTTTGTATCCTGATTACAGTAACCCGATTACATGTAATCAGTTACTTCCCAAGCCTGCCGGTCAGATCCACTCACCTATCTTCTGGAAATAGTTCCTCTTATCTCTGAAAGACTCCAGATCCTCTGGATCGACCAGAACCTCGTCTCTCTCTGGCTGTGAGGGAAACGGACGTCAGCAGACAATGAGTTACCACAAATACAGAACTGCTACCTAGAGATGCCAATACATACCAGCCAATAAACATACATACTGAACACAGAGAACATAGGAGAAGCTGAAACCTTAATGATCCCAATGGGCCGATGTAGCAGGTATGGGATACAGCAAAGACAATAGAGTACCACAGGCATGACATTTTTGTAGTCGGAAGGCGGAAGTCCCGGACTTCCTGGATTTTACAGGGAAAAGTCAATGGGGTTTTATGAGGATTTAACTTAAATGCATAAAATAAGGTATGTGGTTAACAAAGATTTATGGGAGTGGTAATTTGGATTTTTTTTTTCTCTTTTTTATGTGGCATGTTTTTAATGATATACATATTTTAGTATGCTATTATTATATTTGTGTATATTGGATGTGATGCATATTTTCTGTACATTCTATTGATTGTCTGTTATGTAAATGTATTATTGCTGCTTGGACCCCAAGGAAGACTAGCGGGCGTCTTGGCGTCAGCTAACGGGGATCCGTTTAAATAAACACATAAACAATAAACATACACAAATATAGTACTTCCAAGTTCAGGTCAAGGGAGAGGATTGGTATGTATTATACAGGGGTGACAATATAGAATGTGCTCACTCACCCGGGCCTGACTGTGTGTAATGTCACTTTATCTCCTTTCATTTTGAATAAATAGCCTAATTGTGAGAGGGGTCCCCTCTTTCCACTTGGGCACCTGCCCCCCAAAATGTCTGTGCACATCACTGCATCATGTGCCTTTCCGTCGCTGCAGCTCACTGAGACAGGCATGTATGTTTTACACACCGTATACACACACACACACACACACACACACACACACACACACACACACACACCTCTGGCTCATAGAGCTTGCGGCTGGGGGTGCGTGTGGGTACGCGCACTGCGGCCCGGGTGGGTGGGGGTGAGGGGGGTGGAGGGGAGGGCGAGCGGGCGCGCTCCACGGGGCGTCGGTCCGACCGGCGCCTCTGCTGCTCCTGCGTCTGCTGCTGGGACAGGGTCATCGCTTGGAGGGTCATCTGCTGGGCCTGGGAGAGAGGACGGGGGTGGAGGAGATATATTTTATATATTCATTCCTTATAAAAGGGAGTAAGTGGGTCCTGGCTGCGTTTTTGGTCTGCTATTTTTGTCGCACATTCAGTGAGATTTTGGTCAGTAATGATGTCACTGATGATGTCACAATGTCTATGACACCATCCAGTGATGTCACTCGAGCACTCGATGATGTTATCAGTGATGGTCACTCAAGAAAATTGTGATGTCACTGATGATGGTGACTGTGAAATTGAGTAAGTGGGCTCTGTCTGTCTGCGATGCAATGTCTATGTCAAACTAGCTTAGGCTATAAATGTCAGGATATATAACAAAGACTGTTTCATGTGAATGCTCTATGTTTATGTATCTGTCCCTATAGAAATAAACTTTTCAATCAATCAATATGACATCATCAGTGATGTCACTCAAGCACTCGATGATGTCATCAGTGATGGTCACTCGAGCAATTGTGATGTCACTGACGATGTCTTTGAGCGAGCCCACGAAATGTTGCTTCGGCAATGATGTTACACGCTCAGTTGTTGCTGAGAGCTGTCTCCTCACCATGGGAAAGACTGAGAGGTGTCTCCTCACCATGAGAAAGACTGGGAGGTGTCTCCTCACCATGTCTCCTCACCATGAGAAAGATTGGGAGGTGTCTCCTCACCATGAGAAAGACTGAGAGGTGTCTCCTCACCATGAGAAGGATTGGGAGGTGTCTCCTCACCATGAGAAAGACAGAGAGGTGTCTCCTCACCATGTCTCCTCACCATGAGAAAGACAGAGAGGTGTCTCCTCACCATGTCTCCTCACCATGAGAAAGATTGGGAGGTGTCTCCTCACCATGAGAAAGACTGAGAGGTGTCTCCTCACCATGAGAAGGATTGGGAGGTGTCTCCTCACCATGAGAAAGACAGAGAGGTGTCTCCTCACCATGAGAAAGACAGAGGTGTCTCCTCACCATGAGAAAGACAGAGAGGTGTCTCCTCACCATGAGAAAGATTGGGAGGTGTCTCCTCACCATGAGAAAGACTGAGAGGTGTCTCCTCACCATGAGAAAGACAGAGAGGTGTCTCCTCACCATGAGAAAGACAGAGGTGTCTCCTCACCATGAGAAAGACAGAGAGGTGTCTCCTCACCATGAGAAAGACAGAGAGGTGTCTCCTCACCATGAGAAAGGCCTGCTGGTTGATGAGTTGCTGCTGTGAAGCCGCCATCTGCATGGGATCAGCAACGGGCGGAGCGACCATAGCGGCTTGGGGCATCATCATGGCTGCAATGGGAATGAATATGGCAGATTGCAGTTTTAGTTTCTCAGGCAGAAATAATCTCATTGGTTGTTAAAATCTTTGTGGAGCCAATGAACCACAGCTTTTCAGTGCACTCTAGCTAACTATAGCTATAGCTATAGCTAACTGGCAAACCTGAATGGCAAAGAAGGAATGATCTCTGGACAAAATATAAATGAAAAATACAAGTGGCAATAAAACTTTGCATTCACTCATGACTATGACATTATGACATGATATTGCAGTCTAGCAGGCTAAAGACTATAGTTTGAACTTGGAATGTCAGTGAGCGAGGCTAACGAAAATAGTCTGATGTCACATAATATCATTGACAGCCTAAGATAATTTGCAATCTTTGTCCCTAGATGGCCTTATCTGCATGAATATTAACATGGGCATGTAATATACATGGAACACTACATACACTGCAAATTCTAGATTTATGATATAACTGTAGCAATAAAATGTGAATTGGAAGGTTTATCTAGTAGAATTACATTGCATGGTTGGCATCATGGGAGTGGCACCATAGCCAGCCATGGCAGGATTGACTGGCATTCCTACACAGAGAGTATGAAGATTATAAACAATAACAACACAGTTTATGGTCTGCCCCTTCTAATGAGTATGAAAAGGATGAAAGAATTTTCTTTTACGACATAATACGGTAAACAGTAGATTGTTGGTGATGAAACCATGATGCACTTACCCATTGGCTGCCCATATACTGGCATTGTCATAGGCATACCTGAGAAAATAGAATTATTGTTCCTAATTACAGATCACCCAAAATTAGTAAAAAAACAAACAAAATGTCTAACATAACATAATGTTATTAAATGATTCTTGGAGTGACATTAAAGCACTTTAGCACTGTAAATTTAAACGTTTTTATTTATCTTATTTATTTAGTTAAGTTAAGTAATCCTTTAATTATTTATCCCCATGGGGAAATTCATCCTCTGCATTTGACCCATCCTCTGCTAGGAACCTTCCTAGAACTAGGAGCAGTGATTACCTCACACTACCCGGATGTCCAATAGTTTCATACTACTACTGAGAGTAGAATATGACATTAAAAACATATTTTCGACATATATTTGATCTGTGTTTCTTAAAAATGTACATTATAGAAAGTCCAGTTGGTTAAAAAATGATAATACTGCCTATATAATAAAGCCGTTTGTATTGAAACCCTGCAACTATCCACTAGGGGGAGAATAAGAAAGGGAAATTGAACAGGAAATCCAGTCTTCCTACCGGCTCCATACATGCCAGGATGCATGGGTACGATGCCTCCTCCTCCTCTCATCCTGCGGTTCAACATGGCCACTCTTTCCATGTCCTGCACACATGCAGAACACAGGAGCACAGTTACGGGAGGAGAGAGGGTAGGAAATACAAGCCAATCACTTCACACACTCAGTAATAAGATACAGGAACTGACTTAACACACTCAGTAATAAGATACAGGAGAGAGAGAGAGATACGCAATCCACCAAAGACGAGTGGCCGCCGCTCTTACACAACACGCTCCACACAAAACACCATGAAAGTTTTCTATAAATAACACTTTTCAGGAACAGGCAACACAGCCCCGCGCCATAACTACAAGTTACAGGTTAAAATGAGAAAAATAAATGAGGTGAAAACACTGACTGGAGGTCCTTGGTCGAGCACAGGGTCAAACAGGTCATCCACATAAGCATCCATCTGTCGCCTACGGCCTAGGAACATAGGTAGAAGGTGGAAGAAGAGAGGTACAAATTACATTTTGTGAGGAAAGTGCAAGGCTAGTAGTCACATAAGTTTACTTGACCCCCGAAAGGCACTCTGGGCACAATCGCTTGGAACGCAATCAAGTGAAAGTGAATCCAGAGCGGCCAAGAGGACAGACAGCTTGCTTTCCGGTAGCTGGAGAGTAATTGGGGGGCAGGGTGAGAGCACCTACCCTCCTGTGGATAAGCTCTGCCCCAGGGTTTGGAGTCAAAAGCAGGCAGGCCAGGAGCTTGCATGGGGGGTGCCGGGGGGATGAAGCCGTCCAGATCTGCGGGCCCCATCCTGGAGGAAAAGAGAGGGGGGGGGGACGGGACTAGACTCAATGTTCTTAGTCATTTTAAATTAAAAAGTTCCATACTTTGATTTGTTGTTAGTGTTCAATATGATTTAGGCAGATTGACATCTTGGCCCTGCTAACTAGGTCATACCCCTAACCCTAACCCTATAGATAGAAGATTGTTCACAGCCACAAATGTCAGAATATGTGAGATGACTGGCATGCTTTCCATTTTAAAACTCCAGACCCTGTGTTCTTTTTTCCCATACTGTGGAATCTCAGTAAGGTGTTAGTGACGGAGAAGAATCCAAACCGCACACTCTGGCTCTAGATGCAAAAAAAGTTTGACAATTTATTTGAAAACTTTTCGGCCGGGTTGCCTTTGGTCAACAACACCTCTGCCGGCTTCTCTCCACCTCCAAGTCCTCCCTCCACAATTCCGGGGACAGAGCCCTTCTCCAGGGCACCTCCCAGGCTCTGGAACTCTCTCCTCCGAGATATCAGAGAGAGTCCCTCACAGTCTTTCAATCACACCTCAAGACCCATCTCTTCTCCACTGTCTTCTCTTAGCCCCACCCTGCCCCCCATCCATCCTTCTGTGTCTGTGTTATGTTTCTCTCTCTGTTGTTTCACTAATGCCACCCCTCACTGTAGGGTTAGGGTTAGGTGTGGCACACTGTATAGTGTTAAGCCACTTTGAGTTCTAGAAAAGTGCTATATAAATGCCATGTATTATTATTATTATTATTATTACTGCCTGTCCCCGTGGCTGCTGAACAGGTAGTCGCTGTGTGTGGAGGAGGGAGTGCCCGGGGGAGGCAGCGCTTCGGCCTCAGCTCCGGCCAGCAGGTCCATGACCAAGTCAGAGCCGGCCAGATCCGACCAGCCCTCATCAGCCAGGAGAGACACCGACCAGCCCTGCACCGCCTCTGACACGCCTCTATAACACACACACACACACACGTGTACGTATGCATGCACACACGCACGCACACACACACACACACACACACACACACACACACACACACGTGTACGTATGCATGCACACACGCACACACACACACACACACACACACGTGTACGTATGCATGCACACACGCACACGCACACGCACACACACACACACACACACACACGCACGTGCACGCACACCCACACATACACACACACGAGACAGATTTATTATAGTTTTGTATTTTTGATCAGTTTTTATTTTGATTTCGTTTATAATTTTGGTTTTCAATTCAGTTTAGTTGCAGTTAGTTTCCAGAGTGGGTTTGCTCGTTTCAGTTGAGTTTTTATTGTTTAAAAAAAAATTGTTTAGTTTTTATTAGTTTGAGTATTAGGGCGCTTTCACACTGGTGCCCCGGTACCGTTCCCGAGCACACTTGTACCCAAATTCAGCCCAGTTTCGGAACGTTTGATGAGTGTGAATGTTGCGTTCCGTTTCGCGTTAGTCACGTGATATCTCTTGCCCCGGAAGTGAGTTTCCCATTCATTTTCTCCATAGAAATTAAAAAAAAATCTGTATATAATGAGTTTTAAGGCTGGAACCAAGCCAACCCATGACCTACTGAATCGTGAGTGACCATAAAACATTTCAGTTGGAACAAAAACAAAAGATAACAACCGGGAGAAAATATTTTTTTTTTTGGCAGAGTGTAAAAATCTTAAACATAATATCGTGAAAATGGAATGAGATGATAGTGTTGCATTATATATTCGAGACATCACTTTTGTGGGGAGAAATAAATTGAAAGTCAGATCTGACTTGAATGCCACTTGTAAAATCGCCTTTTCCACCGTTTAACGTTAGTGCGACCACTATTTTGACTGGCGGCTTTTGGGCGATGTAAGAAGCGATCACTTTTTGGCACATTGCCACCCCAGGTTGTCGCCTGAATAATGCGTTGAAGGTTTTCTATGGAGTGGAGAATTGCTTTCTGAAATAGATCTCTGATGTATTCTACATCGGAAAATGTCATTAAAAGTCTGTCTCGTCATTCCTGCTGAAGCCTGCAGACTTTATGTGCAACACACATCATGCCGCATCCACCTCCCCCCCTACTCCCCGCCCTCCCCTCGCACGCTCTATACTAAAATATATATTATATAAAATATTATATATATAAAATATATTATATAAAAACACGGACCTTTTCCTCATGTTTAGAAACAACGATCCCTCATGTCTGGAAGGGTGAGTCGGGTAAATACCCAGGCCTGATTTAACAGGCACAGTCCGGACTTCATGTGTGGAAATGTCTTCAGTCTGCAATATTCAGTCTGCGACATTTATTTACATGAAAATGTAGTGTGATTTTTATTTCAGTTAACGATTCTTTTTCACACCCAGGTTTAGTTTTTACTTTAGTTTCAGTTAACTATAATAACCTTCATTCATACACACGTGTCCGTTTGGGAGCAGTTGACTACCTGAAAAGGAGAAGCCAGGAGGCCAGCTGCTCCCCTGTGGTCCAAGACTCCACTTCAGCTGTCAGCTTCTCATCTGAGAAAAAGTAGGAAATTACATTATTAGAGTTCGACCCATATGGGACGTTTATTTTGCGCCAATATTCAATATCTTTAAAGCAGCTACGAGCAACTTTTTCGATTGTTATTAAACAGTATAATTACAATATTGATGCATCACATCTTACCTATAATAGTAGCTGAGACCAAAGCCGTGTCAATCGGAGATTGCTCCCTTAGGTGATTATTAAGTCTGTGTCTGTCTAAACTCGCATCAACAGGGGGCTCTCTCTCTCTCTCGCCTACCGCCGGCCCGGCTACACCCGGAAGTGAAACGCGGAAGTGAAACCCGGAAGTGAAACGCAGCTGCCTGCCTACGCCGTTTGCGCTGCCTAGCAACATAACATAAACAATGTGAACGCCACGCATACTCTCGGGAACATCTCTCGTTATATTCTAACAGGTTTTTTGGAAGTTATTTTGTGGTTATGGCTGAAGTGGCTGCTGCAAACCGTTTCATTTCACTTCCTGATCTTCCCTGGCCACAGACAGACTACACTGGCCGATTCACTCGGGGTTCAAGCGAGACTACTCTGCGTTGGTCTCGTCGACTATTAGAGGTAAGATGTGATGCATTGATATTAAATTCATACTGTTTAATAACAATCGAAAAAGTTGCTCGTAGCTGCTTTAAAGGACAAAAAATCTAAAGAAATCAGTGTTTCACTCAGAATTGCATTCTTCTCAGGGTGGAAAAGCCTCCAAAACCGCTTTTTTATCCCAGATTTGGACAGGAACATTCTCCATTGAAAGCGAGACTAATGACATTATTTTAGGATTAGCAGTTCTTTAAAGCAGTGGTTCTTAAGGTGGGGTCTGTGGACCACCAGGGGTCCTTGAGTGGTTTCCAGCAAATAGATAAATCATTAAACCTCATAATTATTTCTATTTCATTTACAAGAAAGAACACAGTTAGAGAATGTAGAATAGTGACTGTTCTGATCACAATTTTTCTGTTATCTTTCTACCTAAAATACAGCTAGTCATGGGATTCTGGACAAAATCATTTTTTTTCTTTCTTTCTTTTATACTATTTTTTTTAATATTTCCCCCCCTATTTTTTTATCCCATTTTTATCCACCATTAGTGCAATTTTCTTTCTTTCTTTATCCTGGTTGCTGCTCCACCCTCTGCCGATCGGGGCAGAGCCGAAACTGGCTCCATGCTTCGAGACATGGGCAGTTAGCCAGCCGCTTCCTTTCACCTGTCAGGGAAAGCTTCACCGGTAGGACATAGCACGTGGGAGGATCACGCTATTCCAACCGGTTCCCCTCCCTCTGAACAGGCGCCCCTAACGACCAGAGGAGGCAGCCCATCAGCAACCAGGATATTGCATGTTTTGGTGAGGGGTTCCTATATGAAGGAAACCCCCAGGGGGCACGGGGAGAACATGCAAACTCCACACAGAAAGGCCCTTTTGATGACCCCAACCGGGCGGCGGGCACTCGAGGACATGCGGACGGGCACGCGCTCCTTCAGCGCTCACAGCGTCCCAGGCTGGAATCGAACCCAGTTACCTTCTAGCTGTGAGACAAAATCATATCTAACAATAAAAAATATTCTTAGCTTAGAGAGACAATATCTGTGGCTTACTTAATGTGGACTAAATTAGGGGTCCTTTTCCCCCACTTGTTTTTTTCCCTTCAGAAAGAGAAAACAAGGGCAAACATAATGGTATAAAAAGAGAATATGGGCGTCCGGGTAGTGTAGTGTGGTAGATTCCCTGCCTACCAACACGATGGTCGCAGGTTCGCGCCCCCGTTACCTCCAGCTTGGTCGGGCGTCCATACAGGCATGATTGGCTGTGTCTGCGGGTGGGAAGCCGCAGTTCCCACCCGCAGTTCGGGGCGGAAGGGAACTGGTGGGAATAGCATGATCCTCCCACGTGCTACGTCCTGCTGGTGAAGCTCCCCGCTGTCAGGTGAAAAGAAGCGGCTGGCAACTGCGCATGTGTTGGAGGAAGCATGGTACTAGTCTACGTCTCTTCGAAAGAAACAATAATTATGGTTTTCTTTGACGAAGATGAGACTAAAATACTCTTTTATTTTTATTTTATTTAACCTTTATTTAACCAGGTAAGTCATTAAGAACAAATTCTTATTTACAATGGCGACCTGGCAGAAGGCACAGCCTTTTGAAGGATAGGGGGTAGGGGATAACATAAATACAAAGTTAGGACAAGTTAAAACACAGTTAAAACATGGCAAGACAGACAGAGCAACAACAAGCAAACAGCCAGAGCAGACAGGCAGGGGATAAGTACTAGTTCAGGAAGCAGTTGCAGGTGTCAGTGAAAATGTCCATGATAGAGTCCTTGAAAGCTGACTTGGAGATGAAATTGTCCAGTTTTAGTCTTTTTTGTAAGACATTCCAGTCTGTGGGCACGGCAGAATGAAATGATGACTGACCGATTACAGAATGAGTTTTGGGGATTTTCAGCAGGATGAGGTTAGCAGAACGGGTGTTGTAGGCAGCAGTAATGCAGTAATTGCAGCAATTTTCAGCAAACCACACAGGTAGGGGGGTGACAGACCAAGGAGAGTTTTGTAGATTAGCATGAACCAGTGTATTTCGCGACGGGTGTGTAGGGATGGCCAGTTTACAGAGGAATATAAAGTGCAGTGGTGAGTTCTGAAAGGGGCATTAGTAGTGAAACGGATGGCAGAGTGATAGATAACATCTAGCTTCTGCAGAGTAGTTTTGCAGGCAGATCGGTAGATGGTGTCACCATAGTCTAACATGGGAAGAACTGTCATTTTAACCAGGCTGAGTCTAGCAGAGAGAGTAAATGAAGAGCGCATTCTATAGAGAAAGCCAATTTTTGATTTGACCTTGGCTTGCAACTTGTTAATATGATGAGAAAACAAACAGTGTTGTCCAGCCATATGCCCAGGTATTTATATTCAGAGACCTGCTCTAGGATACTCAGCTTTTTAGTAAAACCTAAAACTTGACTAAATAAAAACAGGATGAGGTTGACTAAATATGCTAAAAACTAACAAGGACATTTGACACAGGACTAAGACTAAGACTAAATTTAAAAAATAGGCGACAAAAGTAACACTACTTTAAGGCAGGGTGACCCACCACCTAATCAATGGTAACTCTGGGATATTACTGCCTTTAAATGATAAACATGATAAACATGACTGAAACATGACTGAAAAGTGAATAAATATAAAATTACTGAGCAATATCATGACGATATATCAGCACACCAAAATAAGCCAGAGGTCTAAGCCAGAGGTTTTCAAAGTGGGAAGTGGGTCTCCCCTGGGGGTATCCAAACAATTTCAGGGGAGGCTCAGTGAATGGAAGTGAACAAATATTACTTTAGTTATCAAAAGGAGGTCATAGCTTAGCCTAAATGTGTGTGATTTCGTTAAAGAGATACTGTAGTTCAGAGATACAGCGGTTTTGGTGAAATGTAGCCTACTGTTTTCCCTTCTTTCCCAGAGTCACAAACAAGTAAATGCCTTCGGACTGACCTTTTTATGTATTTAGTCTGAAGTATGTCAAACAGCAATATCAGGCAATTGTTGAGTGTCTGTGATCAAATAACATTCATGATCCCATAGGCATGTCTGAGGGGAGGCCCACAGTCTCAGACTTTGAAAACCCCTGGTCTAACCCCAAGACATGATGCTAAGCGGTGCAGCAGGCTCACCGTTGAAGGTGTGTACATCCAGCACCATCTTGCCTCTCCTCTGGGTGGCGGTCCACTCCAACTGTGTGGGGGGGTAGAGGCGTGCAGAGGGGGGCGGGAGCTGCAGGGAGGTCAGCAGCTTGTGTTGGCACAGAGAGCGGTACTCCCCCGGACCCCCGTCAGACACATACCTGCCGGGGCGGGATAGAGACAAAAGTCCAAAGAACTGATTGACTTTCCACGGCCACTGGCCAAAAGGGTGTGTGGAAATGGGTGGAGCCAATCATAAAAAGGCACCCAAGTTCCAAAACAGATTCACGTAACACCACGGAAATTTGTAGAAGAGTTGGCGGAGGTAAAGCTTCACCTCAGTCAATAGATGTTACAAAGCTCGTAACCAGGGACCACCTACTTGAGCAGGGATTTGTCCAGTGTGGGCGAGGGGGTGAAGGCACTGAGGCAGCAGGCCAGGAGCAGCCATCCCCGCATGCTGCCTTCCTCCTCTGACAGGCCCCAGGTGTGGTAGACGAGCTGGGCCAGGATCTCATCCCTCAGGCTGGGCTGGCTCTGGCCCTTCTCCACGATGTAGTTCCCCAGCATCTGCTCCTGCCAGCCGTTTAGGTCAGACTCACCTGTAAAGCGCAGGATCTGACGAGGAGATAAGAGACGACTATCTCACTTTGATTGCTCTCTTTGATATATGATTGCTCTCTTTGATATACATCTAGACCACTGAGCAATTTGGTGATTGTAGTCATTGGTAATTGGGAAAGAGACAATTGATCCTCTTGGATCCCTTTAGACTACAGTACTTTTTCACTTGAGGTTCGTCAAAGTCATTTGCGTTAACAGGGAGTTTCTGCACTAAGTCGTCTGCTACGTATGGTTGTGGTGTAAGGAGCTGGCGGCTCGGGGGTTAATGTGGTATGACCTGGCGCGTCTTATGAGCTGGCACCTCAGGGCTTAATGATGTATGAGCTGGTACCTCGGGGGTTAATGCAATATGAGCTGGTACCTCGGGGGTTAATGCAATATGAGCTGGTACCTCGGGGGTTAATGCAATATGAGCTGGTACCTCGGGGGTTAATGCAATATGAGCTGGTACCTCGGGGGTTAATGCAATATGAGCTGGTACCTCGGGGGTTAATGCAATATGAGCTGGTACCTCGGGGGTTAATGCAATATGAGCTGGTACCTCGGGGGTTAATGCAATATGAGCTGGTACCTCGGGGGTTAATGCAATATGAGCTGGTACCTCGGGGGTTAATGCAATATGAGCTGGTACCTCGGGGTTAATGCAATATGAGCTGGTACCTCGGGGGTTAATGCAATATGAGCTGGTACCTCGGGGGTTAATGCAATATGAGCTGGTACCTCGGGGGTTAATGCAATATGAGCTGGTACCTCGGGGTTAATGCAATATGAGCTGGTACCTCGGGGTTAATGCAATATGAGCTGGTACCTCGGGGGTTAATGCAATATGAGCTGGCACCTCGGGGTTAATGCAATATGAGCTGGTACCTCGGGGTTAATGCAATATGAGCTGGTACCTCGGGGTTAATGCAATATGAGCTGGTACCTCGGGGGTTAATGCAATATGACCTGGTACCTCGGGGTTAATGCAATATGAGCTGGTACCTCGGGGTTAATGCAATATGAGCTGGTACCTCGGGGGTTAATGCAATATGACCTGGTACCTCGGGGTTAATGCAATATGACCTGGTACCTCGGGGTTAATGCAATATGAGCTGGTACCTCGGGGGTTAATGCAATATGAGCTGGTACCTCGGGGTTAATGCAATATGAGCTGGTACCTCGGGGGTTAATGCAATATGACCTGGTACCTCGGGGTTAATGCAATATGAGCTGGTACCTCGGGGTTAATGCAATATGAGCTGGTACCTCGGGGGTTAATGCAATATGACCTGGTACCTCGGGGTTAATGCAATATGACCTGGTACCTCGGGGTTAATGCAATATGAGCTGGTACCTCGGGGGTTAATGCAATATGAGCTGGTACCTCGGGGTTAATGCAATATGAGCTGGTACCTCGGGGGTTAATGCAATATGAGCTGGTACCTCGGGGTTAATGCAATATGAGCTGGTACCTCGGGGGTTAATGCAATATGAGCTGGCACCTCGGGGTTAATGCAATATGAGCTGGTACCTCGGGGGTTAATGCAATATGAGCTGGTACCTCGGGGTTAATGCAATATGAGCTGGTACCTCGGGGTTAATGCAATATGAGCTGGTACCTTGGGGGTTAATGCAATATGAGCTGGTACCTCGGGGGTTAATGCAATATGAGCTGGTACCTCGGGGGTTAATGCAATATGAGCTGGTACCTCGGGGTTAATGCAATATGAGCTGGTACCTTGGGGGTTAATGCAATATGAGCTGGTACCTCGGGGGTTAATGCAATATGAGCTGGTACCTCGGGGGTTAATGCAATATGAGCTGGTACCTCGGGGGTTAATGCAATATGAGCTGGTACCTCGGGGGTTAATGCAATATGAGCTGGTACCTCGGGGGTTAATGCAATATGAGCTGGCACCTCGGGGGTTAATGCAATATGAGCTGGTACCTCGGGGGTTAATGCAATATGAGCTGGTACCTCGGGGGTTAATGTCATGACCTGGCACCTCGGGGTTAATGTCATGACCTGGCACCTCGGGGGTTAATGCAATATGACCTGGCACCTCGGGGTTAATGCAATATGAGCTGGTACCTCGGGGGTTAATGTCATGACCTGGCGCCTCGGGGGTTAATGTCATGACCTGGCGCCTTGGGGGTTAATGTCATGACCTGGCGCCTCGGGGGTTAATGTCATGACCTGACGCCTCGGGGGTTAATGTCATGACCTGGCGCCTTGGGGGTTAATGTCATGACCTGGCGCCTTGGGGGTTAATGTCATGACCTGGCGCCTTGGGGGTTAATGTCATGACCTGACGCCTCGGGGGTTAATGTCATGACCTGGCGCCTCGGGGGTTAATGTCATGACCTGGCGCCTCGGGGGTTAATGTCATGACCTGACGCCTCGGGGGTTAATGTCATGACCTGGCGCCTCGGGGGTTAATGTCATGACCTGACGCCTCGGGGTTAATGCAATTTGAGCTGGTGCCTTGGGGGTTAATGGGGGGAGTGTCTGTAGGGGTGGGTGCTGCCGCTCCGTGGTATCACTCGGACACAAAACATGACACCGCACACCCGTCCACCAAGGCCATTTTATTATAGGAAGGATACTGCATATATCATTTGTCAAATGATTCCATTTCCACAAAGTTATATTATACTGTGAAGTCAAACAGGGATATAAGAGGCATTTGCTGTGTGTGTGTGTGTGTGTGTGTGTGTGTGTGTGTGTGTGTGTGTGTGTGTTGTGTAGTCTGATTTACCAGTTTGTAAATCTCCAGGGCGGTTCTGCCATCGTCGGGCTCCAGAGAGGTCAGTGGTCTCTGGAGGGAGTATCCCTGAGGCTGGCACCAAGTATCCTGAGGAAGACACAGCGAGGGAGAACATGACATGACAGTGAATTATGATGACATGACAGTGAATATGATGACATGAGTGAATTATGATGACATGACAGTGAATTATGATGACATGAGTGAATTATGATGACATGACAGTGAATTATGATGACATGACAGTGAATTATGATGACATGAGTGAATTATGATGACATGACAGTGAATTATGATGACATGAGTGAATTATGATGACATGACAGTGAATTATGATGACATGACAGTGAATTATGATGACATGAGTGAATTATGATGACATGACAGTGAATTATGATGACATGAGTGAATTATGATGACATGACAGTGAATTATGATGACATGAGTGAATTATGATGACATCACAATGAATTATGATGACATGAGTGAATTATGATGACATGACAGTGAATTATGATGACATGAGTGAATTATGATGACATGAGTGAATTATGATGACATGCCAGTGAATTATGATGACATGACAGTGAATTATGATGACATGACAGTGAATGACATGACAGTGAATTATGATGACATGACAGTGAATGACATGACAGTGAATTATGATGACATGAGTGAATTATGATGACATCACAATGAATTATGATGACATGACAGTGAATTATGATGACATGAGTGAATTATGATGACATGAGTGAATTATGACATGACAGTGAATTATGATGACATGAGTGAATTATGAGTGAATTATTCCTGCTTTATTCATGTGAGATCACGATCACATGACAAATCCATCTTGCCACACTCCAATCTATTGGTTTGAATCTGAACCACCAGTGGTTCACACCAACCAGCGTCCTATAAGGCAGCTAGGGGCGGGGCTAGGGGCGGGCAGGCTTTGGTGCCAGCGAGAGCGAGCCTGTGATAGACGTGAGAGACAGACGGTTCATCCAATCACCTGCCAGGCATTTGAAAGTGCCCGCCCTTTGAAACGCTTTTCCGAGCCACTCGTTCCCAGTTGGTTATGTGAAAACAAACCATCTGGCAATGTCAGGTTATGTCTGTTGTATTTAATCTAGAATTACATTTAACTAGACTTAAAATCTTGTTTTTCTTAAACAAAAGGGGGTGACATGATTTGACATGATTTTCAATTTATTAACATTTATTTATTTTTTATGTTCTTTATAGCAGTTCAGTCATCTGTCTTCTTCTGCCTTGGTTTAAGATATAGTGTGTGTGTGTGTGTGTGTGTGTGTGTGTGTGTGTGTGTGTGTGTGTGTGTGTGTGTGTGTGTGTGTGTGTGTGTGTGTGTGTGTAGGTGTGTGTGTGTGTGTGCGTGCGTGCGTCCTACCACTCTTTTTTATTTTTTTTATTCCTCAAACCAGTGAAACTGCATTTGGAAACATGGAATCATTTCATCCCAATGTATTTTTTTCCCATGTTTCTAATGAATACAAAAAGGTTTTGGAAGATTGGGTAGTTGGTCAACCTGTAAATAATCCCCAAACCCAAATCTGTGTAAAGCCTGATATGGAATTGTAAAAGGCTGCTACAGGATTCTCTCATCTGCTAGTGCCAAGTGATGTCACCATGCCTGAAAGTGATGTCACCATGCCTGAAAGGTGATGAGTATAAATGAGTGTGATGAATGAATGACTAGCTCAACTTGCTCGTGTTTGTTTGCACGTGTCACCAAACACTGTTTTCTTCTAAGTATTGTCAATGTCTGTATGTACTGCATCATTTAATCTTTTACTCCAAGTAAAACACTAAATATTTCCACAGGAGACAAATAAAGTGAACCTTGACCTTTATTATTATTATTATTATTGTTATTATTATTGTTAATATTATTATTATTATCTATTACTTTACAGTAAAGTACATAGTTTGAATCATGAACGTGTGTGTGTGTGTGTGTGTGTGTGTGTGTGTGTGTGTGTGTGTGTGTGTATTTTCATGTCCTCACCCTGCCAACTATACTTACCTTTAATATGAGTTTGGCATAGCGAGAAAATGGGTAGCGGTCTATATCCTGAGGCAGGGAGAGCTTGTGTTCTGCTTTCACCTGCGGCGGTGCGACCTCTGTGACTCCTGAGATCTGCTGCCGCCCTGGTGGACAGAGGGGGAACTACAATCACAAACCATTGACAAGTCTGTGGCATATTTTTCATGGGTTCTGTACGAACTCTTCTGTAGGGTATGTCGTACGTACAGTAGGTGTAGTTTGTTGTCTTATCCAATCCAATCCATTAATCTAGTTTGTCTTGTGTCTATGCCCCAGCCTGGTGGGTCGGCGCACATAGATACGTACTGTAGAATGTTTCTGAACCAAAAACATGTAGTATATCAACATTTCTACAAACGTGTGTCATAGAGCCTGCTATTGAAATAGCACGGTGCCGAGTAAACAGTAAGCGTGTTGTGGTCAGGGTGGATGGAGGCCGTAAACACTTGCCTTTCACACCGGAGAGCCGTGTTCAAGTCCCAACATGTTAAATGGTAAAATGGCCTGCATTTATATAGCGCTTTTATCCAAAGCGCTTTACAGTCAGTAGGTACATTCACCCCATTCACACACCGATGGCGGCAGGTTACTACGCAGGGTGCTGGCACACCAACGGGAGCAATTTGGGGTTCAGTATCTTGCCCAAGGACACTTCGACATGCAGACTGGAGGAGCCGGGAATCGAACCACCGACCTCTTTTATCCAAAGCGATTAGTGGACGACCCGCTCTACCTCCTGAGCTACAGCCGCCCCTGATGTTCAAAGTCTACATTTCAACCGTTTTTTTTTAAAGTGAAAAAAGGTGGAGCTACTTGGAGTTTTTTAAGGCAATATTTAATACGAAGTAATATATCTGTGTACAAGCAGTTACAAATCAGAATATATTGTTTATTGTTTATTGAAAGGATCCCCATTAGCTGACGCCATGGCGACAGCTAATCTTCCTGGGGTCCACAAAAAAAACACAACAAGACATACAAAGTACATGCAATACAATACATAACATAGAACATACATTAAAATGATACTGTGCAATCAAATGCTTAGGTGCACAGTATCAGTGCAAACAATACAATAGAAATTAGAACAGAATAGGAAAAGTATCAACTACATTTGGTTCAGTCACATGGTCAGCTGCATTAGGTGTGTCTTGAGTTGATTTTTAAATGACGATTTATTTTGTGTCTGAGTTATATGAGGAGGTAGTGAGTTCCAGGATGTTATTGAATGGTAGATAACTGTGCGTTTGAGAAGGTTTGTTCTTGGGGTTGGGGGTATTAAGTGTCCTAAGCTGGCATTCCTGGTGTAATGGTTGTGTCTGCTGCTTATGTTGACTATCTGATGGAAGAAATATTCAGGTGTCTGATTAAATAATACATTTCTAAAAAACATGATGAGGCTATAGTAAAGTTTAATTTCAACGGGGAACCAAGACAGGCGATCGTGCATATATGCTATATTTGTGCGTGTTGAGCAATGAAGTGCCAATCTGGCAGCTCGATTTTGAAATCAGAATATATCTTCAAAGTTACTACGGACAAACAAAACGCAACGCGTTTCAACCACGCAGGTCTTCCTCAGGCAATGTTTTTAAAAGCCTAACATAGTCTTTGTAGATAAATATCTACATCTGGTGCACAACTCTTTTTTTGCTGGAGTTGTGGCACGCTCCCGTCACCTCAATCGTTTGGTGTAGAGGTGGCCAAATTCTTTCGAAAATAGATTTCTAAAAAATCCTTACAGCTAGCACACGTTTTCCAGGGTTTCAATAAAGTGTTTCTGATCGGGCAGTCTCTATAGGGCACCAATCAGTATAGGTTTACTTTGAGTGAGTAAAATGTCTATCCAGACTGCTTCTACTAAGTATTCGACGTTAAGTTCAGCTCTTACATTAAATCCTATATCAGACCTAACATACAGTATACACAAACACCTCCTCGTCTATTTCTATCATTACATATAATTAAAAAGTCTTCGATTTCCACCTCAGTGTCTCTGATGGAGGGGTCAAGCCAGGTTTCAGTACAGCACAAAATAGTTGGGCTTTCCTCAGCATCAAAACAGGACACCAATAAATGCAGTTATGCATATTGAGCTCTGAGTCTCTCTTCCCATTCGACTAGTATTTTCAAAGTCTTCTAGTCTCGTGTATGGTAGGCAGTCTTTTCAAAATCTTACAGTTTGTGACTAAAAACTCAGTGACTTATGACTCATCTTTAGATGTGAGCTGATGTGAGTGTGTCAGACTTTAGTCTTTTAAAAGTATTTTCTGAGTCTTTTCAAAGTTTTCTAGTCTATGGTAGACATAAGACTAACCAAAACATAATCCTAACCTTAACCAAGTTTTCTTTACTTGCTTAATCATAACCAAAGTCATTTTATTTGCATTTAACATGGTGAGGTTTTCAAATTAACCATTGTTTTGTTTAAAATGTACATTGAGAATGTACATATCCCAGGTTTGCAGCCAGGTAAAATGCTGTTTTATTGTATGCTCACCTGCTGCACTGCGTAGTCTGGCTGACAGCTCAGCAGGGATCTCCAGCATGCCCACATCCTGACAGGAAAATAACATGTAGAAACATGAACACATGGTTCTCACAGGGAGGAAATAACATGTAGAAACATGAACACATGGTTCTCACAGGGAGGAAATAACATGTAGAGAGATGAACACATGGTTCTCACAGGGAGGAAATAACATGTAAACATGAACACATGGTTCTCACAGGGAGGAAATAACATGTAGAAACATGAACACATGGTTCTCACAGGGAGGAAATAACATGTAGAAACATGAACACATGGTTCTCACAGGGAGGAAATAACATGTAAACATGAACACATGGTTCTCACAGGGAGGAAATAACATGTAGAAACATGAACACATGGTTCTCACAGGGAGGACATAACATGTAGAAACATGAACACATGGTTCTCACAGGGAGGAAATAACATGTAAAAACATGAACACATGGTTCTCACAGGGAGGAAATAACATGTAGAGACATGAACACATGGTTCTCACAGGGAGGAAATAACATGTAGAAACATGAACACATGGTTCTCACAGGGAGGAAATAACATGTAGAAACATGAACACATTGTTCTCACAGGGAGGAAATAACATGTAGAAACATGAACACATGGTTCTCACAGGGAGGACATAACATGTAGAAACATGAACACATGGTTCTCACAGGGAGGAAATAACATGTAAACATGAACACATTGTTCTCACAGGGAGGAAATAACATGTAGAAACATGAACACATTGTTCTCACAGGGAGGAAATAACATGTAGAAACATGAACACATGGTTCTCACAGGGAGGAAATAACATGTAGAAACATGAACACATGGTTCTCACAGGGAGGAAATAACATGTAGAAACATGAACACATGGTTCTCACAGGGAGGAAATAACATGTAGAAACATGAACACATGGTTCTCACAGGGAGGAAATAACATGTAGAAACATGAACACATTGTTCTCACAGGGAGGAAATAACATGTAGAAACATGAACACATGGTTCTCACAGGGAGGAAATAACATGTAGAAACATGAACACATGGTTCTCACAGGGAGGAAATAACATGTAGAAACATGAACACATGGTTCTCACAGGGAGGAAATAACATGTAAACATGAACACATGGTTCTCACAGGGAGGAAATAACATGTAAACATGAACACATGGTTCTCACAGGGAGGAAATAACATGTAAACATGAACACATGGTTCTCACAGGGAGGAAATAACATGTAGAAACATGAACACATGGTTCTCACAAGGAGGAAATAACATGTAGAAACATGAACACATGGTTCTCACAGGGAGGAAATAACATGTAGAAACATGAACACATGGTTCTCACAGGGAGGAAATAACATGTAGAAACATGAACACATGGTTCTCACAGGGAGGAAATAACATGTAAACATGAACACATGGTTCTCACAGGGAGGAAATAACATGTAAACATGAACACATGGTTCTCACAGGGAGGAAATAACATGTAGAAACATGAACACATGGTTCTCACAAGGAGGAAATAACATGTAGAAACATGAACAGGAACACATGGTTCTCACAGGGAGGAAATAACTTAACTATAACTTATAACTTAACACATTGTTCTCACAGGGAGGAAATAACATGTAAACATGAACACATGGTTCTCACAGGGAGGAAATAACATGTAGAAACATGAACACATGGTTCTCACAGGGAGGAAATAACATGTAGAAACATGAACACATGGTTCTCACAGGGAGGAAATAACATGTAAACATGAACACATGGTTCTCACAGGGAGGAAATAACATGTAAACATGAACACATGGTTCTCACAGGGAGGAAATAACATGTAGAAACATGAACACATGGTTCTCACAGGGAGGAAATAACATGTAGAAACATGAACACATGGTTCTCACAGGGAGGAAATAACATGTAAACATGAACACATGGTTCTCACAGGGAGGAAATAACATGTAGAAACATGAACACATGGTTCTCACAGGGAGGAAATAACATGTAGAAACATGAACACATGGTTCTCACAGGGAGGACATAACATGTAAACATGAACACATGGTTCTCACAGGGAGGACATAACATGTAAACATGAACACATGGTTCTCACAGGGAGGAAATAACATGTAAACATGAACACATGGTTCTCACAGGGAGGAAATAACATGTAAACATGAACACATGGTTCTCACAGGGAGGAAATAACATGTAGAGACATGAACACATTGTTCTCACAGGGAGGAAATAACATGTAGAAACATGAACACATGGTTCTCGCAGGGAGGAAATAACATGTAGAAACATGAACACATGGTTCTCACAGGGAGGAAATAACATGTAAACATGAACACATGGTTCTCACAGGGAGGAAATAACATGTAAACATGAACACATGGTTCTCACAGGGAGGAAATAACATGTAAACATGAACACATTGGTTCTCACAGGGAGGAAATAACATGTAGAAACATGAACACATGGTTCTCACAGGGAGGAAATAACATGTAGAAACATGAACACATGGTTCTCACAGGGAGGACATAACATGTAAACATGAACACATGGTTCTCACAGGGAGGAAATAACATGTAGAAACAGGAACACATGGTTCTCACAGGGAGGAAATAACATGTAGAAACATGAACACATGGTTCTCACAGGGAGGAAATAACATGTAGAAACATGAACACATGGTTCTCACAGGGAGGAAATAACATGTAGAAACAGGAACACATGGTTCTCACAGGGAGGACATAACATGTAGAAACATGAACACATGGTTCTCACAGGGAGGACATAACATGTAGAAACATGAACACATGGTTCTCACAGGGAGGAAATAACATGTAGAAACATGAACACATGGTTCTCACAGGGAGGACATAACATGTAGAAACATGAACACATGGTTCTCACAGGGAGGAAATAACATGTAGAAACATGAACACATGGTTCTCACAGGGAGGAAATAACATGTAAACATGAACACATGGTTCTCACAGGGAGGAAATAACATGTAGAAACATGAACACATGGTTCTCACAGGGAGGACATAACATGTAAACATGAACACATGGTTCTCACAGGGAGGACATAACATGTAAACATGAACACATGGTTCTCACAGGGAGGAAATAACATGTAAACATGAACACATGGTTCTCACAGGGAGGAAATAACATGTAAACATGAACACATGGTTCTCACAGGGAGGAAATAACATGTAGAGACATGAACACATGGTTCTCACAGGGAGGAAATAACATGTAGAAACATGAACACATGGTTCTCACAGGGAGGAAATAACATGTAAAACATGAACACATGGTTCTCACAGGGAGGAAATAACATGTAAACATGAACACATGGTTCTCACAGGGAGGAAATAACATGTAGAAACATGAACACATGGTTCTCACAGGGAGGAAATAACATGTAGAAACATGAACACATGGTTCTCACAGGGAGGAAATAACATGTAGAAACATGAACACATGGTTCTCACAGGGAGGAAATAACATGTAAACATGAACACATGGTTCTCACAGGGAGGACATAACATGTAGAAACATGAACACATGGTTCTCCCAGGGAGGAAATAACATGTAGAAACATGAACACATGGTTCTCCCAGGGAGGAAATAACATGTAAACATGAACACATGGTTCTCACAGGGAGGAAATAACTAGTAGAAACATGAACACATGGTTCTCACAGGGAGGAAATAACATGTAGAAACATGAACACATGGTTCTCACAGGGAGGAAATAACATGTAAACATGAACACATGGTTCTCACAGGGAGGAAATAACATGTAAACATGAACACATGGTTCTCACAGGGAGGAAATAATATGTAGAAACATGAACACATGGTTCTCACAGGGAGGAAATAACATGTAAACATGAACACATGGTTCTCACAGGGAGGAAATAACATGTAGAAACATGAACACATGGTTCTCACAGGGAGGAAATAACATGTAAACATGAACACATGGTTCTCACAGGGAGGAAATAACATGTAGAAACATGAACACATGGTTCTCACAGGGAGGAAATAACATGTAAACATGAACACATGGTTCTCACAGGGAGGACATAACATGTAAACATGAACACATGGTTCTCACAGGGAGGAAATAACATGTAAACATGAACACATGGTTCTCACAGGGAGGAAATAACATGTAGAAACATGAACACATGGTTCTCACAGGGAGGAAATAACATGTAAACATGAACACATGGTTCTCACAGGGAGGAAATAACATGTAAACATGAACACATGGTTCTCACAGGGAGGAAATAACATGTAGAAACATGAACACATGGTTCTCACAGGGAGGAAATAACATGTAGAAACATGAACACATGGTTCTCACAGGGAGGAAATAACATGTAAACATGAACACATGGTTCTCACAGGGAGGAAATAACATGTAAACATGAACACATGGTTCTCGCAGGGAGGAAATAACATGTAGAAACATGAACACATGGTTCTCACAGGGAGGAAATAACATGTAGAAACATGAACACATGGTTCTCAAAAAATACCTCTTAAAGTCCCTGGAAACCAGAAATATTTTATTATTATTTAGCATTTTGAGTTCATCACATCACAGGAATCTATGTTAATAAGCCACCAGCCAAATTTGAACGATGATGAACGTCGCAAAGTATATACATTTAGGTTTGACAGTCATGCCAAAAGTAATGAGAATCAATTATATTTTAGAGTGTATTTTCTCCCGCGGACTGTGTGGGCATGTCCCGTCTGCAGCAGGGAAATGTCCCTCAGACCTCTCTCCTCTGCTCCGAGAGGGAGAGAGGAGAGAGAGAAGGAAATAAAGTGTGTGTGTGTGTGTGTGCGTGCGTGCGTGCGTGCGTGTGTGTGTGTGTGTGTGTGTGTGTGTGTGTGTGTGTGTGTGTGTGTTCGCGCGTTGCTCCCTATGGTTGCTCCACGCAGCGCATAGCGTACTGACTGGTCATCTGTCTATCTGTCTGCACGCGCGCACACACACACACACACACACACACACACACACACACACACACACACACACACAGCAGCAGCGCCGCAGCAGGCAGAGGAGAGAGCTCTCCCTCTCAAGGTTCCAACACACCGCCGGCGATAAACTCGCAGATAGACAGATAGATAGATAGATAGATAGATAGATAGATAGATAGATGTTGGTTCTTAAAAGAGCCTTTGTGTTGACGCAATGCGTAGTTAGCTAGCTGCAAAAAGGTGTGGGACCACTAGAACTCTGAAGAGAGATGGAGGCAGAATGTGCGGGACTGCGTGTTGCGTGCGTGTACAAAGGTTATATAGAGCTTATGACGTCATAAGCTCCTGCATTTTAGCACCTCGCGCACTGCTCTCTTCAATGAGGAAGTATCTTGTAGAATCTTGTAGAAAAGTGTCGATTTTAAGGCTTTGGGTTGAAAGTAATGCATAATAATTTCGGAGGCATATAATTACTAACATAAGACCCTAAATAACATAGTTAGAACGTTTTTGTGGATTTTGGTTTCCAGGGACTTTAAAGAAAAAAATGAACAAGGACATTTGACACAGGACTAAGACTAAGACCAAATAAAAGAATAGCTGACAAAGTTAGCACTACATCAGATCGATCGTGAGGCCTTACCATTCCGAGGGAGACAGACTTCGCCTTGGCGGCAGCCTTTAGTTTGTTCCTCTCGTTGCGTTCCTGATGTTGAACACACACACACAGGCAAAACCTGTCAGCCAATCACGCTGCTTGCCACACATGTCATCATCGTGCCTTCATCTTTATCAAAGATTGGGGTTTCCTCCGCTCCTCCGTCTCCTCAAAGAACTGCCACAAACCTGGGGTGCCCCTGGGCCAAAATATTTGACTGGTACTCTGAGGCCAAAACCCTTCAGCTGGAGGCAGAACTTGCCATCTTCGGCTGTTCGGAGCCCTCTCTGGACTTCCCTACAGCTCTGCAACAATCTCTGACACTGGGGACAACTGTGGCCAAAAAACTCATTTTAATGGAATCTCTCTTCACCCTCTTTCCAATTGTGGTTGACGGACGTGATCTCTGTTATAAGGATGGAGAGACTGAGATCCCTAAGGACCAACTCAATAAAAAAAATGTCTAACTATTTGGGACCCGTTTCTAGCTTACCTCGATGAGGTTAGGGGCAGCAGGTGACTTGCCCGGCTAGTTCCTCATTGACCTCTTACACAACATCTCCTAGACTAGAAGCACATAAGCATCCTATCCAGCTGGTAGCACCATATTATATTACAACACTGTAATATGTGTCATTGTGGCATTTTTTGTTTGTTTGTTTGTTTTTTGTTTTGTTTTCCCCCTGTATCTGAGCCTGTGTGTTTGTCTTGTTCTGTTTGGAAAAAAACTTGAAAAATAAAATATTGAAAAAAAAACTTTCCTCATTCTTGATTTGTATTATTTATTGTTTTAATGTGTTGCTTTCTCAACTTTTTTTTTTTAACCCCATGTAAAGCGTCTTTGAGTACCTTGAAAAGCGCTCTGTAGATTAAATGTATTATTCTGATTATTATTATTATTATTATTATTATTACAAATAGTATTTCTTTCTATATATGGTTACAAAAAGGATGGAATACAGGTATGGTTTGACTGGGGAAGTTTGGACACTTCTTGGTACTGGGTTATTTCGGTCGATATCTTAAAGGTATTGAGTACCGATAATATCCAGCCGGAAGTCTGACTAAGCCTCAACAGCTGACAGACGATGACACCTACACTACACTGCCCATAGTCCAGGCCTCATAAAACACCTAGTGGAGTGCCAATAAGACAAGTCATGGATAAGAAATCAGCCAGATGGCACCATTGCCAAAAATCTCCAGAAATATAAGCTACTAAGTCTTGACAGTTTTGTTGACTTTTCATTCATAAAACTAATTTTTAAATGTGTCAACAACCTTGCCCCAGAAATACTCTGTCAATTGGTAAACAGACAAGATAGTGGGATCAGAACTAAAGGTGCAACAAGTGGAAACTGTAGAGCCACAAAGCGCAGAACAACATTTGGAATGCATTATCATCTGAAATAAAATAAAATAGACAGAGTTGAAGGTTTTTAACACGCATGTTTGCCTTATAACATCTAGGGTCAAACATTGCAAACTAGCTTAGGCTATAAATGTCAGGATATATAACAAAGACTGTTTCCTGTGAATGCTCTATGTTTATGTATCTGTCCCTATAGAAATAAACTTTTCAATCAATCAATGTAAAACAATGGCTGAAACAGAAACAAGCCTGTGACTGTTCGCAGGCTTGTATCTTTCTCTTCTGTCACTGTGTGTATGTAACCTTCGCAGCACACGTAACCTTCAGTCATTGTTGTCTCAATTACTGTCTGTAATGGTTGTTTGTTTATTGTGCATTTTATGGTATTAGTTTTTTCTATCCATTTTTATTTTTTTACAATTTTTTTTTATTATGTATTAGATTGTTTTATAGGACTGAATATGTATGTATGTATTTTCTAAAAGCCGAACCAGGGACAAGGGCTGCAAATTAGCTATGGCTAGAAGTCCTATATACAGCACACTGCATCGGTTGCACTTTATTTAAATGTAGCAATGCTTATGTATTGTCCCTGTCAAACAAATTAATAATAAAAAAATAAATAAAAAAATGGGAACCACAAAAGAGTAACGTAAAGATCCACCTTTTCTACTCCGTTTGCGGACAGTGTAAGGACAAAACACAGGCATGAGAGAAAACACACAGACAAAGACCAAGACAAGCAAGTTGTCTTATTTTGAAACCTAATACCTGTACTAACAAGTGGTCTTATTTTGAAAGCTAATAGCTGTACTAACAGACAGCTGCCCTCTCTTCTCCGTTACTTTCTTGGTTGAAGTCAAACGAACTTGGGAAATTAAGATCTAGAAACAGAAGAAAACAAATCCTACCTGGCAGCAGAGCTGGAACTGTCTTGAGAGAAACTCTTTCGCAAGGCGGAAGGAGAGATGCACTGCTGCCTCTAATTTCAGCCAGACTCAGGGGTTGAAGTCCGAGACTGGAGTGTGGTTGGAGGTGTGTGTGTGTGCGTGTGTGTGTGTGCGTGTGTGTGTGTGTGTGTGTGTGTGCGTGTGTGTGTGTGTGTGCGTGCGTGTCTGTGTGTGTGTGTGTGTGTGTCTGTGTGCGTGTGTCTGTGTCTGTGTGTGTGTGTGTGTGTGTGTGTGTGTGTGTGTGTGTGTGTGTGTGTGTGTGTGCGCGACATGATTAACGTAAGATAAGGAGGATAGTTGATCGAAAGGAATGAGAAAAGTGGCCATGGTAATAATATCCCGGAGGACGTCGGCTGGAGGCTGAAATATTTACAAGAATGAACGCACAGTGACACTGTGACTCAGTCAGGAGTCTCATTGCTAATAGAGCAGGAATGAATGCAGAAGACCAGGATGTTAGCACTTCCGCCTCTTACTGTACGTGTAAAAGTCAATGGGATTTTTGTGTGGGAATTCTGGTTAAAGCAGCTACGAGCAAGATTATTAAGGTTGTTAGACAGTATAATTACAATATTGATGCATCACATCTTACCTATAATAGCAGCTGAGACCAAAGCCGTGTGAATCGGAGATTGCTCTTTTGATGATTATTAAGTCTGTGTCTCTCTAAACTCGCGTCACCAGGGGGCTCTCTCTCTCTCTCTCTGCTTACTGGCGGACCGGATAAACCCGGAAGTGAAACCCGGAAGTGAAACGCAGCTGCCTGCATTCCCCCGTTCGCGCTGCCTAGCAACATACCATAAACAAGGAGAACGCCATGCATACTCTCGCGAACATCTCTCGTTATATTCTAACAGGTTTTTTGGAAGTTATTTTGTGGTTATGGCCGAAGTGGCTGCTGCAAACCGTTTCATTTCACTTCCTGATCTGCCCTGGCTACAGACAGACTAACACTGGCCGATTCACTCGGGGTTCAAGCGAGACTACTCTGCGTTGGTCTCGTCTACTATTAGAGGTAAGATGTGATGCATTGATATTAAATTTAGACTGTTTAATAACAATCGAAAATCTTGCTCGTAGCTGCTTTAAATGCATGAATTAAGGTCTGTGGCAATTTTCAGAAAACGCTTCAAAAGTCATAAAAGCAACAAGCAATGGAACCTAACCCTAACCTTAATTACTCTTGATACCAAGTAATGAGTACAGTCATTGTATTACTTTTTAAGGAGTAATAAGTAATAACTAATTTCATTTCCTGAGTAACTTGCCAAACACTGCCGACCAACAATGAGGCGCCGCTGGAAACAGGACAGTGGCGGGCGGGGCGGGGCGGGGCGGGGCGGGGCGGGGCGGGCAGCTGTTTTGATGTGCGCCGTACACTGTAACACGGCCAAAGTATTTCGCACTTTAAAGGGGGGAGAGATGAAAAACGGGCTGCAACTAGTGACACAAGAGCAATAAAGACAATAGTACCGCAGGAATGAGTCGTTTTTTCTGAAAATCAAGTTTAAAAAATGCATTTACGCTTCAAAAGTCATAAAAGTGTTTCCATTTGTGAAGATGATCTTGCTGAACACAAACTTTGCTGTTTCATAAACGTTTTTCTTTTTTTATACATTTTTTCCCCAGAGTTTTTATCCCATTTTTATCCCCCGTTAGTCCTAATTTTTAATGTATTTATCCTGGTTGCTGCTCCACCCTCTGTCGATCTGGGGAGAGCCGAAACTGGCTCCATGCTTCCTCCGAGACATGGGCAGTTAGCCAGCCGCTTCTTTTCACCTGACAGGGGAAGCTTCACCGGTAGGACATAGCACGTGGGAGGACCACGCTATTCCAATGAGTTCCCCTCCCTCCGAACAGGCGCCCCTAACGACCAGAGGAGGCACCACATCAGCAACCAGGATATTGCATGTTTTGGTGAAGGGGTTCATATATGAAGTATCAAAAATTGAAGAAAGGAGCTGTTAGGAATTTAAACAATACCGCAACGCGTTTCAACCGTTGGGTTTTCGTACAGCCTGACGAAAACCCAACTGTTGAAACGCGTTGCGGTATTGTTCTTGCCCGTATCACCTTCTTGAAGATGTACTCTGTTTGTTAAACTCTTTGTAGTACACAGGTACAATTGGGATGATGCGGTCCTTTGCCGCATCATCCCCTCTCTCTCTCCCCCCACCTTTCCTGTCTGCCTACTGTCTTATAATAAAAAAAATAAAAATAAAAAATAAAACGAAATGCCCCAAAAATAATCTAAAAAAACAAAAACAAAAACACACAGACCTTATTGAGGGCGTCTTGGTAGTGTAGCAATAGATTGCATGCCTACCAACACGAGGGGCGCAGGTTCACATCCTCGTCAACAAGCGTGCACCTTGACCCCGAAACCTGGAGTTTTTTGGGGCGTTGCCACGGGAAGGGATGATAAGACAAAGGATTTATAGCACTATAAAGTCAGCAAACATTGGTTGCTAAGAAACCCAGGGGCTGTGTGTCCCTCTGTGTGTGCGTGTGTCTGTGTGTGTTTGTGTGTGTGTGTGTGTGTGTGTGTGTGTGTGTGTGTGTGTGTGTGTGTGTGTGTGTGTGTGTGTGCGTGCGCGTGTGTGTTCTTGCACATCTACCTTCCTCCACCTGCGTCTCTTGATAGTGTTCCTCGTTATCATCATCACCGCCCAGAACTGGGTGAAACAGTGCTTCAGACGTTTGTAGTACTTCCTTGAGACAGACAGGGGGCAGCAGCAGGCAGTCAGTCAGTTACACACACACACACACACACACACCCCCACACCCACCCCCACCCCCACCCCCACACCCACACCCCCACACCCACACCCACACACACACACACACACACACACACACACCCCCACCCCCACCCCCACCCCCACACACACACACACACACACACACACACACACACACACATTTCCCACATGTCCTCAGTTCCCTGGCCTCCTGTCAGCCTCCAGGTGAAATGGGATACTCTCTCATCACCTCCTCAGCACTTTAATTATCGTGCATTCCTTTATAACTGGGGACTGGTAATCTTACCACTTCAAAGGTCATGAGCTGGGACGGTGACGTCACCAGAGCTGGTATTTCCCATTGCAAACTCGTAGGAGCCTCAACAGCCCTGACCTCAAAAATCCAAGATGGCTGCGCTGCGCAACAACAGTAGTTATAATCGTAGTAATATTGTTTAGCACTTCTGTCTTGTTTGTGTCTCATTAAATCAGCTGTACACACAGCACTGCCTAACTTCTATCTGTGTGGACATGAGGATGCAGTGTTTGTATGCGCAAAATGTCGCGAAATGCCATGTTGTCAATTGTTATTGCTAACAATGGCTAGCCTGGCTAGCGACTGGATCTGACCAATGAACAGTGAACTTCCCCAAGTTCCCCGCTCAAGTTTTCTGCAAATGGAACGCTAACAAAACGGATGCGATGTCATTTATAGCCTCCACATCCCAGTTATTTTGCGATAAAGGAACGCACGATTACTTCCAAAACGGGCTGGGAGACTTAGAGCCCTGCACGGGCCTAAAATTGAAGCCCTAGCCCGACCTGGGCCAGATCAAGCCCGGCCCGGGCTCCAAGGCTTATGAGAATTCTGAGCCCGAGTCCGTCATGAAGCCCGACTTTTTTTTATACAGCCCAAACTACTGGATGACCCCGCCCTCTCTTGTCACCTGGCCTGGTGTCCTCGGATGTGTTTCTGGATGACGATGGCTTTCTGCTTGAAGAACCTGAAGTTCTTCCTGCAGATGAACCCGCGGATGTTCCTCTGGATGGTGACAGCCGCCCACGTCTGGGTGCTGCTCCACCTGTCCTCCACCCGCTGGTACAGGAGCTCCTTCAGGAACACCTAACACACACACACACACACACACACGCACGCACGCACGCATGCATGCGCACACACACACACACACACACACACACACACACACACACACATGCACGCATGCACGCGCGCACATGCACACACAACAAACACACACACATACAACAAACACACACACATACACAACAAACACACACAGATACACACACAACACACACACACAAATGTACAGTAGAGTACACAGGGTTCCTGCACCTTTTCCAAAGTCAAATTCAAGCACTTTTCAAAATGTATTTTGAAGATTTTCCAGCACCTTACAGCTGTGGTAAATTACATATATACTCAAAATGATTATTTCACTTCTTCATCACATTAAATCAGATATTGTGCTATAAACCACCACAATTATGTTTCATGACAGCAATGCCGTAACAATTATGTAGCGACCATTAATACCAGAGATAGTATTAGTGGAAATAAACTAGAGGCTTTTCTCAACAAGTATTTGCTACTCCCCTGGCTCTCGCATTCAATTTAGAATGAAGAATGATCCACGTCCATGGCCTCTGCCATTTTCTGAAAGCGCCACAAGACACGTCACAAAATTGTCCACTTAACATGTCGTGAATACCACATGAGGGGGCGTTCATATGGACTTATGTCGTATTCACGGTAAACACGACCTCAACTGAAGCGCCCATGATAAAATACTTTTGTGAAATAGGCAAAAGCATTCGGCTCTCTCTCCAACTTATTCCATTTCTTTTATCTAAACATTGCTATTCAGTCTGATAGTGATTTATTATGAAAGTAATCCAATTACAATTTCAAGCAGTTTCAAGCACTTTATTCAAAGTCCCAGCACTTTTCCAACCTTGAAAACACCACATTAAAATTCAAATGTTTTCAAGGATTTCCAGCACTTTAGGAACCCTGAGTACACACAGTATAGAGCGTTTTCATGGAATTGTGTTGCTATGGGAACAGTTTGAAACCTAGCTCATTTCCTGTCCGCTATAGTATTAGCAAACACTGCAACAGGAAGTAAGCTAGCGGCAATTTAGAATGTTTATATTGTCAAGTTAAAACCCTCCAGAATAAAGAGAAGGTCAAATGAGTGGTGTTTGGGCACCTTGGTGAGTCCCAGGCGATACTGGCCGTCCTCTGCACCGAGCATCTCCAGCAGAGCAACTGTCTGCTGCCTGTCTGACACCTGAAGGTTCCGCTGGGCCAGCAGCACCCCATACCTGACCAACACAAAGACCACGCTGCCTTCAAGTGCTCCTCATAAGCTCCTACATCTGAGTTTGGAAGTTGTAAAGATGAACGATCCGGTCACGTGAACTCAAATTCTGTTTCGTTCTGCGAGACTGTCTGGCCTCGTTTTCACGTGGGCGGGCCAATCGGGGAGCTGCCTCGTAGTTGACATCGTAACCGGTCAATCAGGAACGCTGCTGGAAAAACAGTAATGGCTGCCTCCATGGCTCTCCGGCTGGAGCAGTAATGTCAGCGTTCATCGAGTTAAACAGCCGTTAAGTGCAGCTATTGCAGATATAGACAGAATAACAACAATTACACAAGAACAGGAGTATGCAACAGCAGTTCCCCGGCGGAAGAGACGTTTTCACCGTTCTTCCGAGTGGATTTGGATTTGACTGAATCCAACGCTGATTGGCTGAATTGGACTCGCTACTTCCACCCACTGAAATGATTGAGCACAGTTCAGAGTCCAGATCCACCAAACCAAACACAATGTGAGTTCACGGATCCAGATGGTTTTAAAGGAGAATTCTGTTTTTTTACAACCTGGACCTTATTTCCAACTTTAAAGTCCCTGGAAACCAGATTTTTTTTTATTATTATTTAGCATTTTGAGTTAATCACATCACAGGAACCTATGTTAATAAGCCACCAGCCAAATTTGAACGATGATGAACGTCGCAAAGTATATAAATTTAGGTTTGACAGTCATGGCAAAAGTAATGAGAATCAATTAGATTTTAGAGTGTATTTTCTCCCGCGGACTGTGTGGGCGTGTCCCGTCTGCAGCAGGTCTCTCTCTCTCTCGGAGGAGGAGACCTGCTCGGAGGAGACCTCTCTCTCCGTTAACGGAGAGAGAAGGAGAGAGAGAAGGAAAGAGAGATGGAGTGTGTGTGTGTTCGTGCGTTGAGCCTACTGACAGAGAGGAAGAGATCTCTGCGCTGCGAGTGAACAGCGCTACTGTGTGTGTGTCAGTGTGTGTGTGCGCACGTGCGTGCATGCGTGTGTGTGATTCGATTAAATCTTATGACGTGATAAGATCATGCATTTTAGCACCGCGCGCACCGCTCTCTTCAATGAGGAAATGGAAATCCAGACCTTGTAGAAAAGTGTCGATTTTTGGGGTTAGGGTTGAAAGTAATGTCAACATACTTTCTGAGGCACACAATTACTCACATAAGACCCTAAATTTAATAGTTAGAACGTTTTTGTGGATTTTGGTTTCCAGGGACTTTAAATATGATTTTTAAGTCACCCTGGTGAGTCCGGTTTGATTCCCTTGCACTGAAATGTTAATTTGTTTTGAACTGCGACCTGAAAATGAGGAAAACGGGGCACGCAGCGGATCAAATCGTTATTATATCATATAGACAATGACAAAATGAATGATCTATTTACCTTGGTTCACCCTGTCCGTCACATTGATAGCAGCTCCTGTTCTTCCCCACTCCTTGTAATCTGACTTTATTCCGGACCGGCTCAAGTAAATACAGGCGGCCATCGAATTCAAATGAATCGTCTATCAAATACAGAACAGGAAGTGTTCCCCGGAAGTGCTTTGAGACGACCCGATGTGGGACGTTCAGGGCAGAGTTCGGCGCTCAGAGCAGTCGATCTGTAGCTATGGCCAGCATAGCAGCTAAACACACGTGCTAAAACACATCCTAAACACAGCATAGCATGCTGAACACCGCTGATAATATCTGATTTCCAGATTATGGATGATGCATTTGAACTCGATGGCCGCACGTATTTATTTGAGGTGGAATAACGTCATATGGAGTACAAACTGAGGAGCTGGGGAAACAGGAGCTGCCTGATATCTACCAATGTGACGAACAGCAAACAGAGCTGAGCCAGCTGCACCAAGGTAATAGATCATACATTTTCTCATTGTCTATCTATATGATATAATGACCATGTGAGCGATGTGTCGGAAAATAAGCTATTTACAGGACGGAAATACGAGCATTTCACATGCCCCGTTTTCCTTGTTTTCAGGTCGCAGTAGTTCAAAACAAATTAACGTTTCAGTGCGTGGGAATCAAAATCCAGAATTCTCCTTTAACCAGGCTACGTAAAGATGACTCGTCGATGCGTTCAAGAAGTGCTTTTGGTCAGAAACAATAACAGGATGGAGGCTCACAGAAAAATCCAACGTTCACCATCGTATTTACTACGTTGTTAGGTTGTTCAGGTGCATACTGACGGGCTGTCTCAAGCCAGCAATATCAGTATAAACTTATACTTGACCTAATTTAATAATATGGCATCAGTCGACCCAGTAGCTTAGATACAAAATCTAATAGCTGGTGAATAAACTTAGTCCTGAACTGCTGAGCGGGCAATCACAAGCCAGCAGTATCAGTATAAACTTAGACTTGACCTAATTTAGTTTTGTTTGTTGTAGGTCATGATTAACGGTCCGCATCAACAGGGCTGAATCATTGACAGTGGTGTTAGGTGGTACTTAGACCTGAATTAGCAGTATAGTATTAGTCATCCTAAAAAAAAAAAATCCTAATAAATCTTGTTTTGACCTAATTTTATTGTTGTCTATAGAGTTAGTTCCACCTCTGCGCAGATTCCCCCGCTCTCTTCTCTCTCTCCCCCTCAGGTGTCCTTCATTGGCCTGACGTACACCCCCGCCGCTGCAGCCCTAGGTCCGGCCGTCATCGCCCTAGCCACCTGTCGTCACTCTAGGCCATCTACCCGCTACTCCTTCTACTGTCTGGCACCCCGGGCTCTTCACCACCACCGACCCCTATCCTCATCATCCTGGCCACCTGCCTGCCTAAGGGAAGGGGGCCCCCCCGGCCTCATCACCTCCAACTCCTATCCTCCCCTCCCCTTAATCACCACCTCCGACTCTTATCCTCCCCTCCCCTCCTCTTAGCTAGTATTCTCTAAACCTACGAACACTTAAAGACTACATTTTCTATTTCCTTTGGACTCTACTTTTTACATTTTCAACTCCCTTCCCTGATTTTAGGATAATTTAAAAACTACATTTTTATATCCCTCTGTTGGACTCTTTTTTACATTTTCAATTTTCTGTTCTTTTGTAAATTTTATTTCCATAATAAACCATTTACAGAGTTTCATTGCTGGAAAACTCTGTACATGGTTTAGCCCGGCATCTCTCGGCCTGTCTCGGAGGGGAGTCCCCGGATGGGGGTCCACTGCTGGGTCCACTGCCTGGGTGGGCCCGCCCCCCGCGTGGCCTGCTCTCTCAGTTCCCAGTCACTAGCTGGGGGCGGGTCTGGGAGCGGGTCGCGTGGGGGGTGGGTTTACCCAGGCGACCATTGCTGGGCCCCTGTAGCACAACGACCTCACAAGGTTCCTCCTCAGCCAAGCCAAGTCACTGAGGCAATCCATATGGTGGAAAGGTTTTCTTGCGTTCACTGGGGGTGGGGGGACGCCGCTGTGGGGCGGGGGGCATCGGTGCTCTTCATCACTGGTCGAGGGCTGCCGGTTGGTTTAGAACAGTTTAGGTAGGCGATAGATTAGCTACAGCCTAAGGCTGACCTGTTATAGTGTTCAGGCAAAGATCAGACTAGAGCAGAGTAGGATAGGCCAGATTAGGCTGTAGATTAGCTAGATACTATGTCCCAGTTAGCTCTGGTTAATGCTTAGAGTAGTCAGTTGTCTGATCCCCCCCCCCCTCTCTTTCTCTTTCCCCCGCTCCTTTCCCTTCTTCCCCCTCCTGTTCCCCCCTCTCCCACATTTCCCACTCCCCCCCCCGCCTCCTCTCTTTCCATGCTCTTCCCTCCCCCGCCGCCTCTTCCCACGTTCCCCCTGCTCTCCCTCCCCTGCACCCTCCCACCTCTCCTTCTCTGTTCTCTCCTCCTCTCTGTCCTCTCCCCTCTCTCACATTCCCCCTGCACTCCTTCCCCTGCACCCCCCCACCTCTCCTTCTCTGCTCTCTCCTCCTCTCTGTCCTCTCGGGGGGGGGGGGAGGGGGCGGAGAGGTCTGTTCCCTCCCCCGCCTCCTCCTCCCGCGTTCCCCCTGCACCCTCCCACCTCTCCTTCTCTGTTCTCTCCTCCTCTCCCCCTGCACTCCTTCCCCTGCACCCTCCCACCTCTCCTTCTCTGTTCTCTCCTCCTCTCTGTCCTCTCTGGGGGGGGGGGGGGGAGGTCTCCCCGCCTCCTCCCTCCCTCACGCTCCCATTGCTTCTCTACCCTGGCTCTCCCTCCCCTGCACCCCCATCTCTCCTTCTCTCCTCCTCCACATTCCTATTTTCTCCCCACCTCCCCCCTCTCCTCCGTCTATATTGCTCATTCTCTCCCCACCTCCTCCCTCCCCCTGCTCTCTTCTCCCCCACACCTCCCCTCCCTTCCCCTCTCCTGCTCTCTCCTCTTGCTCCTTCCCCACCTTCTATACCCTCCCCACCCCATCACTCTCTCACATTCCCCCTGCTATTCTCCCTTCTCCTGCGCTCTCCTCTGCTCTCCCCTCATTCCTATATTTTCTATATTATCAATTGTTCAAATGTTATCTTTATTCTGTATATTCTTGTTACTGTTGTGTCAGCTAGAATTAGCTAGACATACTTTCTGTGAAGCCCTCTGAGACATGCTTGTGAATTAGGGCTATATAAATAAACTTGACTTGACTCACTCAACTAATAATTACGATATTTCGAACTGCAATTGAAGGCAGCAGGACAGCACCTCTCCATGAAGTAGCTGTATGGGATGCGGATGGGGAAGCCCTCTTTCCTGATGTGGATGGTCTCCAGGAGCCCGGCGTGCCTCAGCTGGGCCGAGACATAGTCCACGTCAAAGATACCAGGAAGCTGACAAAGCACACAGGATGTGAGGTCACATGGTCCTGGATGTGTGGATGAACTGGTTATGTCAATGTGAATTAGTTAACATTACTCTACCTTGATGTAGTTTGGCTTGAGACAACGGATGAAAGTAGTTTTACATCTGGGGGTGAAGAATTTGAAAGAAGAAAAATGGACACAGGTTAATAGTTCCAATATTTTATGATGATTATGATGGTTTTCTCCTGACAATATAAACAGCAGACTTAACCTTCATCTGGGAAACTGCCTTAAAGTAGAATTGTGTACTGGCCTACAGGGCAGTACACCAGACAGCTCCTCTGTACAATCTATGGTCAGGATCCAAACCTCTCACCGCTCCCTCCGCTCCTCCACCAGTGTGGGACGCCTCACCCCTCCTCCGCTACGTGGGCTCAAAAGTCGCTCATCCCGATCGCGACTCTTCTCGTCCCTGGCACCTCAATGGAGGAATGAGCTCCCCCCTTCGGTCAGGACGGCCGCATTACTGCCGATCTTTCGGCAAAGACTAAAAACACACCTTTTCAGGCTCCGCCTGGCCCCCTCTTGGACTAACATCTTTCTCTCTCTCTTAATTAAAAAAAATAACTTTACCACTCTATTCCTTCAAAAGTTGTAGCTGTCCTAGATTGTGTTGCATAGCTGATTTCTCTATTGTTGACAAAAATGTGTTATTGTAAGTCGCTTTGGATAAAAGCGTCTGCCAAATGACGTAATGTAATGTCATTTAAAGAGTAACTGAGCCTCAAACCCAAGTTTGGTCAGAGGTCTGTTGTCTTTCACTTAAAACCTCACGTTATATTTGCCTTTCTAGTGTTAACATTACTCGTTAAAGTCCGACCAATGACAGACAGCTCCACAACAGCCAGATCAATCAGTGAATCTCTACGGGTGCTGTTGGTACCTACCTCTCCAGGCGGGTGGTGAGCTCGGCCAGGGACAGCGTGAAGTGTGCGGCCACAGTAGCGAGCCCCCTGCCTCCCAGTGCTCTCTGCTGGATGGAACGCTCCTGGACCTTACGGAACAGCTCCGACACCATCTGTGTCAAACACATTGAAATACATGCTAAACTTGTCATAATTAACTTAGACAGTTAACAGAATAGAGGTTGGAGACAGTGGTGTAATGTAACTAAGTAATGATACTTCATTACAGTACTTAAGTATATTTTGGGGGTGTATCTGTACCCGTATGTTACTTGAATATTTATATTTCTGTCAACTTTGACTTTTACTCCACGACATTTTCCTAAATAAAATGCATACTTTTACTCCATTACATTTCCCCTAATCTTCTTTGTTACTCGTTACTACAATAGAGAAAAAATTAGCTTCTTGGGTACTTTTAACAGATTTAATCACGAAGTATACAGTACATACAGTCCACTCGAGCCCAGGCATGTCTTTTGCTTGCTTTTTTATTAACAGCATTTATTTACTTGTACTTTATGCACTTATACTTCTGTATAGTGCAGCTCTTAGCTTGATCAAATGTACTCATTCTGTAACTGTGAATATGCACTTATACTTCTGTATAGTGCAGCTCTTAGCTTGATCAAAATGTACTCATTCTGTAACTGTGAATAATAACTTTGCTGTTTTTTCGATTATGTATTTTGCCTGTTTTCTGTGCACTTTGAAAATCTTAAATATCTTGAAAAACAAAACAAAAAAGAATTGCTAATTGTGTAAAATGAACTGCCATGTTTTATGATATATTGTTCTTCTGTCGTATTTGTTCTTCTTGAGATGTTTTTTGTCATTTGTATATTCAAAAAAGACGACTGTGATAATTTAGTCATGTGACCCTGATGTATTTAACACACCTGTGGGCGTTCATGGCATTATGAGCGAGCCTGATGTTGCTACCTGCGAAAAGAGTATTGGTACTGACTGACCTGTGGAGTATTGGTACTGACTGACCTGTGGAGTATTGGTACTGACTGACCTGTGGAGTATTGGTACTGACTGACCTGTGGAGTATTGGTACTGACTGACCTGTGGAGTATTGGTACTGACTGACCTGTGGAGTATTGGTACTGACTGACCTGTAGAGTATTGGTACTGACTGGCCTGTGGAGTATTGGTACTGACTGGCCTGTGGAGTATTGGTACTGACTGACCTGTAGAGTATTGGTACTGACTGACCTGTGGAGTATTGGTACTGACTGGCCTGTGGAGTATTGGTACTGACTGACCTGTAGAGTATTGGTACTGACTGGCCTGTGGAGTATTGGTACTGACTGACCTGTATAGTATTGGTACTGACTGACCTGTAGAGTATTGGTACTGACTGGCCTGTGGAGTATTGGTACTGACTGGCCTGTGGAGTATTGGTACTGACTGACCTGTGGAGTATTGGTACTGACTGGCCTGTGGAGTATTGGTACTGACTGGCCTATGGAGTATTGGTGGAGTATTGGTACTGACTGGCTGATCCTAATTTTAATAAAGGGCCAATACTGGCCCCGTATATGAGTCTATCCCGAGTTGGTTCACCTTCAAGCGGCTCCTGGCAAAAAGCTCCACCACTTCTGTCCGGAAGTGATCGTGGTTCTTATTTATGAAATTATGGACCTGGGAAAAGATTAGAAGAATATGTGTGGTGTCATACAGATGGGCATACAGCTGTGAATAGCCATGTGTGATGTCATACAGATGGGCATATAGCTGTGAATAGCCATGTGTGATGTCATACAGATGGGCATACAGCTGTGAATAGCCATGTGTGATGTCATACAGATGGGCATATACAGCTGTGAATAGCCATGTGTGATGTCATACATATGGGCATATACAGCTGTGAATAGCCATGTGTGATGTCATACATATGGGCATATACAGCTGTGAATAGCCATGTGTGATGTCATACATATGGGCATATACAGCTGTGAATAGCCATGTGTGATGTCATACAGATGGGCATACAGCTGTGAATAGCCATGTGTGATGTCATACAGATGGGCATACAGCTGTGAATAGCCATGTGTGATGTCATACAGATGGGCATATACAGCTGTGAATAGCCATGTGTGATGTCATACATATGGGCATATACAGCTGTGAATAGCCATGTGTGATGTCATACATATGGGCATATACAGCTGTGAATAGCCATGTGTGATGTCATACAGATGGGCATACAGCTGTGAATAGCCATGTGTGATGTCATACAGATGGGCATACAGCTGTGAATAGCCATGTGTGATGTCATACAGATGGGCATATACAGCTGTGAATAGCCATGTGTGATGTCATACATATGGGCATATACAGCTGTGAATAGCCATGTGTGATGTCATACATATGGGCATATACAGCTGTGAATAGCCATGTGTGATGTCATACAGATGGGCATATACAGCTGTGCATAGCTATGTGTGGTGTCTATACAGATGGGCATATACAGCTGTGAATAGCCATGTGTGATGTCATACAGATGGGCATATACAGCTGTGCATAGCTATGTGTGGTGTCATACAGATGGGCATATACAGCTGTGAATAGCCATGTGTGATGTCATACAGATGGGCATATACAGCTGTGAATAGCTATGTGTGGTGTCATACAGATGGGCATATACAGCTGTGAATAGCTATGTGTGATGTCATACAGACGGGCATATACAGCTGTGCATAGCTATGTGTGGTGTCATACAGATGGGCATATACAGCTGTGCATAGCTATGTGTGGTGTCATACAGATGGGCATATACAGCTGTGCATAGCTATGTGTGGTGTCATACAGATGGGCATATACAGCTGTGCATAGCTATGTGTGGTGTCATACAGATGGGCATATACAGCTGTGAATAGTAATGTCATGTAATAGTAATGTGTGGCATCATACCTGATAGGTGACAGCGCCAGCATAGTGATAAACAGTGAAGGCTGGCAGGGGGATCTTGGGCTTCACGTAGTAGGGGCTGTTCCCATGGTGATAGTGGCACTTCTGGAGGAAGGTGTGGTCAGTGGCCTCCACAGACAAACACAGAGAGGTATGGTCAGTGGCCTCCACAGACAAACACAGAGAGAGGTGTGGTCAGTGTCCTCCACAGACAAACACAGAAAGAGGTGTGGTCAGTGGCCTCCACAGACAAACACAGAGAGGTGTGGTCAGTGGCCTCCACAGACAAACACAGAGAGAGGTGTGGTCAGTGGCCTCCACAGACAAACACAGAGAGAGGTGTGGTCAGTGTCCTCCACAGACAAACACAGAAAGAGGTGTGGTCAGTGGCCTCCACAGACAAACACAGAGAGGTGTGGTCAGTGGCCTCCACAGACAAACACAGAAAGAGGTGTGCTCAGTGGCCTCCACAGACAAACACAGAAAGAGGTGTGGTCAGTGGCCTCCACAGACAAACACAGAGAGAGGTGTGGTCAGTGTCCTCCACAGACAAACACAGAAAGAGGTGTGGTCAGTGGCCTCCTCCACATTTCCCATTTTCTCCCCACCTCCTCCCTCTCACATTCCCCCTGCTCTCCCTCCCCTGCACCCTCCCACCTCTCCTTCTCTGTTCTCTCCTCCTCTCTGTCCTCTCCCCTCTCTCACATTCCCCCTGCTCTCCTTGCCCTGCACCCTCCCACCTCTCCTTCTCTGTTCTCTCCTCCTCTCTGTCCTCTCCCCTCTCTTACATTCCCCCTGCTCTCCTTCCCCTGCACCCTCCCACCTCTCCTTCTCTGTTCTCTCCCCCACTCTGTTCTCTCCCCTCTCTCACATTCCCCCTGCTCTCCTTCCCCTGCACCCTCCCACCTCTCCTTCTCTGTTCTCTCCCCCTCCACATTTCCCATTTTCTCCCCACCCTCGCCCTAATCCGGGCCCGTATCCTACCTCCTCCCCTCCCCCAACCCTAGACCCTACCTCTACCCTGGCTCTCCCTCCCCTGCACCCTCCCATCTCTCCTTCTCTGTTCCCTCCTCCTCCACATTTCCCATTTCCTCCCCACCTCCTCCCTCTCACATTCCCCCTGCTCTGCCTCCCCTGTACCCTCCCACCTCTCCTTCTCTGTTCTCTCCTCCTCTCTGTCCTCTCCCCTCTCTCACATTCCCCCTGCTCTCCTTCCCCTGCACCCTCCCACCTCTCCTTCTCTGTCCTCTCCTCCCTCTCACATTCCCCCTGCTCTCCCTCCCCTGCACCCTCCCACCTCTCCTTCTCTGTTCTCTCCTCCTCCACATTTCCCATTTCTCCCCACCCTCGCCCTAATCCGGGCCCGTATCCTACTCCCTCCCCTCCCCCAACCCCAGACCCTACCTCTACCCTGGCTCTCCCTCCCCTGCACCCTCATCTCTCCTCCTCTGTTCTCTAATCCTCCACATTTCCTATTTTCTCCCCACCTCCCCCCTCTCCTCCCTCACATCCCCCCGCTCTCCCTCCCTCCTCCACTCTCCTGCTTTCTCCTCTTCCCGGTGTTCTTCCTCTTCCCCCCTTCCCCCACTACTCTAAAGCATAGTACACATTTTACTCCAAAGCATGGCACCCACTCTATCCCCTCCAATATTCCGCCACTATTTAAAGCATGGCATAGCATGGCAATATTCCGCCACTATTTAAAGCATGGCACCCATGCTCTTAGTATTTCGCCACTATTCAAAGCATGGCACCCACTCTTCCCTAAAGCAAGGCACCCATAAGCTCTATATGTGAACATGTGCTTATTTGGCAAAAGGACTCACTACTAAAGGCTTGCAGCCAATTAAATTAGGCATAGTTTGGTTGCTTAGAAATTGACATATGTCCGTTTGCAAGATGTGCGTCTATATTTCTCATTCTCTCCCCACCTCCTCCCTCCCCCTGCTCTCTTCTCCCCCACACCCCCCCCCCCTTCCCCTCTCCTGCTCTCTCCTCTTGCTCCTTCCCCACCTCCTATACCCTCCAACATCTCCCATGCCCTCCCCACCCCATCACTCTCTCACATTCCCCCTGCTCTTCCCCCTTCTCCTGCTCTCTCCTCTGCTCTCTCTTCATTTCTATATTTTCTATATTATCAATTGTTCAAATGTTATCTTTATTCTGTATATTCTTGTTACTGTTGTGTCAGCTAGAATCAGCTAGACATACTTTCTGTGAAGCCCTCTGAGACATGCTTGTGAATTAGGGCTATATAAATAAACTTGACTTGACTTGACTCCACAGACAAACACAGAGAGGTGTGGTCAGTGGCCTCCACAGACAAACACAGAAAGAGGTGTGGTCAGTGGCCTCCACAGACAAACACAGAAAGAGGTGTGGTCAGTGGCCTCCACAGACAAACACAGAAAGAGGTGTGGTCAGTGGCCTCCACAGACAAACACAGAAAGAGGTGTGGTCAGTGGCCTCCACAGACAAACACAGAAAGAGGTGTGGTCAGTGGCCTCCACAGACAAACACAGAAAGAGGTGTGGTCAGTGGCCTCCACAGACAAACACAGAAAGAGGTGTGGTCAGTGGCCTCCACAGACAAACACAGAGAGGTGTGGTCAGTGGCATCCACAGACAAACACAGAGAGGTGTGGTCAGTGGCCTCCACAGACAGAGAGGTGTGGTCAGTGGCCTCCACAGACAAACACAGTATAATTTTGATGAATGACTGTAATCACAATATTAAAAACAAAATAACTGGAATCATCATCATTAGCCACAATCATTCTATAAACCTCTTATTTATTCATTGTTTGTTTGTTTGTACCTGGGGGAGGTAGGTCTGGTCGTCCAGTATGCGGAGGATGCCATGTGGCCTGGAGGAGATGAGGTCCAGGCAGGAGTGGAAGTTGTTGAGGGGCACTGGGTACCATGTGATCTGTTCTGCACTGTACTCCTCCTGCAATGGAGGACGGGGATGGCGGACTTTTGTAGACCAACCCAAAAGTCAGTGCACTTCCTGCTTCCTTTGTCTCAAAGTCAATGGGGTTTTTGGTTCAACTATATTATCAGGCCACTACGCGGCTTTCAATGAACATGCCCAACACT
>NC_139626.1:5365027-5565027 GCF_964638095.1 Poromitra crassiceps | reverse complement strand
AAAAAAATATTTGAAAGAGCCTCAATCCAGAGAAGTCCCTTTGCTCCCTTAAAGGTCCTTTGTAGTTAACTCATAAAAGTCACTTGAAAACGGCAACCTGGACAATTTATCGGTCAGATCAGCCTTGAGATGCCCAGGAAGGATTCTGGGTGAATTATCGGACGTTATTGTGGCTGGGGTCGTGTTTTGGCTTACATTGGCTGCGGGGAAATGGATAAGGATATTCACGTTACCGTGAGCAGGAACTACCCTGCCTCCCCTGTAGTAATGCCTGGAGTTGACGAAACTGAACAATCAAACAATGTTTCATAAGCATAACAGTAACGTTAGGCATATTTACGTTAGGCATATTCATTAACTAACGTTATTAGTGGAGCTCGGTGGTAATTTTTATAAATGTAAATCAATATTAGTTAGCCGTAGATCTGCCGGATTGTATACTTTGTAGTGATGAAAAACTGTCAGATGCAATAACTGTGTTGTTTCTTTCTCTCTGCTCCACCCACCTTAATGCCAATATAATTGCCAATAGCTCCGTTGTGTATACTGAAAGATGGTCTGACACCCTTTTCTTAATACAAATTTCACCCTCTGGAATATATACTGCCACTTCCTGTTAGCCGTCTTCTTTGTTGGTCTTTCCGCCGGAGGCGGAGCCATGAGGACAAGAAGCAGGCTCGTGAACGCGCAGAACGTCACATCCGCCAAATCTGCGGGGAAAGTATAACCCGTGGCCAGCATGAAAATCCTGAAATATCTTTGCAATGGGTGAACGCAGAGAGACACGTTGGCGGCTGCGCTCGTTTTTTAAGTTACGGAACGGTGCATTCACTCATTGGTAATAGAAAACATGTTGTGAACATTTATTTTCCGGCCAAACTTACGGATAGGACCTTTCATTTGTTTTAGATTTTTATCTATTTATTTATTTTAAGAAGCACTTAAAAGAGCCACAACTGTGCATAAAGGAGCCACAAATGTGGCTCTAGACTATACAGGCTCGGGTTGAGTATCACTGTGCCTAACCCTAGAGAGAACCACAACCATACCTCACAATATGTCAGTAGACCATAGATATAGGAAGATCTGGCCTTTTGATGAAGGTGTAAGAACTTGTGGCTCTGTTGACGTACTGGAAAGAAATAGTGGAAAGAAATAGACTGGTGTTCCTCTCAGTAGCTACCTTATGATGATGCACTGCTCCTGCGTGGAGGTCTGGGACTGGCTGAAGGCACTGTCAGCTATGGCATACACATGGCTACAACAGGATCCAACACAAGGTCGCCCACCCAGAGTGAAAACAGAAGGGGAACAAAGGTTAGAAGGAACTATAACATTTGGGATGCATACTGCCAACTGTAACAGAAATAAGTGAGGGTGGGATATTGTACAGTGGTTTGAGAACTGTATGCTCACGGTGGGTTTCTGTGCTGCTCTCTGCCTTGGTATTGCTCTCTCAGATCCTCTGTGTAGATATTAAGGGGCTTGAAGGGGTTAACTGACAGTAGCATGTTTCCTATGTATGTCTGAGAAAAAGGAATAAGACAGTCGTTAAGTCATTTAGTCTAGAAATTACAACTAAGATATTAATTGGCAAACATCTCCACAAGTTGATGTGGCTATAGGTGCCTGCAGTATTTTCATTGGGTCCTTGCCTGTAGATACTAAATTATTGCTCCTGGATACTAAGTTATTGATATTTCTGTTGCTAGTTTTTTCTGCAGTTGTAATGGAAAATTAATTTATCCATTTCACATTTTTGTACGGTTCAAATTGCTTGTGCAAGTGAAGTGTTTAGCTAGTTAATAGAAGATTCATTTCAAATTCCCTGTTTTTTCTGATGAGGTAAGTCATGATGGTATTTTATATCTTTGATTTGGCTTTTGCATATCAATTGTCAGACTTATTTGTTGTAGGCCTAAGTGGGCTTATTGCTTTGTGGAAGATGTAATGTTTGCATAGGACCTGCTAAACGTTCTTGAATCAAGTGAAATTACATTGGGAAATGTCCGGAAAATTAGGGTACCTCACTCCACTGGCAGAACCTTTTTTTCTTCCACAATTTTAAGATTGAAATGACTTGTTATGATGGACATTTTTGCAGTGTAGTAAGAGAGACACGGATTAATCCAGAATTCACATACAAAGCCTCCACATAAAGAAAAGGTGAGGGCAGGATTGTGACATACTTAACTTAACTTAGTCCACAGGCAAGCGGCAGGAAAGTCCCGCGAGACTTTCCTGCCGCTGGCCTGTGGACTGACTTGACGAGATTTGGTCTCACTGACCCGACAGGAGGAAATGGGAACCCGGGAAGAATAGAGGGGGAATGGAGAATGGAGAATGGAGGGGCTCTTCCCCGGGAGAGCCCGGGGGAGAATGGATCAGATTATGACGATATGGGTCGAAAACGGGAGAACACTGGGTGAGTCGTCAGATAATAATTAATGTGAGGAGAGGGGTCCAGGTTAAAAAAAACAAAATTCTCCTTTAACTTAACTTAAAGAAAAGGTGAGTGCAGGATTGTGACATACTTAACTTAACTTAACTTAACTTAACTTAAAGAAAAGGTGAGGGCAGGATTGTGACATACGTAAATACAGTCACGGTGGAACCTCTTCTTCAGATTCAGAAGCACGGAGCTCTCACAAACCTCTCTAAGGACAGACAACAACATTGCACCAACAGGTTAAGTTTGTATAGATACTCTGTGTGTGTCTGCAGTGTGTGTGTGTGTGTGTGTGTGTGTGTGTGTGTGTGTGTGTGTGTGTGTGTGCGTGTGCGTGTGTGCACGCGCGCGCGTGTGCATGTGAACTCACTCAAGCTGGGAGAGATCGTCCACCTCATCCACCTCTACCGCCGTTTCACTGCCTGGCATTAACACCTGAGAGAGGAGACAAGAGCAGACATGAGTCCATACAACAAGACAAAAACACCCCAGTCGGTACCATGGATTTGACATGGCTCTATCCTGGTCACCTTACCTTCTTACCACTGCCATCTAGCAAACATTTTGATTTGATTCATTTATTTGGCATTCAAAGCAATTACAAGTACACATACACATCAAACATCAAAATACATAAAAAAAAAAACATATAAATTAATGCCTGCATAGCCCATTAAGCTGAGAAAGGCCTGCTTATTTCCGATGGGGTCCAATGAGGAACAAAGACTAGACAGGACATCAACGGTTAAAATACTATAGCAAAAAATTTAAGAGCTTAAAATATTCCTGTATTTTCTCTTTTGAGCGCACGACTAGAAAGAAAGGATTTTTGACTTTTGAGATTCTCTGGGAGAGCATTAAATAAATTAAATTAGCTTTCCAAGACAGCAAACAGAGCTTTGTCACAGCCCTAAGTCCTTTATGGTTTAAGATTGTTTTTTGTTTCAGCAGTGTTTTAATTGCCTGCAATTCTATCCCTGCTGCTAGTGGTCCACCATAACCTTTCCACAGCAGCTAGTGGTCCACCATAACCTTTAACCTTTCCACAGCAGGTAACCAATCCACCTGGAGCAGTGTGACAGCTGATATAGGCCTACTGCAGGGGTGTCCAAACTTTTTGGAATGGGGGCCAGACTAGATCATGTGAAGATACATGTTGGGGGGGGGGGGGGGTAGCTGCTTCTCGCATCATATGGGCTATTAAAAAACAAAGCAAAATCAAACATACAATACAATTGTACTTTAAGGATTTTGTTTACTGTCTGAAAACATTAGTTCCACCTGCATTGTTCCTACTTGGTGTTTGTCTACAAACTGTATGATAGTGCCGTCATCATTAGGTGAATGGGGGGGGGGGGGATGTGTTGTACGCTCTATTGTACTGGCACAGAGGAAATCTTTCATGCCCTTTCTTCCATAAACACTTGACTATAAGTAATGGAGTAGAACTGGTATGCAGACACTCCAACCATTAATCATTAGACGACCATTGATTAATCTGTCTGAACAGTAATGATACTGGTGTGTTATTGCGGCACAACTAGGAGAGTCCATGTCATGGCACGACATTGCAATAACATAGCACCATGGAGGATGGAGGACATGCAAGGCAGACTTTTCCAAAATGCAGCATCAGTACCTGTGTGCTGTTCAGTCGACTCTCCAGCATTTCCTGAGTGGGGTCCTCTGACTCCCAGGGCCCCCGGCCGTTGTGGGCTGGGACTGGCCTGGCCTGGCCCTCATCCTCATAGACAGTCCTCTTGGTTAGCTTCTCCACCGTCTGGTGGGGCAACAGCTTCTCTGGACGCAGCCAGTCCTGAATCATTGGAAAAAAAGGGGAGTTTCAGTCAAAAAGGTCTTCGATACACATGGTCAGAGGAATAAAAATAGTAAAGACACAGCATCCTGTGATATAATTATCATAAGACCTGTTACGTCACCAAAAACGGATTATTTGATACATACCTGAGGGTCTCCACTCATCCGTGTGGTCCCTGCCCAGTGCACCTCTGGTGGGCCAACAGTATATACCCCCTCCTCACCCATTAGCTGGGCCACTTCCTTGTCTACCTCCTCCTCATAGAAGGTTCTCACTCCTGACAACACCATGCCTGCCTCGACAGTCTGAAGGGGCTCAGCAGTGGGCCTAGGTATTCCAGCCGCAGCCTCCCTCTCTGGGTCCAGCCCCCTGGCCCGAGTCGGTCCAGCAGCTATCATTCCCCCTGAGAGGGACATCTTGGTCAGGTTAATCTGAGAGGAGCCCAGCTTCCGTCTAGCAGCTTGAAGCACACTGACACCATCTTGATTGTCCAGGGCAGCTTTCCTGATCCTACCCTCAGTATCAGATGATCCTTCCGGTGTTGCTGTGCCGACACTGGACCCACCATTCCTGTCTGCTGTATCTCCACCTGCTGGTAATCCTCCTGGCGAGTACTTCTTGATGGCCTTAAGGAGACTGAGGTCTGGTTTGACAGGTAGTACAAGCCTGGCACCTGGTTTAGGGGGTTTAGGCTCTGAGGTTGTTGTGCCTCCTGGTGATCCAGTGCTGGTTGCCGGGGTAGAGGCAACAGGACTTGCCTGGGATATCTTTGCCATGCCCAGTTTGTTCATCCTGGGGAGCACCACAGCATATTTGGCCTCTACCTCTTTGTCCCCAGCTGGAGCTGCCTCGTCCCCTCCCTCCCCTGCCTTCCCCTGGGGGCCGGCTTTCTCTTTAGCTCGTTTTGCTTCAGTGGAACTCCTGCTCCTCTTACTGGCCAGGCTGGTTTTAGTAGCAAAGGCCATCCTGTGTTTGAGGACATTGCCTTTAGATTTTCTGGTCCCCTCTTTCTGTTTTAGGGCCCGAAGTGAGAGCCAGTGGGAAATCCCAATGACTTTGGACCAAGCAGAAAATTTTGTTCTCAAGTTGACCCTCTTTGGCATTTTCTTCTGAATCCAACCAGACACGCGGCGAAGAGTTGTTGCGCCTTTTCTTCTGCCTATCGAAGGGTCATTGGTTTGGCTGGACCCTCCAACTGCAGGGTCACTCTCTGATGTTTCTTTATCAGGGTTTGCTAACATCTTACTGGTTCTTTGTGGCACAGATGCCATCTTGAACTTCCCGAGGAGCAATCTCTGTGGCTGGCTTTTGACACTCGCAGCCCCCTGTTGCTCCTCTTTTGCTGGTCCAGGCTCCAAACTGGCATTGAGGTCCTTACTTTTGGCTTTGAGAAGCATAAATCGGTTTTGGCCTTTGAGGGCTTTGGACAACACTGGTCCAGCCTCTTCTTCTTCTTCTTCCTCATCCTCCTTATCTGGATCTGCTTCTGCAGGAGCATTTCTCTCTTTGATGGTTTTGCTGGCTAACAGAAGGATCTGGGACTTGCCTTTTGTTGCATCAATCTTGCTGAAAGAAACACCTTTCAGTGGCAGAACCTCGTCCGGTGCATGACTTGGTCTCTCCTCTTTCTGCTGCTTCTTTTTGTCTTTCTTGGCTTTTTGTTTGGCTTCCTTCTCTGCCCTCCGTTTCTCTGCCTTCTCAGCCTGCTTATCTGCCTTTGTCTTTTTAAACATCTTGTATGTCTGCTCTCGTGCAGGCTCCAAGGGACGTGACGTCTCTCTGCGCCTTCTGCAGACTTTACCAGTCGATGGCTTTTCAGACGTGTCCTCGTGGGTTATCTCCTCGTCTCCCCCCTCATCGCTGGTGACTGGCTCAGACCCTTCAACTTTCTTCTTGCCTTCCTCCTTTTCTTCACTTGTGATGACGGGCTCTTCCTCTCGGCCACTTCTGTCCGTGGCTCCCTCTGAGGGATCTTTGTCTGGTTCTTTGGTTCCTGGTTCTCCCGCGTCTCTCCGAGAGTCTGACGCCTCAGCCTCCCCCTCACTGCTCTCCTCGCTCCCCTGTGTCTCAACTGGCGCTTCATTACTTCCCAGCTCCTCCTCCGTCTCATCTTTACTACCTTCCTCTTCCCTCTCACCCACTGAGCTTCCTCCATCACTCTTCTCCTCCTCAGTTTCTCTCACCCTGTCACTTCTTTTGTTTCCAGGCCTGGCACAGGGCTTGTTGTTGCTGCTGCCTGTTTTAGTTGTGGTCGTCTTACGAGCGGGTTGGGGTTTGATGGTTTTATTTATGCCCCCTTTAGTTTTACAGTCATTCTCACTTTGAGGTTGTAATCTACTGTTCACAGTTCGTCCATCTACCAATTTCTTCCCTGTTGCTTTATGTGGTTCCTTCTGTTCTATGCCTTCCTCTTTATTTTCATCTTTTTTACTCCTTCCCTTACCGTGCACCTCATCTTTCTTTCCCCTCTCCAGAGTTGGTGAATTCCCTCTACCCTTTTCCTTGTTGGGTACTTTAGAGGTAGGTTGAGATGCATTCCTTTTTCCAGGTTTCTGTTGAATTTCTTTTTTTGTTGCCTCTGCCTTCTGCTTTGTGGCATTTGTTCTACCTTGGGACTTATTCACCGGTGACATGGCTCTTCATTCTTCAGTGTTGAAGATATCTGGGAAATCGTGACATTACCTAAAAAATAACACCATGTACATTAGTCTTTATTTTTGTCATTTGCATTCATATTGATTTACAACTTTGAAAGACAAAGTGTGCGTATTTTATTAAATCACTAAGTTAGACGCTTTGATCAATAAATTAACCACTCAAAATTAACAATTAAGGGCAGGAGATAGAATGACATGTCTGTCAAACCAAGTGAAACCAGGTCCTTGGCTCGGCCCATCAGCATTTAGACTAGGTTTCACACATTAAGTCCCTGTCCCTTGTTCTCAAGCTAAAGACACCCACGTCAGACCTAAATGCTAAACATTCACATGCTTCATGAAAATAACTCCTCTCGCTTTAAAATAGCAAACAGTAAGTCTGTAAGTCCAATCTGCATGTCAGTGAAAGGCAATCTTTAGGTCTACCTAAACACTTTGTATAGCCTGTGTGCCTTGGGGCTAAAGCAGTGAGATCTGGTCTCATGCAATACGGCTTACCTGGCATCTCAGGTGAAACCCAGGCATGACTGGGGGTCTGCAAAGTGCTCCTGCTTGTCCTCAAGAGCTGGTGTCACCGATACACACATTAGACATGCTTAGGATAAGGACTGGGGGGTACTAGCTACACACACACCAATCTCCCACCCACTAACATTATACAGGTAGACCACAGATAATGCACCCAGCAAGGGTTCTCGTGTGTTTTATGCATATACACACAATGCCCAGACGACATGCACGTACGGTGTACACACACGCACGCACAAACACAAAGTGCTGTTTGAATAATTGATGGCATTGAATAGGTTGGCAGCTCATACAGCTCTGCAGCCTTTCATATGGCCAGCTGGTGAATGCTTAGGACGAAAGGTGAGAGAGGTGATGTGTGGAGTGATCGACAATAGGTGTTGATAGGAGGGAGGGAGGGAGAGCGAGCGAAAGCTCATTTCCTTTGCCTCCAGGACAGCGAGATTCCATCAGTGTGTGCTGGAATGCTGGAGCAGTCTCCTTTTTCTATTTTACACAATTTACAAACCATTCATACTCATCCAAGTAAAATCACACCATCATCCTATGGTAGGTGCTGCATAGGAAACACAAAGCAGAGCACAGACACAGCAAGTTGCTCCCGAAGTGTACAGTATGAATCAAGGATATTAATAGTTAACTTAAACTAAGATTATAACTAGGCATGGAAAAACATTTTATTAAACAAATAAAAAAGCTAAAGGGAAAACTGAAACTTTTGTTTTATGAGACAGATTTCTTTCCCTCAGAATTCTGACATTAAAATAAGTTTAATCTCATAAGTCTTCTGCCTTTTTTCCCCTCAGAATTCTGCCTTTTTCTTTCTTTACCAGAATTCTGACATTAAACTCAGAATTCTAACTTTATTTTCAGGATTCTGACTTAAACTCAGAACTCAATTAAACGTTTCACATGTGGCCCTCATCCTCTTCGGTAGTTTTAAATTGTGTTTAGCGTTAAAAAAAAGAAGAAAAAATAAATCAGGCGACCCCAAGGTTGGGAACCACTGTCCTAGTGAGTCTCTGCTGTGAGCCTGAGACAGGTCCTCAGAGCTCAGGTTCTAATGAGTCTCTGCTGTGAGCCTGAGACAGGCCCTCAGAGCTCAGGTTCTAGTGAGTCTCTGCTGAGCCTGAGACAGGCCCTCAGAGCTCAGGTTCTAGTGAGTCTCTGCTGTGAGCCTGAGACAGGCCCTCAGAGCTCAGGTTCTAGTGAGCCTGAGACAGGCCCTCAGAGCTCAGGTTCTAGTGAGTCTCTGCTGTGAGCCTGAGACAGGCCCTCAGAGCTCAGGTTCTAATGAGTCTCTGCTGTGAGCCTGAGACAGGCACTCAGAGCTCAGGTTCTAGTGAGTCTCTGCTGTGAGCCTGAAACAGGCCCTCAGAGCTCAGGTTCTAGTAAGTCTCTGCTGTGAGCCTGAGACAGGCCCTCAGAGCTCAGGTTCTAGTGAGTCTCTGCTGAGCCTGAGACAGGCCCTCAGAGCTCAGGTTCTAGTGTCTCTCTGTGAGCCTGAGACAGGTCCTCAGAGCTCAGGTTGCAGTGGAGTCACTGCAGCCCGAGGCAATTAGTGGACAAAGCGCCTCATTCCATAATGGATGATCAAAACTCTTGGCTGTGCATGTATGACAACCGATACCTCTTTTATCCACTTCACCGAGGACGACCCAGCTACAGCTTACACAGACCACCATTATAGCTGGTCTTGTAGAGTAAAACCTGGAAATTGAAAGCCAGCGCTGGTATTGAACAGAATATAATATATAATATAATATGGTATTGAACAGTATAATCATACAGGCCAAAATGATGGGTTGCAAATCTATGCCTTTTCCCCCCAGATTTCAGTGGTCCTTAAAGTAGGAACGCTAAAACACAACATGCAAAACACCAAGGATTGGAATACTCCACAACAGTGGAAATGAACAATCAGTTACAATATGAATGGACGAAATGTCAAACTTCAAAATAAAGACAAACGCATTCATTCTTGTGAAAAACATGTAATAATTATCCAGCAGGAAACTGTAGTGTGAAGTTACAAATCTAAAAAGTAGGGTTCTTAGACTTAATCATTCACTACAAAAATATATTCTAGGCCACAAATGCTAAAAATACCTTTTGCATTTTGAGAGAGGGTACCAAAATATTTCCTTGTAAGATCAGACTAAATAGCAGCCAACCCCAGTTAAAATAGGCCCACTGTTAAACACAGGTACAGATTCATATACATATATATTAAACCATTTGACTACAATATTTTAAAATTACATTCCTAAATTACATTATTCATTGCTGGCATAAAAAAGTTGACATAAAATCATTAAAAACAAAGCCCCATAGAAAGTTGTTCCCTCTAAAAAGTACAGCATTGTGTGCTCCACAGTAGCAGAGAAGTACCTACGGCAGGATCATGTGTTAACAATAGAATGCGTTTGTACCAGTGTGGTAATGCTGCAGAAATCATATTAGCTTTGAAAATGACAAGTCAAATAAGAGAAAAAAAAAATGCTGGTAGCATCAGTGGTAACAAAACTTCTGCATCACTCATACTATTTTTGCTCTGTATCATTATTCTAGATAATGTTTTTTCCCTTGAATAGTTTGTCAGTCTGTGTAGATTTGAGGTTTTGTCAGGATCAATCAAAAAATAAAGTAGGCACAAATCATGCAGCGATCAAGTTGCAGATCATCAACAAAGAAGAGGAAAAACATTCCCTGCGCCTCTGTCCATGGGAGGGGAGGGAGGGGAGGGGGGGGCAGCAAGATTGTGCAACAGAGACGGGTGGTGATTGGACGAACTGGAAGCTGGCGCTGACGAGGGAATGCAAGGTGGCGCAGGCACTGCTTGAAGGGTGAAGTGACGTCTGGCAGACTGGAGGCGTGAATGACAGCTGCTAAGATTCTGTGTCATGAGGTCACAGGTCACGTGTTAGGAATGTGTTGTCAAGTGGCTTCAGATTCAATGTTGCTGCGGCGGTGAGCCTGGGCGGTGGTGGTACAGTGGCTGGTCTGTAGGGGGCGGTGGTGCTACAGTGGCTGGTCTGTAGGGGTCGGTCCCCGCTCCCTCTGTCTGGACCAAATGGCAAGTCTCCAATTGGTCTCTTTAGTCCCCTATGGTGATCTGCTGACGAGAGCCTTTTGGTAGGGGATGGGGGGCCAAGGGGAGCCGGGGCAGGACCGGGAAGTCAGTCTCTTGAGGCGAGGGGTCGGGGGTCAGTAGTGGTAGTAGTGTTGGCGTCGTCTTCGGGCGAGGTGGGAAGATGGGTGGTGTGGTACCATCCTGGCACCGCGGTACCCTTCAGGCACGTGGACGTCTAGCTCAGTCTGAGGAGGGAGGGACAAAAAGACAAATGCAGCGATATGATATGCAATAACTCATTACTTAGCTAGACTATAAAACATTGCTGATTCCAAAAGTGTAAAGAAATTCTAAGTACTTTCATAGCATAAGAAACATGTGCAGAATTATAGCAGAAGAAACGTCTAACCCTAACCCATGTGCTACTAGTTCCCAGATTAGGCTCACCTCCATTGCTCAAGACCTTCCCTCCATCTAGAGCACTCTTCACATTATTCTCTAGGAATGATCTGTGGTAGACAGACGACACTTTCCATTAACATGGCTACTGGCTACTGGCTACATGGCTACTGGCTACATGGCTACATGGCTACAGCAAGCCAACTTCACTAAGGTAAACACAATGTTCAGCTTTAGATTAGGGTGAGGCCCAGGCTCCAGCAAGCCAACTTCACTAAGGTAAACACAATGTTCAGCTTTAGATTAGGGTTAAACCAAGGGGGCTAGCTCGGGCTTTGGAAGAGGAAGCTGCGGAAATGATACTGAAGGATGTAGTTCCTCAAATGGCCACTTGGGCTGGACCCAAAAGGGAGACGTTCCAGTTCAGCCCCATGATAAAATGCCACACTTTGTAACAGGATTACCGGTATGCATGTTTACAGCCTGGTCCAACACACGGTTTGGGCCTATATAGCTAATGCCATCTTTCAATTGTATGGTGGGGGGGGGGGATTTTTATACAACTCACCCATTTCAAGTAAAATAGATGATAGAAAAGACTATATCTTGGGGGTGATTGACAGATCGCCTGTCCAGTGATCGTGCAGCTTGCCGTTTATGGACCAATGGCAGACGGAGCTGCGGCTCTGGGAAACCTTTTGTCTCGTGCCGTCTTGCGCCCCAAGATGGCCATAGGCTACACTAGGCTTCCAAATGGGAGTCCAAAACAAACAAAAACTGGCTCTGTCATTATTTACTGCCGATGGTTAGACCAGAGGCGGACTGGGGCAAAAAAAAATCAAAAAATCATAAATTCTTAAAATCTTAAATTCATAGCTCACAGTAAAATGAATAAATAAATAAATAATAATAATCCTATAATAAGAATGAGAAGTATCCGTATGCATGTGTGAGTGATGGAGCTGGATCTTTTAATTGCCCTAATTACCTAATGATTTGATGTCCTCATCAGTGATGATGTTCAAACAAAATGGCAATCAGCCAGTAGCGAGCACACTCACCGGTGTTTTTAAAGTTTCGGTGCACGGCACAGGAGAATACTTTGAAGGAGAAGGAGAGCCAGCACACAAAATGTCCTTTCGTTATATTTATTCCAGTTTTCACCAGGTACAGCATGAACATTTCAGCCTAACGGCCTTCTTCAGCGTGTGATCATCAGTGATGATGTCATAAAGCCTTCTCCTAGTTGTGTGCTTTCCTTAGTTTTTAATCTTTTTATTTCTTTTTTATTCTCGTTTCATTTTTATTCTTTTAATAATTTTATTTATTTTTTATTTTATTTGTTACTCTGTAGCACTTTGGGATTTTGTCCAAAATGAAAAGTGCAATACAAATATAATTTATTATTATTATTATGAAGTCATCCTTCCTGGCTGAGGTTATAAGTTCAGTGATGATGTCATCAGTGATGTTATGTACTCCCAGGGGGGTACCCACAGCCAGGTCCACTAGTGTATAGAATTGGTGATGTCACTCAAGCAATTGTGATGTCATCAGTGAGTGATGTCTACAAGGAAGTGAAGACAGGAAGCGGCACGGCTCAGAGCCGGTGAGGCATGCACGTGCGCACAGAGTGCCAGAGGTGGGTGGGAGAGAAGGCATGGATTGTCATGGCGGCTTCATCCACTGTATCTATAAAGGATATGAGCCGCTGCGTGTCAGAAAATAAGCTATTTAGACTAGAGGATGTAAATACATGCTTTGCACATGCCTCCATTTCCTCTGTTCCAGGCCGCTGCTCGGTGCATTATAACGTTTTAGTGCATCGAGATTTTTTTTTTTTTAATCAGGGAGAGTTAAAAATCATAATTAAAGCTGGAAATAAGGTTGTAAAAAAACTGAATTCTCATTTAAAGTTGTTTTTACTGAATTAAATTATACTTTTTGAATAATAAAGATGTATATTTTAATACAACGCTGCTTCCTGGTCAGATAGTTACTTAACGTTTAAACACTGTGACTAGGGGGATGCCACAGGGACGTCATGTGGGTCATTAATCGGACTATGCTCTGTAGCATGTCAATTGGAATATGAATGGACTGTTATGAAGCAACTTGTGTAAACACCTTAATTCAAATATTGTCTTATTTAATTATGTATTCTGACTGGATAGCAGTGGCAGATACTTACGTCTGGTCTCCTTCTAGTGACTTCTGGATCTCCTCAAGTACCTCTGCGAGGAAACAAGACATTATGATCGTCTGGGTTTCTTAAACCAAGCATATACACTTCACACCAATTCAATCGCAAAACAGCTGAAACAGTGCGTTAAAAAGGAGGTTGTAAACATCATGCATGCTGGATGCTGGTTTGGTAAACACTGCTGTGTGACAAAGGCATTACAGGTCAGCTTGCACAATGGGCACAGAAAAGCAGACATACCGGTCAGGAGAGGCAGCACACGTTGCAGTAAAGGCCTTGATATACTTCTGCGTCAAAACCCCTCGCCGAATGCGCCAAGGGGTGCGCCGCGGTCGGCGAGCCTGCCGGCGCAGCCTACGTGCAGCTCCTCGAAAATGTGACTCGACACAGCTGACGCAAACAGCGCGAGTATAATATAATATAGATGGGGAGATAACAGGGGAACGTGAAAGGTATGACCAAGTATCTGCACTACATTCTCTCCTTGGGCTAACTTCTAGTCATTGAAATCCTAGTGAAATCACACAATTTGCTCATTTTGCTGGGGTCTCTCCCCTGTGACCCCTCGTCAAGCTGACGTTTGAGTATATAGGACCAGCTGCCGCCGGCAAGGCTCCAAGTCGAGGCGGACACCTAAGTATATTTCAGCCTTACGGGGGAAGTCAAGCAAGACTTCCAGGGTTTGAATAAGTGCCTCCCTCGCGTATGATCTGTCAATTGGAATATGTCACACCATCTCTCCTCTCGTCTCTCTCTTTAGTACTCACTCTCATCATTCAGCAAAGCATGCTCCATAACACGTCGTGCAGCATGTTCTGGAACACACAGGCAGCAGGCAATGAACAGTCAGTGCATTCAGGCACAAACAAGTATCAACAAACAACAAATGGCAAATGAGCACAAGCACACAGCTGAACAATACATTTGGAAATGCAGCGCCCGCTGAAGGTCATAAATAGCACATGCATGTTTGAGTCTTTTTCTTTGCTTTTAGTACGTCATGTTAGGGCCTCCACAAATTTTACCTGCATCTTCACCATCTCTCCTGGCATTTCTAGAAGGACAAGGAAGACAAAAAGCTCATTAGTACCAAGCAGCAACCTACACGGAAGTGCCAAAAACAACTGCAGTTCTTCGAATGCCCACTGAGGCTGGTTTCAAAAGAGAGTCATTCACCATAGACCCCCATGTTAAACTGCCCAACATTCCAGCAGGAAAAAAAAGTTCATGACAACTGTATATTACTCACCTGTTTATACAGAGAAGACGATTGTATACAAGTCAATGGGGGAAATTAGCCTCCTTTTCACTTGATTTATGACCTCAGTAATAGTCTGACTGGCTTGAAGCAGCCTGGTGGATTTAGCTCCTCCCATTGGTGGCTGCCAATTCAGTCGGTGCCGGATGAAAATCCGTGGGGGCACGGTGGCGCAGTGGTAGTGCTGTCGCCTCACAGCTAGAAGGTCCTGGGTTCGATTCCCACCTGGGACGCTGTGGGCACCGAGGGTGTGTCCCCCATGTCCTCAGTGCCCACTGCCCAGGTGGGCTATCTCGTCAAAAGGGCCTTTCTGTGTGGAGTTTGCATGTTCTCCCCGTGCTCCCCTGGGGTTCCTCCATACAACATCGGTATAGACCCCCACTAAAAACATGCAGAAGATGGTCATCTTTTTAATATCTCACTCTCCCAGGCTGTGGTGCCGGTGTGTCTTTAATCAGAATCACTTTTATTGCCACAGTAGGCAAGTTACATACGAGGAATCTGTCTTAGTGTCTGTATGCAGCGTAGCGGTTACATCAATATACAGGGATAAGAAGTAGGAAGATAACTAACGGCAATCGCAAGGTTGCAAGTGCAATCAAATCGAATCGAGTCAATATATACAATATGTACATGAGTGGTGAAGTGTTCTGTGGATGATAAATATGAATTTACGTTGGATTTACATGAGATTTACAGACTGAGTTAAATATACGTTAAATAGGCAGTGGATTTACATGAATTTACAGTCAGAGTTAGATAAGAGTTTACATTGAATGTACATTAAATTTACAGGCTAAGTTAAATAGGCATTAATGTGCAGGGAATTTACATCAATTTACCAGTCCCAGTTAGACAGGCATTAAATTAGATACAGTATGAGTTCCAGTATTATGGGGGTGGGGGGGTGTTTGTGAGGCCCTTGGTGGAAGGGGTTTCCGGGTCTTGTTGGTGAGGCTGATGGCGGTTGGGAAGAAGCTGGTCTTGTGGCGGGTGGTTCTGGTCTTGGCAGACCTCAGTCTCTTGCCATGGGGGAGTGTCTTAAAGAGTTTGTGGCCAGGGTGGGAGGGGTCGGCCATGATCTTGCGAGACCGCTTCAGTGTCCTGGCTGCGTGTAGGTCTTGGAGGGATGGCAGGTTGCATCCGATTATCCTCTCCCAGGCTGTGGTGCCGGTATGCCTACAGGAAGAACCGCTCTGCATTGGACGCAGTGTCGTCTGTCATCCACTCTGCTCTCACCCACTTGGAAAACAGGGACTCTTATGTAAGGCTGCTAATCATGGACTTTAGTTCTGCCTTCAATACAATCATCCCGCAGAATCTAGTCAACAAACTTTGGCTGCTCGTATTAACACCTTCCCTCTGCAACTGGGTCCTGGACTTCCTTACGGCTCTTGCACACCATGAAACGCTCGGCGGCATGCCTCCTGTGAAAGCCTCTTTGACGCTGCATCTTGATAGGCTGTCTTGCTCTATTTCCGTGTCTGATTGGTCCATTTCAACCTCGCGCCCCCTGCCGCAGGAACCGCCCAGCGTTTCGCTGTCGCAGACTAGAGGCGGCTTGTCTCTGATCGGCTTAAAGCTCGAAGGGCGGGACTAGGGCGGGACCTTTCGTTAAGCTACCCAATGACAGCTCTTCCTACACATTTTCTCCCCCCACCCTTCTGTGTACATCTACCTGAAAACGTTTCTACAGCTCCAAGCTGGAAGCTGGTTTCCACGGCCACAAAACGCTGCGACACAGCGGAAAAACGATTTTGCATTGTAGGTGTGTATGAGGCGTTACACACCAGCCACAGACTGTCAAAATCCATGGCATCTGGTCCTCCACCATCATCCTCAACACCGGCTCCCCCCCAGGGGTGTGTCCTGAGCCCCCTGCTGTACACGCTACCCACATACGACTGCTCACCTAAACACCTGGGCAACCGGATTGTGAAATTTGCAGATGACACAGCAGTTGTGGGTCTGATATCCCACAACGATGAGTCGTCGTACCGGCAGGAGGTGGAAGATCTAGAGGACTGGTGCAGGGAGAACAACCTCTGCATTAATGTGGGGAAGACCAAGGAGCTGGTCATGGACTTTAGGAAGAGGAGCCACACCCCCTCTCCCCTTTTCATCGGGGGAGCAGCGGTAGAAATGGTGGACAGCTTCAAATTCCTTGAAGTCCACATTTCCAAGGACTTAACGTGGGCATCAGGCCCACCAACGCCTTTATTTCCTCAGGAGGCTGAGGCAGTGCTGGCAGCTTTCTATTGGTGTGTGGTGGAGAGCACACTCACCTACTCCATCACCACCTGGTACGGGAACTGCTCTGCTGCGGATAGGAAAGCGCTGCAGAGAGTGGTGAAAGCTGCTCAGAAGATCACCTGCAGCAGCCTCCCTTCCTGTGAGGACATCTACATCAGTAGGTGTAGGAGCACTGCAGCCTGCATCATGGAGGACCTCACCCACCCCTCGGCAGGAGGCTGAGGAGCATCAAGACCAGAACAACTCTGCTCCAACGCATCTTCTACCCAGAGGCTGTGACACTGATGAACTCTATGCCTTATACTGCTTGTTTTGAACTGTTTTTAATATGCTGCTTTGTTTTTTAACATGCCGCCCTGCTGTGCTGCTCCATCAGTTTTCAACTGTTTTAATCCCTACAGTTATTATTTTATGTATAGTTATTTATTATTAGGTCCGAGTTATTTTTAGGTTATCAGTTTTTTATTATAGGATTTATTATTGTACGCTGCTGGTCCCGAGGACAAATTCCGTTCATGCGAAAGCATGTCATGACAATAAAAACCCTTGAACCTCGAACCATCTGACCAGAGACGTCAACGTTTCAAGATGGTCCCCGGGTGCTGTAGACTAAGAAAGCTGCCCACTGCCCTTGGCTGCCCCCCGGAGGAAGGACAAGCCTGGATGGGATAAATGCAGAGACTATATTTCACCGGCCGGTTTGTCCTTCCAGTTCTTCTTCTTCTTCTTAAATCCCATTCCGGTCCTGCAAGCTCTGCAATTGGCTCTGACCCGCTCTGACTGCAGCTGCGACCATACATGGATTTCCTTTCCACTCCCCCCGTGTCGAATATATATCCCTTTATATAAGTGTATATAAAGTGCGCATACCTTTGTATAAGTGTATATAAAGTGCGCATACCTTAATATAAGTATATACAGTGCACATACCTTTGTATAAGTGTATATAAAGTGTGCATACCTTAATATAAGTATATACAGTGCACATACCTTTATATTAGTGTATATAAAGTGCGTATACCTTTATATAAGTGTATATACCTGTGATCAGCTGAAGCCCCGTCAGGCTGTGCTCTGTGTCGGGAGGTGACTGAATGAGGAGGAACTTCCACTAGAGACCGAGGCTCCACCAGATAGCGGGTCGATAGGGAGAAACGCTCAAACTCTGATGGGGAGATCAAGTAGAATCCTGGGGGAAGATGACAGAGGAGGGAGAGAGGAGGTATTATTATAGCCAGGAGCCTCCAATGCTGCATAAAACGTTCAACCTGTCATTGCGTTTTCACCTTTGATTTCGCGTTTATACACAGCGTTTGTGATAATGATTTGCGTGCATACTGAAGCAGCGTCAAGTGAGTCAGAATAACATTGAAACTTCTGGTTAGAACCTTCACAATAATGATTTTTAAGGTAAAAACACCTAGCTTCCTGTTCTGTCTCTTTCTAACGGGATTTAGCTTTAATTTTCCACACGGTAGTGTGACACAGAAGTCACGAATAGTGATAAACTGCTCCAGATTGGATTACAGAATAAAAAGCCCCATAAAAATACCTGTTTTCTTTGCAGCACAATTGGGACATGAGCAAATGCATCTGGTCTGTGAGTTGTCTTCAATTATTTAATGCAGGAGTGATTAATTAATATGCGCAATGTTAATAGCGGGCACTGAATGCCAATGCGATTCATTGTGCCATAAGATAAGGCTCTATTGGCCTAGTTGAATGCTATTGTCTAGCATTGTCTTCCATGGCAAAGGGGGGCTGTGTGTCATCACCTGAATTGCGTTTCACCACTTTACACGGTGACAGTAAGGGCAGCGTTATCAAATAAGTCCACTCTGGAACCTGTTTTCACTTTTTTGCGTTTTCAGGCCCCATGATCGCCGTTGCCGTGTAAAAGGAAGGCACTAACGCTAACAAAGTTTGTCATTTCATGCAGGGAGTGTTGCCGTGTAAACTGCATGTGTAAACAGCATGTGTAAACAGCATGTGTAAACAGCATCATGTATAAACAGCATGTATAAACAGCATGTGTAAACAGCATGTATAAACAGCATGTGTAAACAGCATGTATAAACAGCATGTATAAACAGCATGTGTAAACAGCATGTGTAAACAGCATGTGTAAACATCATGTGTAAACAGCATGTGTAAACAGCATGTGTAAACAGCATGTATAAACAGCATGTATAAACAGCATGTGTAAACAGCATGTGTAAACAGCATGTATAAACAGCATGTGTAAACAGCATGTGTAAACAGCATGTGTAAACAGCATGTATAAACAGCATGTGTAAACAGCATGTATAAACAGCATGTGTAAACAGCATGTGTAAACAGCATGTGTAAACAGCATGTGTAAACAGCATGTGTAAACAGCATGTGTAAACAGCATGTATAAACAGCATGTGTAAACAGCATGTGTAAACAGCATGTATAAACAGCATGTGTAAACAGCATGTATAAACAGCATGTGTAAACAGCATGTATAAACAGCATGTGTAAACAGCATGTATAAACAGCATGTATAAACAGCATGTATAAACAGCATGTGTAAACAGCATGTGTAAACAGCATGTATAAACAGCATGTATAAACAGCATGTATAAACAGCATGTATAAACAGCATGTATAAACAGCATGTGTAAACCGCATGTATAAACAGCATGTATAAACAGCATGTGTAAACAGCATGTATAAACCACATGTGTAAACAGCATATGTAAACAGCATGTGCAAACAGCATGCATAAACAGCATGCGTAAACAGCATGTATAAACAGCATGTGTAAACAGCATGTGTAAACCACATGTGTAAACAGCATGTGTAAACAGCATGTGTAAACAGCATGTATAAACAGCATGTGTAAACAGCATGTGTAAACAGCATGTATAAACAGCATGTGTAAACAGCATGTATAAACAGCATGTGTAAACCGCATGTGTAAACGGGGCCTTAGAGATGTTTCTAGCAGAGCATGTCCGCCCACAGAGCTCCATTAATCCTCTCTGCTCCTCTCCAGGCGCACCGTCAAGTCAGCCACAATGGAGAAGTATGTCTTCCGCAGTGGGCTTTCAAAATGAAATGCAACGTTAACCTTAATATACATTTTTAGTGAAAATAATTTTGGTCCACTGGCTAACTAGATGGCTAGCGGACCATTCATTGTTTATCTCATTCTACATACATATGCGTTGGTACTCTTTCTGCTTGCATTTTTCTTATTCTTTATTCTTATGCGATATGTTTTTTGCACTCTATTTCATTGTTGTCTGTAATGTATGTTGTTGTTTTTGCCAACATTTCGTTTCATTATTTTTTTGCTGTCGCTGCCCCAAACCTCTGGAATTCCCTGCCCCTCAACATCAGAAATTCAGACACACTCACTTCTTTCAAAAACCAACTCAAATCCCACCTGTTGAAGAAAAATCTGACTTCCACCTCCACCATCACACTGTAACCTCTTTATCTGTATCTGTTCTGTATGTGTGTATGTTTGTTAAATGGTCAATTTGTTTTCATGTAAAGCGTCTTTGAGTGTTTAGAAAAGCGCTACATAAGTCCGATCTATTATTATTATTATTTGTCTAGGCATCAGCTAATGGGGATCCTTTTGAATAAACAAAAAACAAATAAAACGATCAACTCCCAGGGTGTTGGGCGTTGCTGGGTGTGTGGGGCTCTGCTCACCCTGCCCGTGCTTGGTGAAGACACAGGAGGCGATGCCGCTGACGTCCTCGCGGCGGATGCAGGGGTACTGCACCTGCATCTTCAGCGCCGGCAGTGACACCACATGGAGGCTGCCCTGATTGGTCAGGACCACCAGGCCGCTCTCGCCGTACTCCTCCGCCCGGCTGCTGCTGAACCAGGCCACGCCCACCCGCCGCACCCGAGATCCGTCCATGGCCGTCAGCTTCAGCTTCATCTTAGCACTCACCTTGGGCAGGGTGAAAACCTGGAAAAAGGCATAATGCTCCATTCAAGAAGTAGGAATATTTTACAGTGGAATCTGCTTATAGTGATTAACCGCTTATATGGATCAAAAAGCTTGGTACAGAATCATTCCTATACACATGCTGTATGAAAGATTCACTTATAATCATCTAAATCTGCTTACAGTGATCATTTTGAGTCTTCTCATACATGAGAATGATGGAAAAAAATTTAAAAGGTATACTATGCATTAGGGATGCACCGATTGCGATTTTGTTGGCCGATTCCGATTTCCGATTTTTGAATAGTCTGACTTGCCGATACTGATTTTTGCCGATTCCGATTTTTTTTCTAAGAACAATAATTGGCAGGTTATTTTTTTACTTTTTAACTTTGCTTTAATAGAAAATTAACATTCATGTCACATTTCTTATCATTTGCATGAGGTAGGACGATCTCACTCAAAAACATCTCAAAATAAAAGTGTTCCAGGTTACTGGACAGAGCTTTTCTTTTTTGTGTAAATACAATGAATATAAAACAATTAATTCCAGTATATCCCACAGCTATCATGCATTTACTTTTCCAAAAGAAAAAAGGTGCAACAGAACAGGGGCTTCAGATGGAAAGTAGCCTATGGCTAAATCTGTTACAAAGCATCTCTTCCCCTATGGGGTTTAATGTTTTTTTGTATAGGCCTATGTCCCTGCCAAATAAACTAATAAAATAAAATAAATAAACGTCAAAATGTTATCCATGGACAAGGAGTTTATAGCCTATAGCTCGAGCCCAGAGACCTTCGAAGCCATGCCCACTCTACAGTTGTGGATTTGGCTGTTATTGAGTAGCCTAGATGAGGAAATGAGTTTGAGTTGACTCAGTTTGAATATCGTAGTTTACACACAGAGCGCGTTTTTTTTAATCCGCCATTCGAAAAAAAATCATCTCTCACAGAAAACCGATGCGTTTTATTATTATGTTCGTCGTTCTATTCGCATTCGCAATACGAAACAAAAGTCATCTCCTGGCTGTACACGTTACAACGTGACGATAGCAGCAGCAGCAGCAGGCAGCGGTGATGTGGAGGCTGGTCGGGGAAGAGGGGACGGTGAGGTGGAGCGAGCCGCTCAGACTGGAGACTGTGGACTCCAACCTGCCCGGCGGCCCCTCCGCGGCTCCACACCGACGAAGACATGCTGTGGCATGTGTGTACTGTGTAGTGGCAGCTTTGGCTGCAACTCATCCACTCTGTCTCGCTGCTTTTGGGTTCGCGCACGTCACTTGAAAATCGGCTCACAGAATCGGCATTTTAGGGTGACCGGCGCAGATCACCGATCGAGGCCGATCACGTGAAAATCGGCCATTTCCGGTCACGTGCCGATCGATCGGTGCATCCCTACTATGCATTACCGTAAATTCCGGACTATAAGACGCACCGGTGTATAAGCCGCGGGACCAAAATTGACTATTTTTTTCTTCTATAAGCCGCACCGGTCTATAAGCCGCGGGTGTTTTGATGTTTAATTACCATATGAAAGGGTTCGTGCACAGAGAGGAATGTCGGGAAAGCGATGGCTGTTTGGGGAAGCTCCCATTTATTAACATTTCAACAAAACAAAACAAAAGTCAGGTCACTAATCCCCAGACAAAATCACACAACAATAGGCTATATGTGCAGCAAACCTGTAACCAGAGAAGTCAAGTCACTAATGCTCGTCTTCCTCTTCTTCCTGCGTACTGAAACCACCAAAGTCCTCATCTTCAGTGTCGGAAACGAACAGGTTCAGGGTGGCTTCGTCAACCACTCTCCTCTCTCCTTCATTGTCACTCAAAACCAACGAACTCCTCTTCATCTATAGCTGTGTTTCCATTACAGTTTTTCGCAAAAGAATTGCGATATTTCTACAACTTCGACAATGTACAATTGCGACTTGTAGGCGTTTCCATTGAAGTTGCGTTTGAGTGATTCCCCGTTGCAGCAGCTGCCACAGTGATTACGCACGGGGATCTGCCCCATATCCCGTCCCCTGCATGCTCAAATCCAACCAATGGTCAATGGAAATCCCAACATGAAGTTACAATGCATATAAACGAGCCTGATTATCAATTCAAAAGAAAATGAGTCGCAAAATGTTGCTGGCTGCGTGAATGCAGTCAGCGCGACAGGCAGAGGAAAAAAGGTAGCCTAATAGCCTACAACTGGTCCGATTTAGAGATGGAGGGGGGAAAAGGCTGATTTGGTTCTATAATTGCACCTGAAACGTGTGCAATGTATTAGCCTACTCACAGTCACTGTATTCACTTCAGACAGCACCACCGCACCAGTGTGTGCTTTTCATCCTCTCATCTCGCCGCTGTGCCAAATGCGCGCACACAGGCAGCCTGCTGTCACCATGGACCGATTTCTGCCATTAAACATTATCTAATTTGCCCGGCTACGCTTTTGCACAACACTCGTCTTTCTGCTAGGTAGCGTTGCTTCAAAGTTTTCCACTTGCTGCGGAGGTTTTGACACGGCTATCGAACCTTACTTACCAAACTTATTTTCCGCTCCTTTTCCAAGGGATAATATGGGTCACATGACGTGCAAATGCGAAAAATGTGTTTCCATTACACTTTTGCGATAAACTGCTATATCGACACGTCTGAAAAACCACCTCATGATCATCTACTGCTCGTTCTCATGCTGTCGAGAACGAGCAAAGCTTTTTTTTGGTGAAAGAATCCTCCAGGGCGCTTCTTGTTAACAGTCCGAGTGAGTGGCAGGTCGAACGTCAAAGGCACTTCATCCATATTTATGATCTGCTCCGGTTCGATGGAATATTCCTTGATCTTCCTTTGTGTGAATTCGCCGAAGTTTGTGATTTTCTCCTGGTAGTCGGGGGAGGGAGTTGATGGGCTTGTGGCCGTTTGCTTACCGTAATTACCATATGTAAGTGGTCACGCACAGAGGGGATTGTCGGGAAAGAGATGGCTGTTTGAGGAAGCTCCCATTTACCGTATTACCGTAACATTTCAACAAAACAACATAACACAACACCACCGTTGTTTATTTTTACAGTGCACACAGTGTCCGCGGTGTGGTGAAAAGAGGGCAAGAGAGGAAATTAAAACAGAAGTGGATTTATAGTTAGAAAGAGTGCTAAAAAAGAGAGATTTTTTTTTTTTTTTTTTCTGAAAAAATCCATAGATAAGACGCACCGTTATATAAGCCGCAGGGGCCAAAAAACGGGAAAAAAGCCGCGGCTTATAGTCCGGAATTTACGGTACATTTTTTTTTTTTTTTTTTATCCTTATAGAAAAGTTTTCCCTCAAAAACATCAATTCTAACACTAAATTCTGTGGCAGTGTGTTTGTGGTCAGACGCTGCCCCCTGCCTGATTTTGATGCTGTTTACATTTTGTCTGGCTGTGCCGGGACATATTTGGTTGGATACATTGTGTAGAGGTCCACGTGGGGCTGTATAACGCCCAGCCAATAACATCGCTCACAGTGCAACAGCCCAGCCAATAGCATCGCTAAGATGTTCTGAGAGTGGGTCGCGTCGGCACAGCGGCGTCAGCGTGGGCTAAAATGAGAAATTGAGTTTCTCATGATACCTGTGTGTGTCTGTTTGTGTGAGTGTGTGCGTGTGTGAGAAGGTTGTCCTGTGTGTGTGTGTGTGTGTGTGTGTGTGTCGTGAGTGTGTGTGTGCATGTGTGAGAAGGTTGTCTTTTGTGTGTGTGTGTGTGTGTGTGTGTGTGTGTGTGTGTGTGTGTGTGATCCTGACCTTGAACTGTTCCTCAGATATGACCAGGAGGTGGTGGGAGCCCTGCATGTCAGGCGAGCGCGCCAGGTCGTGGGCCACCTCCAGGGGCTCGGGGAGAGGGGCGCCGTGGCCGTCCAGCACCACAATACCCACCACCGGGGCTCGGTGCATCAGCTGGATCTCCTTGGCTGAATGGATGAGAGAGGAAGTGAGAAGAAACGGACGGGAAGCGAGAGGAAAAGGTATGAAACCAGTTTGCCGGATATGGAGCCAATGTTTTCCTTTTCACAACTAGTCCATTGTTTGAGTGGGAGAACACACACTTGATCTAACACACAAACATCTCTAAATAGCTTATACAATTGTGTGTGTGTGTGTGTGTGTGTGTCTATGTGTTTCTCACCAGGGTGTGCAGTAACAGGATCATCCGTTCGGTGCTCCACAGGAGGAAGGCGGAGCATGTAGGCATATACAGAGCCACCATTGGTCCCTGCCCATAAGGAGGCCGTGTTATGGGAACCTACAAGAAAAATAGAGTAAGCGTGTCTGGGAAGACTGAGTTATATTAACATACAGCTTTCTATGGAAACAAAGAAAATAATCTCAAAAATCTCAAATTCACTTCAATTGTGCAGTGAGATTATGATGAGATTATGATGAGTTTGTCGTTTCAATTGTCTGTTCCTTTGCTTTGATGTTTGCCCTTCTTGAACTAACATCTTTCCCTCTTTTTAAAAAAAATACAAAAATAAATACAAAAATAATGTTACTTATTCCTCCTCAAACTACTTTCTACAAAGTGCTACTCTAGTCCATCAAAAGGTCTTGATGCCGTCATTGACTGTGTTGCATAGTTGATTTGTGTACTGTTGACAAAATGTGATATTGTAAGTCGCTTTGGATAAAAGCGTCTGCTAAATGACATAATGTAATGTAATGTACAGGTATGTATTAATATTTTGTCTGTTTTCCTGTGTACCCAAGTCCTACCATAACCCTAACCCCCCAAGTCCCAAAGTCTAACATTTATCATGACAAGAAAACAAAATGACCCTAAATCAGAGGTTTTCAAAGTGGGAGGTTGGCCTCCCCAGGGGGGTTCCAACAGTTTCAGGGAAGGCTCAGTGAGTGGGACTTTTTAACGTTAGTTATTACATTAGCTATCAAAAGTGATCAAATCACACAAATGTGCATCATTTGATTAAGAGATGGTTCAGAGATATAGTAGTTTTGGAGATTTTTTTGAATAGGCATCCAAGAACTTAGTGAAACTAAGCAAGTAACTAAGTGGCTACATTGACTTTCAGCCACTACATAATGAGGATGTAACTCACACTACATAATGAGGATGTAACTCACACTACATAATGAGGATCACTACATAATGAGGATGTAACTCACACTACACAATGAGGATGTAACTCACACTACATAATGAGGATGTAACTCACACTACATAATGAGGATGTAACTCACACTACATAATGAGGATGTAACTCACACTACAGAATGAGGATGTAACTCACACTACAGAATGAGGATGTAACTCACTACATAATGAGGATGTAACTCACACTACATAATGAGGATGTAACTCACTACATAATGAGGATGTAACTCACACTACAGAATGAGGATGTAACTCACACTACATAATGAGGATGTAACTCACACTACATGTGAGGATGTAACTCACACTACATAATGAGGATGTAACTCACACTACATAATGAGGATGTAACTCACACTACATAATGAGGATGTAACACACTACATAATGAGTATGTAACTCACACTACATATGAGGATGTAACTCACACTACAGAATGAGGATGTAACTCACACTACAGAATGAGGATGTAACACACACTACATAATGAGGATGTAACTCACACTACATAATGAGGATGTAACTCACTACATAATGAGGATGTAACTCACACTACAGAATGAGGATGTAACTCACACTACATAATGAGGATGTAACTCACACTACATATGAGGATGTAACTCACACTACATAATGAGGATGTAACTCACACTACATAATGAGGATGTAACTCACACTACATAATGAGGATGTAACACACTACATAATGAGGATGTAACTCACACTACATAATGAGGATGTAACTCACACTACATAATGAGGATGTAACTCACTACATAATGAGGATGTAACACACACTACATAATGAGGATGTAACTCACACTACATAATGAGGATGTAACTCACACTACATAATGAGGATGTAACTCACACTACATAATGAGGATGTAACTCACACTACATAATGAGGATGTAACTCACACTACATAATGAGGATGTAACTCACACTACATAATGAGGATGTAACTCACTGTCTGAAAGGAAGGTGTCAGCGAAGTACAGCGTGCGTACGAGGCCGGTGAAGGAGTCATCTGACGAGCGAGCCTCAATCTTCCTCTGGACAGGAGCCAGCTCCATCTCTGCCAGCTCAGCCTCCAGACGGGCGTTGGCCTCCTGGAGCTAACCAGAGAGGCAGAGTTAACTGCTGGAGCTAACCAGAGAGGCAGAGTTAACTGCTGGAGCTAACCAGAGAGGCAGAGTTAACTCCTGGAGCTAACCAGAGAGGCAGAGTTAACTCCTGGAGCTAACCAGAGGCAGAGTTAACTGCTGGAGCTAACCAGAGAGGCAGAGTTAACTCCTGGAGCTAACCAGAGAGGCAGAGTTAACTCCTGGAGCTAACCAGAGAGGCAGAGTTAACTCCTGGAGCTAACCAGAGAGGCAGAGTTAACTCCTGGAGCTAACCAGAGAGGCAGAGTTAACTCCTGGAGCTAACCAGAGAGGCAGAGTTAACTGCTGGAGCTAACCAGAGAGGCAGAGTTAACTGCTGGAGCTAACCAGAGAGGCAGAGTTAACTGCTGGAGCTAACCAGAGAGGCAGAGTTAACTGCTGGAGCTAACCAGAGAGGCAGAGTTAACTGCTGGAGCTAACCAGAGAGGCAGAGTTAACTGCTGGAGCTAACCAGAGAGGCAGAGTTAACTCCTGGAGCTAACCAGAGAGGATCTCATCATTGTCAGTCATGTTAAGAAGGTCACTTTCAGTTCACCATTCTATTGAGTCTATTGAGGTGATACTCAACAGGTCCCATATCATGCAATTTTTTACTGTATAAAACATGTCTCATGGGTCTTTAAGACACAGTTATGAATTCTGTTGCAAAAACTCTCAAATCCAGCCTGGGTGGGACTTCACTACGTGCTCCGTCTCTCCCCTCATTAACTATGCGCTGTTTTGATCAGATAAGATGATCTGTTGGGATAGATGCATCTTGGTGCAGTTGATTGTTTTCTGTATTTACCCCCCATTCTACACAGTTATGCTACAGACAACATTCAGTTGGTGGGGCAGAGCTGTAAGTGGGCAAATTAAATGAGCGATACTTTGTGATGTCACAAAATCACAGAAGTCAAAACAGCTCATTTGGAGGCACTTCTTCCTTACATGGCTGGTGTGGCTTTAGCTGGGGACCATGTGTTTTGAGACTTCCATGATGTTTACGTATATAGCACGCAGTGTAGGAAATAAAAACAAATATATTTTTTAATATTTTGCCCCCACCATCTAAAAAATATTTACAAAAATGTTGGGGGCACTTAAGACAATAGTAGTAGCCTACATAAAGTTGCTAAAGCGTAGTGTGAACAACAGCGCTGTTTTGTTTGTGTGTGTTCTTCATCGTTTTTGTGTGTTAGAGATGGAAATGGAAATTAAATACACTTAATGAAATAAAACATATACCCTAACCCATCTTGGGGTGAATTTTTGCCCCTCGATCACAGTTTTTAGGAGCATTCTGAAATGTCTTGGTTCATTTCAGCCTATTTCCCTACAATGACAGCACGCCCAAGTCCTTAAATAATCAAAGAAGCAAGGACATCTTGTTTTATACAAGATGGGACTTGAAGAAGTGCTGTGCACAGAATATGAATCCACCATATTCCCCCAAAACAGCCTGTGCTTATGTCACCACATGCAAATAGATTTTGGTAGCTTTAGTTAGCATATTAGTGGTTTAGGAAGGTTCTACTACAGAGGCATGGGAGTGTGCTGTGCTACCTTGGCAGCGTTGTTGACATGGTGTTTCCTGAGTGACACTCGGCTGCGGCGGATCCTCCTGAAGGACTGCCGGAGGGATTTCTTAATGCTCTTGACCCTAGACAGAGGGCCCTCCATGGCCAGCTGGTCACTGGGGTTTAGAGTGCACCTACAGACAGGGGACACACACAGACATGCCAGACATCAAAACATTGAGGACAGATATGCTATGACTTTGCCAAGGGTTTCATCAAGCGGTTCTGGCGCTATTCGCGACTAAGCGTGGATTTCTTCCCATTCACTTGAATGGGGTTTCGAAAAATCTTGCATTAAATTAGCTGTATCTCAGAAACCATACGACTTAGAGCGACCAAACTTAGTAGGGAGGTTCACAGATTGGCCTTTTACTATCCACGAAAAAATTACACCGGATTCGCCTCAATGCGCCTCAATGCATACTGGGAGATTTCACATCTGTGGCTTTGTGCCTGTCTGTCTGCTGTCTGATGCGCAAGGCAGTGAGAGAGAGAGAGAACCGGCAAACTTTTTTTTCCAGCAGTCGTATTGTGCCTGTCTGATGAGCAAGAGAGAGGGAGTGACACAGAGAGAGGGGGGACAGAGAGTCAGATGGCAGAGGAGAGCTCCGCGCAACCGGCGCACTGAATAGGCCTGGTTTTGAAAAGCGCTAAGCACTAAATTAACGCCAGGGCGGAAGATATCGTTAGGCCGGTATTTAAGGCCAAAACGCCCATTCTGGCCTATTCAGGTACTGCGCCACACCTGTTTGGCGTAAAGCGCATTTCGGGGCCTAAAGCCATGTTGCTATCTTCCCGAGGCAGGCGCAAGGCACGTTTTTTTGCGTTGAAGGCCAGTTTCTGCGCCTAAGGGAAAGGTCTCTGCCTGTGGGAAAATAGAGCCCACTGACACACACAGACACACACACGGCTGTGAAAAAGAGGACCCATTTGAAAATTATTTTGCCCTTGTCAAAATTTAGCTTAAATTTGGAGTGTTATTTAGCCACCTTCCCGACAAGCTAGCATAACATGGTTGGTACCAATCGATGCCCTTCTAGTTTCATTTGATACCAGAAACGTCACTCTGGCTTTGAAAATGAGCCCGTCTGTAAAAAAACAAAACAACAAACAAATAAATAAAATAAAATAAAATAAAATAATGCAATGCCTAGGAAAATGTGTATGAGCTGCTGGCCAAGCAGAAGACTGTGGTTGTGCAGGTCCAACCCCCAGCTGTGAATGTGTGGACCTGTGTGAATTTGAAGAAGTGCGTTGCTGAAAAAGTGCATAGATGCTCAGTACATTTTATCTAGATAAATATAGAGCTTAAATTAAAAAAAAAGCATCTCTCTCAAACTCATGGTGCTTACTTGACGAAGACGTTGTTTTTCTGTTGGTAGTCGTACAGGCCAAAGCCGTGGCTGGTGCCAAAGGCCACCAGTTTCCACTCCGAGTGCAGCATGAGGGCGGTGACCACAGCAGGAGGCTGGCACTGGACCAGGGCGAAGGGCTGGAAGCCTGGAGGAAACAGCACCGGCTCTTCTCGCACATCCAGGCGAGTGTGGCCCTGACCGGCGAGCACACAGCAACAGTTACTGAGTGTCATTCAGTCCTTATCGATCGTAATAATGACTAGACCTCAGTGGCAGTGTGATAATCCTGTGTGAGCGAGAATGCTTTGGTCTGTCAATCTCAGTGTGGGCAACACCTTACTTAACCCGTTACAGTAATGATATTCTTCCTACTAACGAGCAGTGTAAGCAATAACTATTTCAGTTTTTGTGATAATATTACTGTTACCAAGACAAAAAGGTTGTTACTTTCATTACACCCTCCACCCCCCCCCATGTCTTATTGCATTTGAATGATCCAAAAACTAGTTCCCATCAGCCCATTTTCATTATGATTATCATCATCCTTTTACACTGAGCCAGTAGAGAAGAGAAATGTTCGAAACGGCCTAACCCTTCCCAGGAGTTTTTATTTTTATTTTTTATTCCCCCCCATTTTTTATAGAACACAAACAAAACAGACAAACTGCTCAGACACAAGAAAAGAAAAAACAAAAACATAATCAACATTCAATATTACAGTGGTGCTACCAGCCAAGCAAGGTGCTTATGTGCTTGTAAGCGATGTACTTGGGATCTCCTGCAAGGGGTCTAATAGGAAACCAGCTGGGCGAGTCACCCGTCGCCCCTAACCTCATCGAGGTAAACTAAAAACGGGTCCCATATAGTTAGAAAATTTTCTAAGTGAGTTGGTTCTCAGATACCTGAGTCTCTCCATCCTTATAACAGAGATCACGTCCGTCAACCACAATTGAAAAGAGGGGGACTTCCATTCCTTAAGAATAAGTTTTTTGGCAACAGTTGTCCCCAGCGTCAGAGATTGTTGCACAGCTATAGTGAAGTTCAGAGAGGACTCTGAGCAGCCGAAGATGGCGAGTTCTGCCTCCGGCCCCTCCCAGTAGATTTGAGTTTTATTCAGGTAAAAGAATGGCAAGAACAACAAAACCGTTTGGTTCCGAGGAGCACTCGCAAAGAAGCACAGGAGGGAAAATTCAAGGTTATGGATATAACCTCGGTTTTCTCAACCTGGTAGCTCATTATGGGAGCGCATCCAACAGTCGGGAAAACAGCCAGGTTAGCTCTAGCCAGGCTAGCCGTTGTTAGCAATAATAACATGATGATAACGCATTTCTGATGTGAGCACGAGATTTAGTCTAGGCCCCTCCCCCCCGCCTCAACAAGGAAGCACAATTGAGACAGAGAAACATCAGAACACTGGTCACATACCTTCCAGCGGAATCCCTCCTGTCCCTGCAGCAAGTCGACCACTTTGGCCTCCACCGTCTGCTCTGCTGCCTCGTCATTCAGCTCCAGCACCAGGATCTGCAGAGAGAAACACACAAGACAGCATGGAGAGGTGTGAAGAAGCAGAACATCATCCCATTCCTCTGAAACTACAGAGTTCCAACACATTCTAACTATAGCCTAGGTCCTAGGTTATAGATAGAATGTGTTGGAGCTGGGAGATTTCAGAGCTGTCATTCTAAAATTAATGCTCACCATCGGCATCAAAACAACCCAACTATAGTTTCTTTTTTTATTGACCCGACATCTATCACACAGTGAAGAGACAGAGGGGGTAGATCCTGTGCGTGCTCTCTCCTGTTAACTTATAACAATATTTAATACAATAATTTATTACAATAAAGTTAAGCAGGGAGCTATGGCCTCGGCTGCATCCTGCAGGAATCTGGCAGGGACTTTGTCCTGTCGCCTTAGCAGGGTTGAGGGCCTTGAGCTTTTTTAAACAGTTCCCTCAGACACACTTGAAAACAAAAATCTATCTGCCTGGACACCTTTTTGTTGATAAAACCTCTCCACATGACTTTCACACCAAAAGTGTCTGTCGGTCTAGGCAAATCATTAACTAATGTATTTGCTATAGTATTGAAAAGCTGATTTAGACTATTGGCTAGATTAAAGTGACCTGTTACGAGCATGCCTCCTATGTCTAAACTCATGTTTTTTGCTTTTGTTATAAGCCTGTTTCTATATCCTGTCTGTTTCAGGCACTTCCACAGCTGTTGTGGATTGGACTTATTTTCTGTTATTTTTTCACTGAAATACTCTGCCTTGGATTTCTTTATCAGACTAGTTACCTCAGTTCAGTGATGGTGACAGTTTGTATACCCAACACAAATTACTTTCCACTGTGTTACATTTCAGTGATGAACTGTTTAATGGTCATCTCACCTGTCCAGCAGTGCCTGCTACAATCAGATAGCCACTGTATTTACAGAGGTGGATCTTCTGAATGCCCAGCCTCGGGTCATCACTGTAGGGATCAAAACAGCCAACCTGGAGGAGAGATGGGACAATACAAGCATACTTGTATCATTGTATCAAAATTATACAATGATACTTACAATGATATGATGAATGATGATGATGAATGATATGATGAATGATACAATGATACTTGTATCAAAATGATACAAGCATACTTGTATGACTTTGCTATGTTGATCACAACATTTTTAACGTTCAGTTGTGTGCGGTGTTGCATCAAGGACGCAACTCTGTCTCAATGCCCTTTTCTGTGTTATTGGACAAACATGCACTTTTCGGAAGGTTCTGTGTATTGCAAACACACACACACCTTTCTGAATGGTGGCCACTCCCCTTCAGTGCCTTGGTTCATGTTGTCGTTGGGGTCGGTGTCTGTGTGGAACACGCCAGCTGTACTTAGCTTATACATGGGATAGAGACACACTCCCGATGCGTCCCAGAAACGCACCGTCCCGTCTTCGTGCCTACAGACACAAAGACACACACTATTGTTTCAATGGTTGACAGACACTTGAGAAAACATACCCCAATGAGCTGTACTTAAAAGACTGAGCTGAACTGATTATGATTGATTGATTAAAGTGTCATGCACACATCGTGACCAACCCTCATGGGTTTCCAAGACACATAAAATACAACAATACAACATTGCTACGATCGTACATTTAAAGTAACACAAGTCACAGGTCAGCATACTACTCAAGACAGCAATACAGAACAATTAAGAGTTCTGTCTTTGCTCCCATGCCTGACAAATCAAATTTGCTGTGGGGAAGGTTCCACATAAATAGAGGACATTTTACTAAAGAGCACATCTCTTGCATCATCGTAAGTATTACAATAGGACAAGAAATGAATTTCGCTTTCAATTTCGCATAATTCACATCGTAAACAGAGTCCAGCATCTTCAGGGGTAGCATTAAACCTGCCAGTCTCTAGTGCTAAGGGAAGAGTTCCCGAGCACAACTGAGCGCACAGAGATCTTTTTTGTCTGTTCAAATCAAACTTCACATAGGGTTCTACACAGTAACTATCTTACACAGTAACTATCTTTTATGAGACGATAAGTTCTTAATTTGGGTTTATACCATAAATCAAGAGACCATTTATCTTGATACAAACTGAACATATTACTCATAGTCTCTCGGGTGTCACAAAGTAGCCTGTTATGAAAGATAAAAGACAAATCGTTCAAATAAAATAATGATTTCAATTAATTTGCCCAGAGATGACTATGGGCGATGTCCCAATTAAATATCTTTTTGGTGAGTCTCTGATCAGACATTCTCACCAGTCTATTCCAAAGTCAAAGCATTTCACCCTTGTGTCTGATGCTTGGGGGGTTCCCATCCTATATCACCACTAATGAGTTTATGAACTCTTAGAAACTAACGGATGGCTCTGAGATGCACAGTGTCACAGCCTGAGTGTTCCACGGAAGCCCCAAACACCAGAAGAAGCATAATCCAACAGCAGACAGACACGAGTTGGACTGACCCGGTGAGCAGCAGGTCTCTCTGTGGAGGGTCCGGGGCCATGTTCTGCCCTCCTGTTATTGGCCATGGCTGCAGTGAGAGAGGGGAAATGAAAGTCTGAACATAATACCAACTTAATCCTGTTTGATCAACAACAAGTGGAAGAATGTGTCTCTGTTTAGGATATAGCAGCATACCATATATGATGAAGAGCTTAAGAGTGGGTTCAGTCATACACAGCTTTTTGGTTGTGTTTAAATGTCTGTGCAAATGCCTAAACATATGACTCCATATCAGTGTCAAGTGGACAGATCAACAGTGTATATATTGATTATGCTTAGGGGGCCCACACACACACACAAAGGGTTGTTTTTTATTCCGGGTGCTGTGATGTGTTAACTGGGGGTTAAAACTATTTTTTTCTGGTTGATGTAGTTTTCAAAAACAAAGTCAAGAACTGGATGCATGTGAATTCTAACACATGGTACTACTCATCAAACAGTACTGAATAGAGAGGCAACGTGTGAAACATTTGATATTTACCTCCACCAAGGAGGTTAATGTGTTTTCGTGCCGTTTGTACATTTGTCTCATCTGTTAGCAGGTTTCTAGAAAACGACGGGGCCAATTTTCATGAAACTTTGCGGAAGGGTGTAGCATGGGCCAACGAAGAACACATTACATTTTGGAGCAGATCCGATCAGACAATCAATATGTAATAAGCTGAATGCTGTATTTGCTTACGAAAGTGATGAGACGGGAGTATAATAGTCAGACAATGCTGCAATACTAAAGCCCAATTTATGCTTTGTCTGCCGACACTTTTGAAACGGTCGCCGACAGAAATGAGGACTTGAGTCGACACTTTCAAGTGTCTGTGAGCAGTATCTGCTACCTAGTGAAATGTCTAGTGTCGCTGACTACGTCATAGTATCGTGCAAGTCTGACTGACTATATAGACGGCACTCGCTTGACTTCCTTGTTTTGGTTTTCACTCGACTGAAATTAATGAACGTGTTCCCGCAATTTTTATCAGCCTGTCCTTGATGTATGACTTCGTGAAAATCACAAAGAACGAGAGAGCAGGTGAGTTGTGTGTCGTTTATATGCGGCTGCAGCCAAGTACATTACATCTTGCCTCCGAGGTGGTTTCACTGTGCGTTCCTCTTCTCTTGGCTGTCTGCTTATAGCGTTCGAGTGTCACGTGACCGTTGAACCGAGGCGAACATTCACTGAAGTATAAATGCAACACCATGAGCGACACTTTATTTTTCGTCTGCGACCATGTGCTGAGCGACACTTTCTAATAAGTATAAATTAAGCTTTAGCAAGCCAATGCTAGCATCATTAGCTTATAAGGATAATTTAGCTTTATTGGGAGCTAGTGAGCGAACAAAGATAAACTTCAAAATGTAATTAACCAAAAATAAATATAGCCTACTTAGACAAAAAAGTTTTTTAATAAACAGTTTCATAGACTCCTGCACCCCGCACTGCCACAGTAACTTGTGGGGAGGTCTGGCCAGCCTACCTTGTTGGAGTAGTGTGTGCTCTCTGGCCAGCCTACCTTGTTGGAGTAGTGTGTGCTCTCTGGCCAGCCTACCTTGTTGGAGTAGTGTGTGCTCTCTGGCCAGCCTACCTTGTCAGAGTAGTGTGTGCTCTCTGGCCAGCCTATCTTGTCAGAGTAGTGTGTGCTCTCTGGCCAGCCTACCTTGTTGGAGTAGTGTGTGCTCTCTGGCCAGCCTACCTTGTCAGAGTAGTGTGTGCTTTGCAGCTGCCCGGCAGCGAGGACCCTCTCCCACAGTTTGAGGGGGATGGCAGAGACGTGGTGGGAGCAGGTGATGGCCGAGCTGTGCAAGGGAACCAGGTAGGGCGTCTGGATGACTGGCCAGCCATCTGTCTGTAGATCTATCACCACCAGCTCCTCCTCCACCAGCACCACCAGCGCACAGGGATCCCCTGGAAATGGATGGGACAGAGATGTCAGGCCATATGAAATCCATTTTATTTTTAATTTTTTTCCAAATTCCAGTTTTTCCAGTTTTATTTAGGGGTTGATGATGACCCCAACTAAGGGAACTGAAATCCAAGTGCTGGGAGACAGTTTTCACACCTGAAAGTCACACAAAAGAATATCTGGCCGATGCGCTTCGCTCTTCATTCGGAGAGTGGTCTCTGGATGAGAGCATACTGGCATGTATCACTCAAGATAAAGATAATAATAATAATAATAATAATAATAATAGGATTGTTTGAGGTCGCCGACAATTTTTATCCAATCAGAGAAAAGTTTACATTTTCTGGGAAACAGAAGGTCGGATCGTGATGCATATAAAATGACTATATGTATTTTTTCACTCCGAATCCAACGCCGCCATCTCTGAGTCTCTACGTTACGGTTGTGGAGATACGTCTGCCCTGCATGCAGGACTACAGGAGAGAGATAGAGGACAGCGGGGGGTTGGGGGTTCCACGTTACTGACCAAACACTCTATTTCAGTGATTGCTGTCAGAATATAGAGCCATTTAACACAAATTTTACACAAAAACATTGCTGAATGCAGCTTTAAATAAATCACATGTAAATACAAATAAACAAATAGACAAACCTTGTACAGCACACCTTTATTCAAAGACAGCCACACCTACGGTAATAATCCTATTACAAACAAGACTACACATAGCCTGGTAAAGCAGCTGGTCACGTGAACTCACATTTCATTTCCTTCTACCAGACCGTCTGGCCTGAAGCTCTCACCCAGTGTTTGCAGTGGGCAGAAGTTGGGCGGGTGTACTTGCCTTGACAGACAACTCCTTCAGCCAATCAGAGTTGCATCCAGTCAAATCCAAATCCACACGGGAGAGCGGCGAAAACATATTTTCCGCAGAGAAACACTGCTGTTGCTTACTCCAGTACTTGCATAATTGTTGTTACTTGTTTTTTTCCAATATTTTATTTATTTATGTATTTTTCTAACCATACACAAACAGGACAGAACAGGCTCAGACAGCGGAAAAGAAAAGAACAAAAACAAAACAATTGATACATATTCGACATTCAATATTACAACGTGGTGCTACGAGCCACATAAGGTGTTTATGTGCTTGTAAGGGATATTATGCATGGGATCCCACACAAGGGGTCAATGAGAAACCAGCCAGGCGAGTCACCTGTCGCCCCCAACCTCATCGAGGTAGGAGGCTAGAAACTAACCTCATCGAGGTAGGAGGCTAGAAACTAACCTCATCGAGGTAGGAGGCTAGAAACGGATCCCGGACAGCCGAAAACTTCTTAAGTGAGTTGGTCCTCAGGAACCTAAGTCTCTCCATCCGTATAACAGAGGTCATGTCCGTCAACCACAATTGAAAAGAGGGGGACTTCCATTCCTTCAGAATGAGTTTTTTGGCAACAGTTGTCCCCTGTGTTAGAGACTGTTGTCCAGGCTGTAGGGAATTTCAGAGAGAACTCCGAGCAGCTGAGGATGGCGACTTCTGCTTCTAGCTGGAGGGTTATTTTGTAGCCCGAGTACCAATAATAATATTTATTATTCCGCCTGCGCGGACAAATAAAGGCCCCTCCCTCAATACAGGCCGGGTCAAAAAAAAAGGAGCAAAAACTACGGTGAATACGGTACTGTAAATTTCCCATAACACAACGCATCTACCGTGTGACGTAACCGGCGTAACGCAGAGACCAAACGAACCAGACGAAAGTTTGACGTTAAGTTTAAAGAGAGCGTTGTGCAATACGGTATGCAGCGGAACATTTGGTACAGTGTGATGTGGAATCAGCCCTTCAAGCAGAGCCTGCACGATGCCTACGACGAGTGGATAGCTGGGGACGCAGATAAGCAGTACACAGCTGGAGGTGGAAACCTAAAAGCGCCTGCTTGACGCCTGCTTGTGGACTGGGTGATCGCCGCCTGGGACAAGCTGGACAAGGATCTGATCAAAAAGTCCTTCCAAGTTTGTGGACAGTCTGTGAAAACTGATGGGAGTCAAGACAACCTCATCCACTGCTTCAAGCAGGGACAGCCCTGCGCCGCTGAGGCTCTCGCCCAGCTGCGTTAGCGGGACCAGGAGAACAGACAGGCAGCCGAGGATGAGGAAGATGAAGAGGAACTGGTCAACAATGAACTTGTTGCTCTGAATGATGAGGACGCGGAGGATACCGACATACTAGATGAGGAGGAGGAGGATACTGAGTGAGTGAGTGACCACCAATATTTATTTGCGTTGTTTGGTTTTATGCAATATTTTGCAATAAAAGTCATGAAAATAAAGGAGTATATCCATGAGAGTTTAATATTAAGAAATAAAGGCCTTACTCGAATACAGGCCTCTGCTCTAATATAGGACGGGGGCTCTCTGCGGCTCAGTAAATAAAGGCCCCGGTTACTATTAGAGGAAATACGGTATATATGAAATAGTTGCATAGTATACCTTTAAGATTGTGCATTTCACCATGAGTGTGTTGGTCATTTGGTTTGTGTGCAGTATGTACCTGTGTGCTGTGGTCCCGCTCTGATGGCGAAGAAGTCAATGATCCTAGAGGTGAAATCCAGAGCCACGTGCGTTTTGCTGTGGATCACACTGATACAGTGTCTGTCCCCGTAGCTGGCCCTGGGCATACCTCCGCTGAACAGCAGGAACGGAGGCCTGCACACACACACACACACACACACACACACACACACACACACACACACACACACACACACACACACACACACACACACACACACACACACACACACACACACACACACACACACACACACACACACACACACACACACACGTAACTTCAAGCTCTTATTTGCTCAGAGATTAATGTGTAACAGTTGGAGACAAAACAGTCGTGTGAAATCAAGTGAAACAGAACGGTGAGGTTTGTGGTATCACAATCTGTGATGGCGTGGTTATCATTGTGACGGCACAATAGAAAATCTGTTCATGTATACTGGGGTACAGATTCCAATAGTCAAGTGTATACTACTACTGCCTCCCGACGCCAGTCGGAGCCACAACGATTATATCAAACGTGTTTGAATTTTCAAGCCGATTCTGGACACAGTCGCGTAGTGTAAACTCATCGACAACCATCAACAACTCACATGCATACTGTAGGATCCCGTCAATATCCAATGAAAAACTATGAGGCAATGAGGCAAAAGCAGTCAAGTAGCGAGTCATTCTTCATACAATACATATTCCTGATACCAAGGTACTAGGGGTGGGGGAAAAATCGATACACCATAGTATCGCGATATTTTCCCTGACGATATTGTATCGATATTTTTTTTTTTTTTTTTTTTTTTGCAGGCCATGCCATGCCAGGCCACCTGGCATCTGCCCGAAGCGCCCGATGTTGCAGTCCGCGCCTGCAGTGGCGTATTGAGCCCAGAGAAGCTTAATAATGTAGCCTACATGTGGGGCCAAAACAAAACAAAAAAACACTGCATGTTTTACTTCCAGTGAGGTCAAGGAAAAGGTAGGAAAAGGTGTTAGACAATATATCGAAATATCGCAATATTCAATATATCGCAATACTAGCATATCGCAATATCGCAATACTATCGTATCGTGACTCAAGTATCGTTTTAGTATCGTATCGTGGGCATCTGGTGATTCCCACCCCTACAAGGTACACGTGAATAATACAGGGACAAGTGGAAGACTCAATTGCAACATCAAAGACAACACACTAAAGCCGTTTGCTCACAGTTTCAAGTCAGCCAGAATAAAACTGAAACATTCCGTTACAACTTTCCATTGTACCATAGTACCATTGCAACGTGTTTTTTTGTGTGTGTGTGTGTGATCCAAAATACCCCAAGTACCAAACCAAAGAGGAAACAAAGAAAACATTTGCAGAGAAACCTGTTTTAAATTAATATAATGTGCCTAAAAAAGTCAATTTTAATGAGTCATGCAGTAATCAATTAATGTTTTATCTTGAAAGTAAAATCATCTAGCTTCTGTATGGTTAGTAGCCGTGAGAGCTCATTTTTTTCATGTAAGTTTGCTGGGTTCAGTTGACAAGTCGTGTAGTCTATGGTCCCTCGTCTGAGGCAGTCGTGTAGTAGTCTATACTACTCCCCAGTCTTTTCATCTGTTCACATTTTCAAAGTCGTCTAGTGTATCATAGGCATTAGCTGTCATAGACTGTTGTGTAGTTGATTTCTCTACTGTTGACAAAATGCGATATTGTAAGTCACTTTGGATAAAACCGTCTGCTAAATAATGTAATGTAACATAATGCAATGTATGAATAAATAGAACTTACCCTTCTCCTGTAGGTAGCTGAACAATTTTAGAAATGGCCTTGCAAGGGAAATGTCCTGCAAACAACAAACGCAAAACAGATCAGCCTCAAGTAAAACTCTTTTTCAGCCCGATAGTAAAGCACACAGTGAGAGATGAGAGATGAAACGATGACCATTTCATATCATGATTATAGTGACCAAAATGATCATGGTTATCAGTATTATCACGGTACTGTTCAAATGTGCTGAAAATGTTCAAAAAGTACTGATACACAAAAAAAGGGGGCACAGTGGAGCCTCACAGCAAGAAAGTGCTGGGTTCGATTCCTCCCTGGGACACTGTGGATGCTGAAGGTGTGTCCCCACATTCCCATGTCCTCAGTGCCTACGGCCCAGGTGGGGTCATCAAAAAAGGGCCTTTCTGTGTGGAGTTTGCATGTTGTCCCCGTGCTGCCCTGGGGTTTCTTCAGGATAGGAACCTCTCGCTAAAAAAACATGCAAAAAAAAAAAGTATCGATACACTCCCTGAAATCATTTCGCCAAGTTTTATATTGAAACCTCGGACCCAAAAGGTACTGATACACATTGAAATAATTTCACCAAGGCTGCATGACTGCATCTGGGAGACTGTTGCTAACTTTGGTTGATGGACAGTACTTACCGTTTTTCAAAGCGCTGTAATCACGGTAGTCATGCTAACACGGTAATCGGGTTTGAATGATAATGAGAATTAACTGTAAGCCTTACGGTAACTGGCGTTTCATCTCTATTATAATGGACATCGTTTCATCCTCACCGTAAGGAATATCTGACTTCTCCTCCTCGTCCTTTGTGTCCTCCCCGCCCACTGTCCATCGACAGTAGCTGCCGTCGCTGTGCGAACTGAGAATATGGCCACCGTCCTCCGTCCACCACACACTTTCCAGTTGCTATGGAAACATGGATACAGTTGCTATGGAAACATGGATACAGTTGCTATGGAAACATGGATACAGGGAAAACATACATAGCATACATCAAGATTCAAAAGGGGCGGCTCCTGTGCACTTTATAACCTCAGTTAACACTGGCTGGTGTTCTTTCATAGCCAACCACCGGGCCGATATTTGAACTACTACAAAGCGTCATTGCCACAGTCGAGAATGACATTGTTACCGGATTTGTGTGTGTGTGTGTGTGTGTGTGTGTGTGTGTGTGTGTGTGTGTGTGCGTCCCTACCACTGACACCCCCCCCCCCCCCTCAAATGATGGCAGGTATGATCCTGCTGCTGAGAGGCACACCTGTGTAGCAGGGATGTGCTGGACGGCGTGTTGCATCTCCAGATCCCAGATGACCATGAGGCCTCGTCCGTAGCCAATAACAACCTGGTTTGGGTTGACTGGGTTCTCCTGTAAGGCCTCCACATGTTCCAGGTTCCTCCGGCCTACATAGTCATCTGGTGCACTGGAGGAGAGACAGAGACAGAGAGAGAAAAGGATAAACAAAGGAAACAGAAGAACGAGTAAAGACATGAACTCTCTTTTCTTCCTGAAACTGTTGTATAAATGAATTAGGGGCATATTCAGCTTATTTAAATTACCTATTTATTTTAGGGTTTATGTACAAGTTTGAGTTTATTGATTCTCGCTCACAGTATTCACTGAATAAAAGCAGAATTTACACAAGAAAATACATTATAGAAAATAGATTACATATCACAGGTCACATTTCAGGACATAAAAACACATAATAGATCAAAGACAAGACATAAGAGTCTCTTAAGACTGAGTATTTAAAGTGTAACTTACTCCCAAAACACTTTTTTTCAGCTTTTAACCAATATATATGACTTTGGGGGTGGTGTGTGAAGAATTCTGGTCAAAATTTCCACATTTGAGACCAAACTGTTGCCATTGTACAATTTGTATCATTTTCAGCAGCATAAGTTCCCTCTATGGGTTCAAACCTGCTTTTTTTTGTGCCCTCAAATGAATGGAATATTTGGTACATCCTGACGTCACGGTGGGTTTAGCACGCGCCCCACTCGTGATTCCCCCTCCCCTCCCCCTGTTATGTGTCCTAAGGCAACATTTCACCGTCCGGTGATAATGTGTTTGTGAAAAGTGCGCGCGCGTGTGTGTGTGTTGTGGCTCTCGTTATCTTGTGCAGCCCGCAACACGCTGATCGCATTCCTGTGCTTTTTCAGAGGTGTTGAAATAAGTTTGTGTGACGCTGTCTTTAGTAGCCACTAGCCACAGCCTTCAGAGAGACTTTACAGCGGCGACAAGGGATGAGGAAGCTCACTTGTGCTTGCCATGATGATGCCTGTCTGTGTCTGGCTGCGCTGCAGGCGTTCTCATACACTAACGTTAAATGAAATGAAAGGGGGGGGGGGGTCCGCGGACCATTGACGCTCCGAACCGTGGGGGCTGATCCGTACGTGCCAGCCCTAGTAAATGTGTTTCCTGTCAAAGAAAAACCTCTGCTTTCAGATGTCTCAGGTGAGACAGAACGCCCGACCACTTATTTGGATTGTTCATGCGCTGGCGCTGCCCCACCTGTTGGCGACTTGGTCTAGACTGATGTTCCTCTCCTCCAGCTCTCTGAAGCCGGGGACCTCCACTACGAACACGTGGCCTCCCTCTGTCCCCAGCAGCAGCAGCTCTCCTGAGGAGTGGGCCAGCACTGCTGTTACTCTGGTCACACTGGGGGGGGCGCTGTTGAGGAGAAGAGGGGGGAGATGAAGCCTTTCAGCCACTCACAGAGGACATGATGGCTTTAAAAAAGTAGCTATTGAATCTTACATCAGATATTGCCTCCCTTTTTGCCCGAGTATACAGACTTTGATATTTCTTGTACCCTTTGCAAACACAATGCATAAACAAATTCTCACTTATTTTTTGATTGTGAAATATTAGTAAAGTTTTAGCTTCTATTTTTTTAAGTTGCCAATTTTGTCTACTCCTCTGTTTGAAATATTATGTTACTATACATATCCAGATGATGGGGCTCTTGAGTTTCTCATTCATTCCATTGTCATTTATCCAAAGTTTGTTTTATTATTAGGGGTGTCACGATACACTCAGTTCACGATACGATACGTATCACGATACTGGGTTCACGATAACGATACGATACGATACGATTTTAACAATATTTTTTTAAACTTGAATAATGACAATATATGACTGGAAAAGTAGTATTTTATTTGAAATGCACAAATACAAAACATGCTGTTGTGGGAAATTGTTATTACAATAACAACTAGAAAAAACATGAGATTGGAGATAAGGCTTATCTTGAAATAGAATGAGTTACACCGTCACTTAGATTTACTTTGAACTAAAAGGTTTCTCAGCAGTATAAATTCTCATTATGCATCTTCAGTTTTTCTTCAAACTCAAACAACAAGACTTTTCTTAGTCTATTTTTTATGCATCTTCAGTTTTTCCTGTCAATAAACAGTTTTGCCAGAAACTCAATTGAATGGTTTCTCTCCTGTATAACTTCTCATGTGTCTCTTCAGAGACTTGTTCAACTGAACTACTTTCCACACATTGAACTTCAACAAACAAAGACGTTTCTTTGACTATTTTTGGAAAAAAAAAAAAAAAAAAAAAAAAAAAATCACGATATGAGATTTCATCTCAACGATACATATCGTGACGTTTTACTATCGCGAAATTTCGTGGGACGATATATTGTGACACCCCTATTTATTATCCATAAACAAAATTTTCCACTCATATGCTTTTGGGAGATATTCAAATTCCCCCCCCTGATATATCTATATCTATATATCTATATTATATATCTATATATCATTATGTTTTGTGTGTCCTGTTTTTTTCTTCTTCTCCACATCTGTTTTTAAATTTTCCTTCTATGTATCTGTAATTGTATTTTGTATGCGCTACTAGTGTTTACCTGATTGCATGAAAATTATTCATTGTGGAAAAAAGTACCTAAGTAACTATTGTTTGTACAAGGCATTGTCAACTTCGGCTGTATGACTAGGAAACTGGGTCAGGTACACAGGTGTGTGTGTGTGTGTGTTTTACCCAGGTGGTCCAGTGAGTGTGAAACGCCCAACCTCCAAAAGTTCAGAAAGTCCCTTGTGGGCTCTCAGAGTCCACATGTGCAGACTGTTGTCGTCAAGCAGAGTCACCAGTTCAACCTAAGATTCAGATACACAATCATGTCAATAGGTGAAAAATGGCCACAAAACTAATTAACAGAATCTGTAGAAAACATCCAAAAAGCTGCAAAAAATGACATACAAAAACGTAATACTGTTAATAGCTACCATTGAATACATTTCCAAGCAAAGTACTCTACCGCGACTGATTTTTCTGCTCGATGAATACATACAACTAAAGCTGAGTTTAGAAACCTGAACTGTTATTGTGTGTTGTTGTGATTGTATTGTCTTACCTGGTGTGCATTGTGCGTGTATTGTCTTACCTGGTGTGGGAGGAAGTGCACCTGTGTGACCGCAGCATTCTCATCATGTAGACCCATGAACTCCACACCTGGAGCTCCATACCTGAACCATAGTCAAGGACTGACTGGACATTAGGGATATTAATGATTAATCGACAATCGCTTAATCGCCGCTAAGAATGTGATCGATCAAACATATATTAACCGATTGTTGACAATGTAGGCCAGGGATGGGCAACTTTGATAGAGGGGGCCACAAAAAATTCCTCGCTACCTGAGGGCCAGATTGTGACCCTGCACTTCCACCAGTAGCCTACTGTAACACCATCACTCCCAATTATACTACTAATTTGATGAAAATGACTGGCAATCAAAGTTTACGATACATGCGATACATGCTCTCAGAGCAGAGACACAGACTACAGTATCTCAGAGCAGAGACACTGTACTCTGTGTCTCTGCTCTGAGACACTGTAGTCTGTGTCTCTGGTCTCTGCTCTGAGACACTGTAGTCTGTGTCTCTGCTCTGAGACACTGTAGTCTGTGTCTCTGCTCTGAGACACTGTAGTCTGTGTCTCTGCTCTGAGACACTGTAGTCTGTGTCTCTGCTCTGAGACACTGTAGTCTGTGTCTCTGCTCTGAGATACTGTAGTGTGTGTCTCTGCTCTGAGACACTGTAGTCTGTGTCTCTGCTCTGAGACACTGTAGTCTGTGTCTCTCTCTGCTCTGAGACACTGTAGTCTGTGTGTCTCTGCTCTGAGACACTGTAGTCTGTGTCTCTCTCTGCTCTGAGACACTGTAGTCTGTGTGTCTCTGCTCTGAGACACTGTAGTCTGTGTCTCTCTCTGCGCTGAGACACTGTAGTCTGTGTCTCTGCTCTGAGACACTGTAGTCTGTGTCTCTGCTCTGAGACACTGTAGTCTGTGTCTCTGCTCTGAGACACTGTAGTCTGTGTCTCTGCTCTGAGACACTGTAGTCTGTGTCTCTGCTCTGAGACACTGTAGTCTGTGTCTCTGCTCTGAGACACTGTATGTGTAGTCACACAATGATGCTCATTGACAGTGCAGTGGAGCCAGTCTGTACACTCCTCCCATTCACACAGAAAACACACACACAGGTTTTGATAACCCTGGAGCCATCTCTCACTAGACTCATCTATTCATACAATAGCAGAGACTGTTCCTGCATAAAACATCGCAAGCCAGGGCACAAATAAAGGAAAGTCTCTATATTCTGAGCACAAGTGAAAGATGTTCCAGGCTAAGTCACAAAGAACAGGCCAGATTATGTTCTTCTCATATGCAGCCTTAGGGCCTGTGTCCACCTAGCGTCTTTTCATCAGCTCCAGCCTCTTTTTTCAGTTGTTTCCAATGGGGGGAGAGCGTATGCGAGCGCACACGGACGTGTAGAGAAAGTGCGCTGCGCCCAGCGTCTATTTTCACAGCGCTCCGTCGTTTTTGTGCGCTCGACTCCCAGTGCTTCCAGCTGAAAATATTTTAACTTTTCAGAAAGACGCTGGTGTCGGGTGCTGCTTTTCTGGCAACTTAATCATGGAGAAACTATCGCAACAGAGACAGAAAGGCTCAATTGTGGGAGCAGATCGGCTAGACACTTGATATTTCTGGTGAGTGTTGAGCTAAATCACTGTATGTGTGTTGTTTGCTAATGTTAGCTGTCAGCTATCAAGCTACTACCGCACTGAACTAACGTTAGTTTCAGACTGCTTCCTTGTATATTGTGCGCTGGGATCAGCGCTCCCCAGCGCACTTCCAGCGTTTAACAGTGGGAAAAAGACGCTAGGTGGACACAGGCACCATGATGCTTTATGGACCCCGCCCCCCGGCACAGTCAGTCAGAGGTCAGGTTACAGAATGGCCTTCCTGCTGGTAGGGGTCGAGTGTCTTGCTCAACGACACCTCAGCAGGGATTCAACGCGGGTGCTGTAGTTGAAGGACAGACTCCCTGCTCACTACATCACCCTGTGGCAGCACCTATCACTGCTTAACTATTGAAGGTTTTAGGTTCAATGTTTTGTTCAATAGTGCATCAGTCCACGTTGTATGTCTAACAAACAAACCAACAGGTAGGTAGAGAGAAGGATACAGTTTAATGGCTCCAGAGCGAGAGCCTATGGCCAGCAGCTGCAGGGAGGGACTGTAGCCCAGAGCGCTGGGCTGGTGGGGAAAGCCATGTTCCACTGTCTGTAGAACACAGGGAGGTGGGTGAGATTCAAGCCATCAGAGCAGAGACAACGACTATGTTTACATACACACAATATTCCACTATTCTGAAAATGACAATATTCTGAATATGATAAGGGTCATGAAACAGCATATTCCAGTTGGATTTTCAAATTTGTAGTTTTTCTGAATTTAACCGTTTCCAATAGACCTTATTCGATAACCCCGGACGGCGCCATATTGTTGATCAACCGCAGCCGTAATGTAGTCTGGCCGAGCGTATAGCAAAACAGTTATGGCTTCCTCAAAGAGAAGTGATGAAAAAATAAGTTTGGTCGGAGGTGCGGACCCCCATAAAAACTGTCTTAGAGTAAATATAACTCATTTATATTGCCAGGTATAACGTACCGGACAAGATTTATAACTACCTTGTGAATACAGTATATACAGGAGCTGAAGGCTTTCAAATCCCTTGAGTCCTAGCGTTATAACCATTTCATCTGTGGCAATTGTTCTGACATTTTTACTTTTGTGCCACCAACGACATCATCGTCATCATCATCATCAAACATCGTCGTGACAGCAAAGGTAAATAACCATAACGTTAAATGTTTGTTTGATATGATCTGACGCTTGCTTGCATGAGCCCAATGTGCCCAATGTTTGCTACTAACGTTAGCCTCTAGTCTCTTTCCCTTCACGTTTGTGGCCAGTAGCTAACACCCGGGCTTTTATTGCTGCTATTACTACAGCCGTGTATTATTACACAGCACACTATTGCTGTTGTGAAATAGGTCCTGTCACAGTAAAAACGGCATTAAATAGGCTAGTAAGTAACGTTGGCTAGCGTCATAAGTTATGACAGCTGTTAGTCACTTTTAAACAGCGCGCTGCGGAATGTCAACAATATGGCAGTGGTGGGCGTGCCCGTACGCGAGTTACGTCAGTCGAATAAGGTCCATTAAGACTAGGGATGGGTCGATCCGATACTCCGTATCGGAGCCGATTTTGGCCAAAATCAGGCCGTGTATTTCTGACTTTGTTTTGTTTGTTACTGGCTTCGTCTGATAGATCAATAAAATGTTTTCGAATTATCCCTAGGCTGCAAACTCATTTAAACTACGCACATCGAAGCGGTTTCTGATGAGAGTAATGTTAGCCATAAGCCATTTTCCCACATGCGCTTTATACCGGGAAATGACCAGAAAGCGGTGTAATGCCTTGGAGTGTGAAAGCTGTTTTCTGGTATAAGCGCGACCCCGTCATTGCGGACATTTCACCAGTTCCTAGGTTGTCATAAGAGCGGTATGGCTGCTTCATGTGTGGGCGTGCTCCCCCCCCCCCCCTCCCCTCTCTGCTCGCACTCTGGCCAGAGTCCTTCAGTCCTCCTCAGTCAGCAGCCCGACAGGGACACAGACAGCGAAAATGGCAGCGGCTTGTTCTGAGAGTCTTGCAAGCCGCCCAACGCTTGTAAGCAGATGCACGAAGCGAAATGTGGAAGCATTTTGCTTACGTTGCTGACAGCGAAGGCAAGCCCCCTGGACACATCAAACGAAGCCAGTCTGTAAAAAGTGCTTCAACGCGACGCAGGTGAACGGATAAACATCGAGAACGGCCGGCAGCAGACACGCCTACATTTATTATTAGAATTTTATTTGGTAGCGGCAATGCAATGTTTCATAGTTCCAATATAGAGCAAGACACTGATGTGCTGCAAAGAGAGTTTATACCTGTTGTTTATTTTACAATAATTTGTCCTACCCGGAAGTGGTTTATACCTGTTGTTTATTTTACAATAATTTGTCCTACCCGGAAGTGGCCCGCTTGCTACTGTGAAGCGCTGTGAAGTCATGATCAGACAGCAGGCTCTGTAACGTTAGCCTCGGGAGTCGGGTATATCGCTGGGGGAAAGACCTCTAGCCGCCGGGGCCGGATGAAACACGTCCTATTAACAGGTTATGTTTGTTTCTAAGTGATTAATATGTTTCTCCGCAAACGCGACAGCACCGGTTCTGCATGAGCGTCACTGCCCCCAGAAAGCAGGCCCGCCCACAACACTCATGATTGGCTCTCCGATGCAAGGCTTCCAACAGCACCACCTAACGTTATGAAAAGATTTAAATAGTAATATTCTCAGTCTTACAGTAGTGAAACGGATTAAGACTGAGAATATATGTGTAACTAAAAATTGACAACCGGTACGCAACTTTTTTCCCCCATGTATCTACTTGGCGCAAAAAAGGTTGGGAACCCCTGTGTTACATAACTGGACAGTCATGTAATTCAGGTTACAGCTCAAAAAACACGTTTTGGTATCACTAACCAAATCGATATTGAAATTAATTGAATCGAAATCTAATCGAATCGGGATTAATCGATTCCCAACCTTGTGAATCGGAATCGAATCAATCCTTGAAATTTGAACCAATACCCAGCTCTAAAAATGAGTGTGGAGCAGACCAGATAAAGATATTCTAATTTCAGTGGTGGAAGAGACATCAAATCTAACATTGGCATCTACGAACATGGCTTCTCCCTTCCCCCTCAGTAGAAATGCTACCTATATATACGTAGATTCCTGGCGTTTCATATCCAGCCCATAATTGTGTGTCTCTCTTACCTTGTTGAACTGAAAGAGTTCCTGTTTGAGTCGCTCTCTCTGGGACTCCTGGCCATGTCGCCTGAACCTCTTCATCCTCTCTCACCAGCAGCCTGGAGGCTTCAGGGGCCCCCACACACACACACACACACACACACACACACACACACACACACGAGCACGCGTGCTCACACAGCCTGGAGCCTCTAGGGCCCCCCCCACACACACACACACACACACACGAGCACACGCACACACACACACGCACACACACACACACACACAGCCTGGAGGGGAGGGACAAGAACGGGGAGGGGGGAGGAGTTAAAGTGGTCATCATGTTTTAAATGTTGTCTCCATGTTTGTTGCCATGGTGATTGCTATGCCTGCGGTCAACCTCCCAGAGATCACTTGTCAACTGAACCGTGTGGCAAAGTACTTTGATGTCTTTCTCCTTAAAGGAACACTCCGCCCATTTTCAACCAGCTTTGTATCATCAGAACATCAGTAGTACGTATATCAGAAAACTGTAAACTGTTTTGAAGTCTGTCATTTAATTTGACAGTTATTGAGTGTTAAAGTGTGGACCAGTGACATCACTGGTCCACACTAACTCAAATGAATAACTCATTAACTCAAATCAACTCTCAATAACTGTCAAACTAGATGAATGATGAATAGTTTGACAGTTATTGAGAGTTGATTTGAGTTAATGAGTTATTAATTTGAGTTAGTGTGGACCAGTGATGTCACTGGTCCACACTTTAACACTCAATAACTGTCAAATTAAATGACAGACTTCAAAACTGTTTACAGTTTTCTGATATACTACTGATGTTCTAATGATACAAAGCTGGTTGAAAATGGGCGGAGTGTTCCTTTAAGCACTGTGACGTCAAGCTGCAGAGAATAGTGAATATGGCCTCCAAGATCCTAGGGAAGCCACAGAAGCAGCTAAGTAGACACAGGCCACCATCCTAACACAACAGGAACGATAAAGAGAAAGCTAACGGCGGCTAGCTTCCTATAAGCGCTGCTCTCACATAGGCTGTCACTTGAGAGCTGCAGCGATGATTAATGATTAATCGATTAATTGATCATTAACCTGACAAATTAATCGATTGAGGAAGTTGATAAAAATGTGCATCCTACTTTCAATAATAAAAGTCCATCTTGATAATAAAAACAAGTATTCGAAAATTCAAAATTCATCAGTATCGATATTGAAAATTCAGGCTAAAAATACAGATATGATTTTTTTTGTCCATATCACCCAGTCCTAAAACAAATAAATTATATAAAGAAAAAATGAACCGTCTGATTATGGAGGCAAGAACCAGTCATTGTCTTTATTAATTTTAGATGACAACTTGTGGGAAACAGGAAGGAGACAGAAATAAGATGGATGACAGAGCATGACAGACAACTGCCACTAAAAATAAACACTAAGTTGAGTTCCTGGAACAGCAACAATATGAGCAGCAAAGTCCAAATCTGACCAAACCAATAAAATCAGCAGCAAAGGAAAGAAGGAAGAATGCCTAGAATCCATGGAAACCAAGCTGAGGTACTGTCTGTGTGTGTGTGTGTGTGTGTGTGTGTCTGTGTGTGTGTGTGTGTGTGTGTGTGTGTGTGTGTGTCTGTGTCTGTGTGTGTGTGTGTGTGTGTGTGTCTGTGTGTGCGAACCCATCAGGGTGTATTCCCGTAATGAGACCTACCCATGTTTGGGCCATACGTTTAACATCGCTGGTGAGTGGGGGGAGCAAGTCGAGGAGCTCACTAAAGAGTTTCTCCATCGTCTCAACCTGTCTCCCCTGCCTATAGTCATGAAGCTCCAGGCTGTGAGAGAGGTGGCCTTGGTTAAGGTACAACATCTCTTTGCCAACAACGTACACATCCCACAAAACGTATTGAGAGAAATGACAAATAAAACCGTCCAGCTGGTCAGAAAATGGGCAGGCCTAAACACACACTCAACACCAGACATCATTTTCCTACCCTACGGTGGTGAAGGAGGGCCGGGGGTTCCAAATGTAGAGTGGATTTACACAGCAACCAGGCTAACCCACCTGCTCCACATGCTGAACAATGACCACGTTACTGTCAGAGAAATGGCCAGGGCTTCTCTCCTACTAGACCTAGACTAGAGGAGGAAGATCCCCCTCCTGGCCCCCGCAAATCAGAACAACTTCCTGGGCTTCAGGAGGAAAGATTCTGGGAAATTAGACTCACAAGCCAAGGGCTTTGGGGTCTGGTCTGATTGGCCAGATCTCAATCAGACCTCTGCAACAGAACAGGAGTTCAGTTAAGATGGGCAAAAACCAACTCACAAGCTGATGGATTAATTACCGACCCCTGTGTGGCTGTAGAGGCTACTATCGCCCAGCAGGGGGCAGACACTAAACTACAGAAAGACACTTCAACAAGAGTTCTGCTCAGCATGAAGCAGACCGAGACCAAACAACATTGGTGTGGACTTCGACTGCAGGGAAAGTTAGCCTGTGTTGATTTTGCTGACCACTCTGTCTCACATTCAATGTATAAGAATGCTGCTATTGGTGAGGATGTATTAAAATTTACCATCAAAGCAAGACTGCAGGTATTACCAACTAAGTATTAATTTGTCAACCTGGTATCCCAACACTCATAATCCATTCTGTTCATTGATACCTGATGCAGCATTTGCGTGTATATCCCTCATTTGTGTGTATATCCCTTTAAGACCACGAACCGCGTTAACGCGGTTCGCGGTCTCAAAGGGATACACACACAAATGCTGCATCAGGTATCAATGGGTTAAACCATCATGATTCTGTGCAACATCTGGAATCCATTACACATATTACAAATGGATGTAATGCATATAAAAACATGTACATTGCTCGCCACAACCGTATTGTTGACATTGTGTCTGATGCAGTACAAAATATCCTACCATCTAGTGCGGCAATGCATAAACATTCAAGAGTGTTACCAAAATGGTTCAACCATACTTGTGATGTATTTACCTGCATCCCCAATACACCCGATGTTGTCTATGTTGACACTAGTCACAAGGAGGTCCTGATTCTAGAGGTAGGCTGTGTTTTTGATCTGTACATGGACCAGGCTTTCCAAGATAAATATTCCAAGTATCAACCACTACTTGAAATTATAACCAACTTTGGGTACAGATGTAGATTCTGTGTGCTCATATCATATTCGGAAGCCTGGGCCATGTACATAAATGTACCATTAGTGGTCTGAACATTGCTGGCATGTCTAACCCTAACCCTAACCCTAAAGCCAAACAGCTTGCTAAATACTGCTCTGTTTCAGCTGTCATAGGCAGCCTTGCTGTGTGGAGGAGAAGGTGCTATGTGAAATGTATGTCCCATGAAATGTCAAACCCGTTATATTTGATTCCCTGTAATTTTAATATAATTTGTGGAAGCAAATAAAGAATTCAAATGTGTGCATGTGTGTGTGTGTGTGTGTGTGTGTGTGTGAGAGAGAGAGAGAGAGAGGAATTCTACAGGTACAGTCTGGTCCTTCATCACTTGTCATCTGTGAACATGCACACTGACTGACCTAAATAAAAAAGCCATCCACTACTTTTTGGCGTTCTTACACAGCTCACGTGAGACGGGGGCTTCCCAGAGCCGATGGCGATGTCGCCCATAATACTGATGAATTCCATACGGATCACCAGCGTTAGTTTGTTGTTTATAACGTGGCTATATTCATAACGTTTTCTATCTCGGATGCGTTATTTCGAATCGCACATAGGTTACGCCTGGCGCAACCTATGTGGGTTTCAGGACGAAACAGACTCGAGCCACTAACGTCATCTTAAGAGCACAATATTCCTGGAATGCAAGTTTAACTAAACAGTTACATGTCCTCTGCAGTCTACATAAAATTAAGATATTACGGGTTGTTTTATTTTGTATGTTACATACTTATTGACCAAGTTATGTTCAATTCAGCCAGGGTACAAGAGACTGAGTGTAGGTGGCCATCTTTTCAAATCAAGTAGAATACATTAGGAAATGGCAAGCTGCAACAATAAGTCACGTTAAACCGGACCTTGTACGCACAATTATTTTTTACAGTGGGGCATTCAAAAATAAGGTGGATAGTTTATTTTACTCCAAAACGGGGGAGTTATATAAAAAATGACTTCCTCTACAGTTGCTATGAAAAGGTGAAATGAGCTATATAAACCAAAAGCGTGTTTTGGACCAGGCTGTAAAGATTTTTAATCGCTGTTACAAAGTGGGGCATTTTAACATGGGGGTGAACGGGAACGACGGGACTTCTGAGTCCTGCCTCAAGTGGCCATTGGAACTATTCAGAACTACAGCTTTCAGTTTCAGGATGATTTCAGAGTCTTCATGGGAAAAGCTCAGAGCCCCGCCCACTGGCACACAGTCACACACACACACAGTCACACACACAGTCACACACACACAGTCACACACACAGTCACACACACAGTCACACACACACACACACACACACACACACACACACAGTCACACACACACAGTCCCTTCCATGGCTGAGTGGGCGGGGCTCCCCCTTCAGTTCAGACAAGAGATCGGGGTTAAAGGTCAGTCAGGGCACAACTGAGGAAGCATTGCTTGGCCACCACGCGCGCACGCACAAACACACAGAGTCAGCCAGGGTCAACATGGCAAGGAGTGCACACGCCAACTGATGAAAACACCTGTCACACAACAAGGCAGTTTCCATAGAGGCCACTTCAGAAAGAAAGAAGAAAAGGGGGAAGGATTTTCCTCCCTTGCATTCTTTCGTTTATCTTTACGCCTAAGTAAGGCTAAGGACTCAACAAATGGAAATAAATTGTGATCCTTCACCGCATTCAGTGTTTGAAAAGATGACGTTTAACACCCTCCCCCTACAAACAGCTAAGCCAACAGCTGGAGGCTGTCCAGACCCACTAAGCAAGTAACCAGCCAATAGTGTTTCTTTTCTACCTCAAAATAATTATTCTGTTGGCTAAGTTCCTGTTTTTTTTTATTCATGTTGATCAATTAAAAAAAAAGTAGCAACTTGTATGTTTCAGAAAACTGCATTTACATGTATTTACATGTATTTACATGCACAATGCTCATCAAATGTGTCCTCAATGGAGAATGACAATTAAATGAATGGAATGGACTGTTATGGGCAAGCCTGTAACATGTTCAGTATAAAGTGGTCTTAAACAATATAGTGTTGCTTATAACATATACATACACATATATATATATATATATATATATATATATATATATATATATATATATATAGTTAATAAACAACAAAAACGAATATGCTTTTGGGAGATATTCAAACATTTCCCCCTGAAAACCCCTGATATATCTATCTATATATATATAGTACATATTGCCCATTAATAAGGTAAACAAAAGAAAAGTAGACTACAAATGGCAAATAAAATAAATGAATACAAATAATTTAGACTAAGCCCAGCACAGGCAAAAAACCTTTGGCTCAACAACAAAAAGATAGAAAACGGTTTTACGGTATTGAAAATCAAACCATCGGGATTTCCACAAACTAAGCAGTGATGAGGGGGGAATCTGACAGAGGAGAACATGGGGGGGGGGGAATCACAACTACAGGCAGACATATCATGTGATCCATAATGTCACAAGTCCATGACAAAAGCCAGAGCTATGAGTCACTATTTTCCGTCTATTTGTCTCAGTCCAAACCCAGACATAGTTCTGCCTTTAGACTGAGCGTATGAGCCAGAGCCATCACACACAGCATGGCCACATCATTTGTGAAGATGTTGTCAACATATGTCATATGTGAACCAGAACCACTGATTAATCACATCAGTAGGTTTAATTTATGATCCAATGTGTGTTTTGGTGACAATATAGCCATTTGCAAACATGAAGTCTGGACCACGCCTCCTAAATCAGGTGTTGGTATTTCCCGGAGTTACCCTTCCAGGGGGGTGGAGGGGGGGGGGGGGGGGGGGGGGTGTGGAGGTGGAGACGTGTTGCACACCAAAGTCTGCAGGAGCCAGGAATCACGGTGTTTATGCGAGACAGACTTTTGATGACATTTTTGAGATATATTTGAGAAAGCAATTCTCCACTCCATGAAAACCCTTCAATGCATTATTCAGGCGATAACATGGAGTGGCAATGTGCCAAAAAGTGAGCGCTTGTTACATCGCCCAAAAGCTGCCAGTCAAAATTAGTGGTCACCCTAACCTAACATTAAACCCTAACCTAACGTTAAACCCTAACCCTAGTGGTCACCCTAACTTAACATTAAACCCTAACCCTAGACGTTAAACCCTAACCCTAGTGGTCACCCTAACTTAACATTAAACCCTAACCCTAGACGTTAAACCCTAACCTAACGTTAAACCCTAACCTAACGTTAAACCCTAACCCTAGACGTTAAGGTCTCTGGGAAGAACATCAATATATTTAAATTAGGGATGGGCATTTCTAGCAAAAACACTATTCGAAATTCGCTGGCCAAAGTCGACTTTTAATCGAAATTCGAAAATAATAATAAAATGTAAAAAAAAAAAAAAAAAAATTATGCGAGTGAAATGTTGCATTGTCTCCCCTGATTCTAAGTATAGTCGAATCGCTTGGTTTGAGCAAGTAAAACAATTTTTATAAGCATTTTAAGCAAGGTTTATGGAAAAATGAATGGCGGATGAAATCCCATGAAGAGGGAGAGGTTGCTTATAAAAATTGTTTTACTTGCTCAAACCAAGCGATTCGACTATTCTTAGAATCAGGGGAGACAATGCAACATTTCACTCACAAAAAAAAAAAAAAAAAAAAAAAAAAAAAAAAAAAACGAATTTCGAATTTCAATAATAAAAGTCGACCTTGATAATAACAACGATTATTCGAAAATTCGAAATTCGATGCCCATCCCTAATTTAAATTAGTGCTGCACGATTTGGGAAAAGGTGCAATTTGCGATTATTGTGGACAATATTGCGATTTGCGATTGTGATATAATAAAACAAAAATTTCACCACTGTTTCACGGTATCACAGACTAAAATAGCTACATGAAATATATTAAAATTTTAAATGTATTTTTTTTTTAACACATTCACTGCCAGCCGTTTTTTTTTTTTACTGTAGGTAGCTTCTGCCAAGGTTTTTTTTTTGAGGATTCTGGCTCATCTTTCAACAGCCGAGGATTATTTTCTGCTAAGATTTTGTGAACACAAAATATCTCAAAAGAACTAATAGAATGTGTGCTTTCTCTGTCTAAAAGAGTTAGTTTGTAGAGTTAGTAGTTATGTAGGCATTAGCACTTGAATACAGCATGGTTTCAGCGTCTGAAAATTTAAGCTGAGAAAAATGCCTTTTTGTGAAATTCGATAGAACAGTCACTTTAACCATTCATTTTTGGCATCAGTAAGACGTCAGACATCTAAACAATAGTTTTGAACAGTAATTTCCTCCATAACAGCAGGAAACCCCCCTCTCCTTCAAACTCCTCCCTCCGTGTGTGTTCTCCTCCTGCCTCCCTGGCTCTGCAGCGGGCGTGTCACAAGCGAGTTGCTGCTGCTGCTGCTGTCTGTCTGCTGGCGGCCGCTCTTTGGGCGAGTCTGGATGGGCTCGCTCGTTTCTTGGGGTTTCGGTTGAGAGCTTTGATGAAGCTTTTGCGATTCTGGTCTTATTTATGCTGCGTGTTTCAAAGTGTGTTCCACCCGTAATCTATTATGCAAATTTGCAATCCCCCACCGCCAGCTCCCTGCGCGAAAGCGAAAGCGTTTTCGCCAATCCATTTTCATGAGAATGGCTTCCTCACGCGGCTGTTTTTGCTTGGCTTTCTCTCGTCTGGAGAGCACTGTCGCCACTTAGTGGGTCGGTAAAATAGATTATACACATTCAATACCTCCCATATTTTAATATGAGATGTAAAAGGGGTTGATCGACGTCCCACCGTCAAATTTTTTTTTTTTTTTAAAGACGAGATATCTCGTCAACGGCAGTCAACCGTTTTTTTTTAAGACGAGATATCTCGTCAACGGCAGTGAACGTGTTAATACAATTCTTTAAAAAAATATAAAACATTTTATGAACAGAATACAGCACATATTTTTTTTATAATAAAATGTTATAGTCATGACATGTACTCTTCACAACATCCTGTGATATCAGTCTATGTTTGAGACATTTGCCGGTCTCAAAAATATATATAATATAAATATTATATAATATATTATTATATTATAAACTGCAGCACTGTGTTACAGCACATAGGCTGTGTAAGATGGCTCAGACTGCAAAGATAGTTACATGTCTGTCCAGTAATACAATGAGTAATACACACGCAGTTTCTTTATTTTGTAGTGACAGATTACAGTCAGATGGCCTTAAACGCCACACTCACGTGACTTTTTCTTTATAGAGCGAGTTACGTGCAGACTTTACGTGCAGACCCTGAAGGCGTCGTGTGCAGGCTGACTGGCTGGCTAGGAGCATAGAGGTGCTTCTGGTTAATGTCGCTATATTCTTCATCACAGCGGCTCATTACGTCCTGCTGTACACTTAAACGTGCACTAGTTCTGCATAATCACCCGCATCAGTCTGTGACAGATAGATAGATAGATAGATAGATAGATAGATAGATAGATAGATAGATAGATAGATAGATAGATAGATAGATGGATAGATGGATAGATAGATAGATAGATAGATAGATCGATCGATCCACCACAACAACTCAAAAGTTTGGAGTCCAAATCCTGTGGGAAACACTGCCTAGCACCCCTTTCAAAAACTCAGGATCTACACAAATCACACAAATGACCTATTTTGGATTCAAAACGGCGATTTTCGCCGAAAGGTGAAAAGTATGCATTGCATCCCAGTGGGCCTCTTCCTGTGTATCTGTATCAAAAAGAGAAATCCTACTATTGTGACAACAACTCTACTGCCAACAGTGAGCTCCTCCCCACAGTTGTATATACACAACGCTCACTTGAAATTGATTCTCGTCTTTTTTCCTTCTACCACAGTTTCCTGATGTCATCAAATTCCCAGCATATCAAGCAAGCCATCTAAGTTGAGGAGAGTCAGTGGGGGGAAAAAGCATCTGCATAAACATGCCTGGACACGACAACAACAATGTGAAGAAGAGCAAGAATGTAGCCGAGCAGAGCGGCTAACACAGCTAACATACTCCTTTATAAGTTATGAGTGGCCAGGAAATGCCTGGCATCCAAAATATTCGACTTGGTCTTATGCAACCGGCAGCTATGTCAGCACTAATCAGCCCCTCCCTCCTATAATAATGTCAAGACAAACTCAACTGAAGTTCATGGTGTCAAAGAAGAAGGCCCTCTTTGATGACTACTGCAGACACAGAAAATGGGCTTGCAGTTTGCAGACATGGAGTACACAGAGTACTTGCCTTGACAGACAAAACCTTCAGCCAATCAGCGTAGCCAAATCCAGTCCTTCAGCCAATCAACATCAGATCCAGCCTAATTCAAATCCCCTCGGAAGTCCATTTCTGCAATAACTGCACAGTGCAGGTCCGTTTATTTTTAGGGATGCACGATATATCACGATGTCAGTCATTTTTTTAACATATCGGCATCGGTCCGATGTTACAATGTTAATAACGGTTATCAGTATCAGCCACAATGTTCACATTGAGAGGAAACAATGAGGTAAATCTATGATTTATGGGCTTTTCCCAATGTTTGGAAATAAAGAAATGTATGACTTTTTCAAATTCACAGTGTTTACATGTGTTTTTCAGTACTATGTACAAAATGTGATTATCATAGAAATGTGTTTTATACAGATCATATCGACATCTGTAAATATCGGTTATCGGCCATAACAGCAATGTTAATATCATTTATCAGTATCAAATATCAGTATCAGTCAAATATCAGTATCGGCCAAAATGTTCATATCGGTTGCATCCCTAGTTTTTTTAAGGCCTGCACCAACCCAACCCGTCGTCGGAGCCAGTCCGCACCGCCAGGCCCGTTAAAATATCTGAAAATGCCCGACCCAACGGTCAATTTAATGTAATATGTCACCGGGCTCAGGAGGACTGCCACAGAGCTCTCCAAGGTGTGCAAACTCTCTCTCTCTCTCTCTTTCTTTCTCTCTCTCTCTCTCTCTCTCTCACACACACACACACACACACACACACACACACGTGCATGCGACAGTTTTACTGCTGCATTGACTTCATGCCTGGCAGCTCGGGTTGTGGCGATCTGCCATTTCAAAACATCACTCCATTCATTCCTCTCTCTCACCCCCCCCCCCCCCCCCCCTCCGATACTATGTATTTCTCAATGGAGACACACACCCCTTGACACGCATCTCCTATCCACCCAATCACAAGTTGACATCTCCCTCACCTGCTTTCGTCCAATCCCCTCCTTACACATAACTATGGCGTAGCCTAAAGTGGGTTTTGTGAATCCTTTGTGGGAGGTTTGACTCTGACTGATTTTACTCAGTCTAATATATATGACAATATATATTGTCAGGCCTAAACCTGACTGGCACCCCGGCACTGAGCCAGACCGCTACAGGGTGCAGCGTGCTGCACGCTTGAATTTTTATTTATTTATTTTTATTTAACCTTTATTTAACCAGGCATGTCTCATTGAGATTAACATCTCTTTTACAAGAGAGACCTGGCCAAGAATGGCTGCAGTAGCTACATAGTTTCAGACACAACAAACAGTAAAACTTACAACAAGACAACAAACAAGAAAACAAACAAGCTCGAGAGTGCAATACAGTACGGGTGCAGGAAAAAATACATTTGAATCATCAATTAAAACATTTACAGTTAATAGAATCAAATTCCTGGGACTTTACAATGCCTTTAAATTCACTAAGGGTAACTAGGTCCCATAGTTTAAGCCCATTCTGCAGGGTATTCCAAGAGGATGGTGCAGAAAACATAAAGGCCTTTTTGCCCATCTCCGTCCGAGCTTTAGGGACAGTCATGAGCAAAACGTCCTGAGACCGTAAGCCATAAGTACAGTGCTTTTAGGACAGAAAGACTGATAAATACTCAGGAAGTCTACCGAGAATGGCCTTATAAATAAAAACATACCAGTGACTAAGCCGGCGAGTCGACAGAGCAGGCCAAGTGACCATTGAGTACATGAGTACATTGAGTACATTGAGTACTCATCACTCAATAGTGATGAGTGAGGGCTGAACCTCAAAGCACCATGATACACAGTATCCAACATATGAAGACAGTGAGCTGAGGCATTCATGTACAGCACGTCACCATAATCAAGAACAGGCAGAAATGTTGCTTCTACCAATCTCTGTCTGACATGAAGAGAAAAACACGATTTGTTCCTAAAATAAAAACCTAACTTTAATTTCAACTTTTTCACCATATGCTGTATATGATGCTTAAAAGAAAGGTGGTCATCAATTAAAAAACCTAGATATTTGTAGGTGGACACTGCCTCAATTTGTTGACCTTGAAAAGTAGCAATACTCAGATTTGACTCTATCTTCTTAGAGTTAGAAAAGACCATTACTTTGGTTTTTTCAGCATTCAAGACCAGCTTCAAATGAAAAAGATGAGCTTGCACAGAAATGACTTTCCTGTGATTTCAGACTAAAGAATGCAGCCAATAAGAAAGCCCAAAAGGAGGAGTCATGACCACTACAAAACTACATCACAGAGAAGTTCCTACTTCTGCACTGTCCTCCTGACTCCCGACCACAACACAAATGAGATCTTATCAGCTTTGGGTGTGGTGGGCAGGATGTGATGTTGTGGCTGGCAGGATGTGGTGTCCCACCAACTCACCCCCTGTTTCCTGTCATCACATCCAGACAGAGTGAGAGGAGGGAGTCCAGGAGCACAACGTTTACACTGTGAGAGGGAGGGAGTCCAGGAGCACAACGTTTACACTGACAGAGTGAGAGGGAGTCCAGGAGCACAACGTTTACACTGACAGAGGGAGGGAGTCCAGGAGCACAACGTTTACACTGACAGAGTGAGAGGAGGGAGTCCAGGAGCACAACGTTTACACTGACAGAGTGAGAGGAGGGAGTCCAGGAGCACAACGTTTACACTGTGAGAGGGAGGGAGTCCAGGAGCACAACGTTTACACTGACAGAGTGAGAGGAGGGAGTCCAGGAGCACAACGTTTACACTGACAGAGTGAGAGGAGGGAGTCCAGGAGCACAACGTTTACACTGACAGAGTGAGAGGAGGGAGTCCAGGAGCACAACGTTTACACTGTGAGAGGGAGGGAGTCCAGGAGCACAACGTTTACACTGACAGAGTGAGAGGAGGGAGTCCAGGAGCACAACGTTTACACTGACAGAGGGAGGGAGTCCAGGAGCACAACGTTTACACTGTGAGAGGGAGGGAGTCCAGGAGCACAACGTTTACACTGACAGAGTGAGAGGAGGGAGTCCAGGAGCACAACGTTTACACTGACAGAGTGAGAGGAGGGAGTCCAGGAGCACAACGTTTACACTGACAGAGTGAGAGGAGGGAGTCCAGGAGCACAACGTTTACACTGTGAGAGGGAGGGAGTCCAGGAGCACAACGTTTACACTGACAGAGTGAGAGGAGGGAGTCCAGGAGCACAACGTTTACACTGACAGAGTGAGAGGGAGTCCAGGAGCACAACGTTTACACTGACAGAGGGAGGGAGTCCAGGAGCACAACGTTTACACTGACAGAGTGAGAGGAGGGAGTCCAGGAGCACAACGTTTACACTGACAGAGTGAGAGGAGGGAGTCCAGGAGCACAACGTTTACACTGACAGAGTGAGAGGAGGGAGTCCAGGAGCACAACGTTTACACTGTGAGAGGGAGGGAGTCCAGGAGCACAACGTTTACACTGACAGAGTGAGAGGAGGGAGTCCAGGAGCACAACGTTTACACTGACAGAGGGAGGGAGTCCAGGAGCACAACGTTTACACTGTGAGAGGGAGGGAGTCCAGGAGCACAACGTTTACACTGACAGAGTGAGAGGAGGGAGTCCAGGAGCACAACGTTTACACTGACAGAGTGAGAGGAGGGAGTCCAGGAGCACAACGTTTACACTGACAGAGTGAGAGGGAGGGAGTCCAGGAGCACAACGTTTACACTGTGAGAGGGAGGGAGTCCAGGAGCACAACGTTTACACTGACAGAGTGAGAGGAGGGAGTCCAGGAGCACAACGTTTACACTGACAGAGTGAGAGGAGGGAGTCCAGGAGCACAACGTTTACACTGTGAGAGGGAGGGAGTCCAGGAGCACAACGTTTACACTGTGAGAGGGAGGGAGTCCAGGAGCACAACGTTTACACTGACAGAGTGAGAGGGAGGGAGTCCAGGAGCACAACGTTTACACTGACAGAGTGAGAGGAGGGAGTCCAGGAGCACAACGTTTACACTGTGAGAGGGAGGGAGTCCAGGAGCACAACGTTTACACTGACAGAGTGAGAGGAGGGAGTTTAGGAGCACAAAGTTTACACTGACAGAGTGAGAGGGAGGGAGTCCAGGAGCACAACGTTTACACTGACAGAGTGCGAGGGAGGGAGTCCAGGAGCACAACGTTTACACTGACAGAGTGAGAGGAGGGAGTCCAGGAGCACAACGTTTACACTGACAGAGTGAGAGGGAGGGAGTCCAGGAGCACAACGTTTACACTGTGAGATGGAGGGAGTCCAGGAGCACAACGTTTACACTGACAGAGTGAGAGGGAGGGAGTCCAGGAGCACAACGTTTACACTGACAGAGTGAGAGGAGGGAGTCCAGGAGCACAACGTTTACACTGACAGAGTGAGAGGGAGGGAGTCCAGAGCACAACGTTTACACTGTGAGAGGGAGGGAGTCCAGGAGCACAACGTTTACACTGACAGAGTGAGAGGAGGGAGTCCAGGAGCACAACGTTTACACTGACAGAGTGAGAGGAGGGAGTCCAGGAGCACAACGTTTACACTGACAGAGTGAGAGGAGGGAGTCCAGGAGCACAACGTTTACACTGACAGAGTGAGAGGAGGGAGTCCAGGAGCACAACGTTTACACTGGCCAGTCAGCTCCTCACTGATAGTGGGTAAATGAAGGCTACCGTATATTCATTTTTTTGGTGCAATTTTTTTCTGGCCTGGTCGGGGGCGCCGTTGGCCTGGCGGGCCCGCCAGGCCTGTAGAATGGTAGGGGAAACACTGATTCGTCATCATATCAAATTTGAGTAAATATTATTGACTGAAAAATAGGGCAACCTGTGCTGCAGCAAGTATACCCTACATCATTGTATCTCATGGTTTCTGTTCCCATGATTAAACATGCACATAATTTAGCGATATTGAAGAGTTTGTCATATATGCAATTCCCGGTCTTCCATTGTGTGAGTGACCAATCACAACCTTGGAATGTGCAACATGCACACATGACCAAAACGACAGTTAAAGGATGGCTTTGCCGATTATCAATCCGCTTTCTATCATTATAATGTGGTTAATATAAGCAGATGGGCAATGTTTACCTTCGCTATACGTTTTCCACACGGAGCGCTATCATTCCATCCTCTGGCAAAATGCTCCGCTGTGACGCGTTTTACGTCACAAAGTGTCACAACGGTACTGCGGAAGCTGTGCTCGAGACGCGGGATCTGCTCCGAGGGCTATCGATTTGGCTTCCTGATATTGTTCTTGTTATTTTTTATTTCAATGTGCGCACCTCCACGAATCACATCGAGAGCATTAATGACTTGCAGCTGGCGGGGGCGGAGTTTCTGCAAGCGGGACAAATTAAGGATATTTCTCCGTGTGGAAAACGTATAGTGAAGGTAAAAACTGCCCATGTGCTTATATAAGATTCTCATTTTGTTCACAACATTAAAGAGATAAGCTGTTGCTAAAAACAGGTGATGTCAGACACAATAATGTTCTGATGTCTGATAGACCGTAAATACACAGTATATATACATTAAATAGGAAAAGACAACACAAATGCAATATCTGGATATTACCATAAGAACATCTAAGACGATATAGTCTCCTATCACAAGTTGATATAATATTGATATATTGCCGTGTGTGAGTCAGAGTGCCATGCAGAAACGCTGAGACAAAAATTAACAATGGAAGAAGATCACATATTTGTCGAAAACTTCATAAACACAAGGACACGGTTCCCGTGCCTTTTGGGCTAACGACCGGGCAGATTATAAAGATGCGGTTAAAAAGGCAAATGCCTGGAAAGCTATAACAGACATTCTCAACACACAGACGGTAAGTCACAGCTAACACATCGTTAGCATGGATAATCATACAGCATGTTAGCAAGCAGATAAGACAGTTTTGCAATGTTGCAATCAAAACGCTAACGTTATACCTTGACTGGCTAGCTTCTCTGTCTGTCCGTCCTGGCAATAATCCATGTGAAAATATCACAAGACATCCTGCTCTGCGCCTCTGCGATGTGTTCTCCTATCGCCTAGGTGTTCATACTTTTTACGAGCGACAGCGTCCAAAATCAGCGTTGAGCGACACTGGAACGGACGTCACGTTGAGCGATGCCCGTGGGGCTATGATAAATCGCTGGACTCTAAACTGCCCTTAAGCCAGGCATTGAAAGCCGTTCACAGATTGTGAATACATGAAAGAATCATTCATTAAAATATCAGAGCATCTATTCTCAGACTTCAAAAACAAAACTATGATACTTCAGAAAATTAGGATATACCCCTCTCCTCAAAGACTGTCACAAACATCACCAGGCAGAAAATCGAGCACATCAATGCAGCTCGAGCATAGACTTGCCAGTGATGAGTTATTCTCATTTATATCTATATAGTAAATAGGCTAATTTATACTTGATATGCTGCTACCTTCATTATAAGGATCAAATATGTGTTGTGGCTCCAGACACATGGCTCTGGATAGTAAAGGTTCTGGTGGGTTGTCCTGCATTCTGGTGCAGCAGAGCCAAAGAAGAGTTCCACTTTGGGGAAAGAGTCAGTTTGACTGCATCTCTACTTCCTATCCTGCCTCATTAGTAAACCACAGACAGAGCTTCTTGTCCAGCTTGATAATGTATTCTACATTGGCACAGAGTTCCAGCAGGACTCAAGTTAACAGTTAACAGTTAACAGCGCTAAACAGCATGACAGTCTGAGCCGGAGCTTTCTGTTTGAGCAGTTTACAAGCGAGGCGTGCCTCTTGGGACAGGTTGGATAAATCACCTTTCCTGTTCAAAGTGAAAGCCATGTGAGAAAAGCCTTTGAACCTTCCAAATGCTCAGACATAGCAAGTATTATTTTTTTTCAGAACTTGGGAAACACAAACAAGCTCAGACAAAACAGAACAAAACAAAAACAAAAATATACATATATCATCATCAACATTCCAATGTTACAGACATAGCAAGTCTTTGAATGCTCACAGAGCAAGTCTTTGGAAACAAGCGCTTACCCAAAAGCAAGGTTTGCTTTTCTCACCACATTGTTTCTACATTTAAAGTAAGTGTAAACCCCCCCCAGGCTATTCATCTTAAGACATATGGTAAAGCCAGCAGGTAGGCTAAAGGCTTCTTCTCTGGCTTCCCCTACATTTGGGAGGGGCATTTATTTTGCCTACATAGTAGTTTCGGGTGGATTTTTACCATGCAGGTGGAATGGCCTGTAGGTCTGCAGGGAACAAAGGCTTTTTGTTTGCCCAGCCTTGCACTGATGCAGGTAGGAGCTGGAAGGACACTGGCTGACTGTCCTTCAACAGACAGACCACATCAGGAGACATAAACAGTCTGTCGTGTCGGCCTACTCGTACAGGTTTGCTCTCTCAAAGCCAACAGTGGTAATATTGTAAGCGGCTGGGGATGAGGTCATATTGGAAGGGGGTTGATATGATACAATAGCATGCGTCACACAGAAGGTGACAAAACAACTGACTCACTTCACTGTTCAAAACTACAGGTAGAGTGAAGCGAATACAGGCCGTGTAAGTTGAAGTCTCGAACTCACATTACTATTGTTATTTTGTGAAGGTTTGGGTCAGACTGTTGTCTTCCGGGTTGTGAATCTCCCTGAAACTGGACAAACCAGTGTGACAGTCCTTCACCACACACCATACCCACACCCCCTCCCCAAACACAATGACTCAGGATGAAAGCAGCCCACTGCCTCAAAAGGCAAGTGAGCAACACAGGAGCAGAGGAGACACACCTTGCTGCTGAACGTACCTTTCTGTAATGATGCAATAGCACAGCAGGCATAAGTACTTACTGACATGGCCACAGGTCTGACTTGACTGGAAAAGCCACGGTTTTCATGGCACTAACTACTTCAGACTCACAATCACTTTGTTGTTGTGAAACCATTGTCTAAATGAATGGCTTTAAACAGCTTCCACGCTGCCAAGCGAGCTTAGCAGGCGGGCTAATGCTAAGATAGTTAAGGTTAGCTGGCTCGCTTTACTGTTGATTTAACGCTACTGGTAAACGTCAAGCTAGCTAGCTAAGCTAGACACATTCGTTACATTCTTGGCGATTAGTCCTGCCCAAAGTCACTTTGATGTGGACTTGTTTATCAACACACACACAGCTCGTAGAACGCCACCTGCAACCTTTTACAATGGTATTATGGTCTATGATTATGGTAGATTATAGTGTCATATGCCAGTGTTATAAGCACTTCAATACAATATCAACTGTTAATAGCTTCACATAGCCTCAACGACCAATCATTTAACGCGAAGTTATTACTAGCGTTAGCTATTGAAATAAGTGTTGCTTGGTGGATTAACCTAGCTGTATGCCGAATTCAAGAGAGAATCCTATTCGCACCAGATATTATTTAGTCGTGTGTGCACTTTTGTCGATAGTATCGATACTGTATGTCAAAAGTAAATTGCCAGATTCTGAATGGATGTCGGTGCTAAAGTTTAGCCACTTCGCCAGCGACCAGGCTAGCTATTAGCTAATCAACTAGCTTCAGCTTCATGTTCAGACACAAACACACAGGGACACACAGGCTAGTTTCACGGTTTCACACTCACACACCTGTGGGCGACAGCTCTCGCCTCGGTATCTTGCGTGCTGTGTGTGTGTGTGTGTGTGTGTGTGTGTGTGTGTGTGTGTGTGTGCGTGTGTGTGTGTGTGTGTGTGTGTGTGTGTGTGTGTGTGTGTGTGTGTGTGTGTGAGTGAGAGTGTGCGCGCGCCTGTGTGTGTTTGCCCTCCTCCCAACTCACCTGACTAGAAACGGCCGTTGCTTGGCCGATGCCAACGTTTCCACAGCCGCTGGTTAGGTTTAGACCTCCGGTCAGTATCGGCTAGGACTGCTCTGCTTGTCCAAAACCCAGAGAAAACAGCCAGCCACGTCTATTACTGCTCAAATCTCTTAACAAAGTCTGCCGAACTCTCGCTCCCACCGCTGCGGCAGCGTCGCCGTTCTTCTGTTTGGTTTACGGCAGTTTTAGGGCAGCGTCGCTGTTTCCTGCTTGGCAAACTTGACTGACTGTTTTACAAACTCCTCCCTTATGCTGCCTTCAGGTGCACCTCGTAAGCTCCTACCTCCTTTTCTCCTCTTTCCGTGTGTAGACCATAGCCAGGGGTGTCAAACTCATTTTAGTCCACGGGCCACATGCGACCCAGTTTGGTGTCAAGTGGGCCAGACAATGACAATCAATAATCAATAATAATAACCTATAAATGACAAAACCTCAAAATGTTCCCGTTTATCTTAGTGTAAAGAATGACAGGTACAACCCTACAACACTAATCACTACACCACTAATGGTTATCTCAGATACCATCAAGCACATTATCTGCTGTCTGTACTGTGCATTACAATCAGGGGTGTAGTCGAGGGTAAACGCAATTTACCCACCCCTTTGAAATGAGGCAGATAATTTACTCGTCTATTTCAGATCAACTGTATTAATCAATGAGGGCAAACAAGGTGGGTAAACTACTCAGCTTGGATAGTTTACCCACCTCTGTATTTATCACTACACCCCTGATTACAATTGATGGCAACTGTGCAATTCTCTATAGTCAAGCAAAGGTAATGAAAATAGCTGACCATTTAGTGATTAATAATACAGATAACATGAATAGGTGACTTAATATTGAACTTGCTCCTGAAACCTGCTCCATCTTAGCCTTCACAAGTGCATCACATTGGATTGAAGGACTTCTCAGCGCAATTTTCACACTTTGCAAAGTCATCCTTTGGGCCACATTGGACCCTTTGGGGGGCCGGATCTGGCCCCCGGGCCGCATGTTTGACACCCATGCCATAGACTATATAATAAATGTGTAGACCAGGGGTGTCCAAACCCAATTTCATCCACATCAGCATCATGGTAGCCCTCAAAGAGCCAATTGTAATTGTAACACAATATAAATGTACCTAGCCTACTTGTTACACAATTGCCTCTGATTCTATTATTATTGGGTTTAGTAATAACATAGTAATTAATAACTAGCTCTGAAAGCAGAATTATATGAAAAATAATGGCAGACAACTAGTAGCCTACAACTACTAGAACTAATTAGAATTGTATTGCGCAAATTGTATTCTTCGCTAGCTCTCGCGGGCCACATAAAATGAGTTGCCGGGCCGGATTTGGCCCCCGGGCCTTGAGTTTGACACGTGTGGTGTAGTAGTAGACTATGCTACCCTACAATACAAGAGTCCCGTCTCCGTACATAGACTTGCCTGCAACTCTGGCTCCCAAGCTGTCTAAATCAGCGATACAGACATATTTACAAGTGTCACGGTGTGGTGACCACAATGGTCTGCTAGCAGACTCTAGCAGACTGGGGACATAAACCTCAAGTGCTTAGAGCAGGTGAGTCTGCTAGAGTCTGCTAGCAGACCATTGTGGTCACCACAACGGAAACATTTCAAAGCCACAGACTTGAGAAGAAGGGTTCATAGCTTCTCGACGTCGGGGTTAGAAAGCTCGACCAGAGTGGTACTGTTGAGCACTGTGACAGCTGGGCTCTAACCCGGAAAAAATAATATCACCAGCACAGACTTAATTTCAGTACAGATTTAACATTTCAAATTGGTGCCTGCCTGCTAACGCTTAATTGAGGGAACAATGTGTGTAGGGTAGGTGTTGGGTAGGTAAATTGAGAATTCCATTATTCCTGATTGCATTAGAAGGCAGCACCCCTAAGCAGGATGAATTCCCTTGAAATCCAAGAGGAAGTTTAACAAAAACATTTATTTCGCCAAATATTCCCCATTGTCAAAGGGGATGTGCTACAACAGTATTTCAAAAATAAGTTATTTAATCAGTAGACGTTTGTTAGAGCCTACAATTTAACAATACATCAAACTTATACAATAGTTTGCTTTATTAAGACATTGAGGAATGGAAGAAAAAGAAAAAAATAGAGCTTGATTCATGTGTTTATCAAGGCACTTTTCATACAGTCTACCCTAAGCCAGTGGTTCTCAAAGTGGGGTCCTTGAGGGGGTTGCGGGGGGTGGGGGGAATTCCCGGCAAAAATGGTAATAATTTATTTTCACTAGAACCATAACCATAAGTAACACAATGACAGAATGTATGACTATTTTGGTCATGGGTTTCATACACTTTCTGTAATAAAACATCTAAAAGTGTGACGACCCTCCCAGGGGCTCCCACTCTCTTCTATTCTATAACAGACTACTGTCTCTTTGGGTTGTGGACTGTTGGTCTAGCCTGGTAGCCAGGAGAGAGAGTTTGGCTATATATTGGCTAGCCTGGTAGCCAGCCATAAATGAATCCTTCATATGAAGAGTGCTGATAACTGTGATTCATATGGGGCTGGATATCAGGCTACTGTTGGTCAGGATAGAAGACGACATTTGAGGATGTCATCTTGGGCTTTTGGGGGGGAAATGATCGCCGTTTTTCACCATTTGGTGACATTTTATAGACTAAACGATTCATCGATTAGTCTGAAATAATCGACAGATTAATCAACAATGAAAATAACTGTTAGTTGCAGCCCTACTCAGCATTGGTAACATGTCCCACACAAACATACTCTTTGTCCCCCATTTGGTTTGCTGGGATCTGGTCACCCGGTGTCTTATAGGAGCCTGGTGTTGGGGTCATTGGGTGCACTTATTGGGCATAAGACCTTCAGACCATTCAGTCTCTCTCCCTCTTCACCACTGCACATTTTGTCCCGTTTATTTTCCCTTAGTTTGAGTTGATAAATTATTGTTGTATGACTCCCTTAATTTGTTACATCCTGGGCCAAGGAAGTAACAAATGAGGGGACTCATACACCAAAGTAAAAAGGGTGACTTTCTGGAACAGTTTGGATGACGAAATTAAAATGAGTGAAAATATTGCAGAGATTAAAAATAGGTACAGAAACACCATTTTTGGGAAATATTGAAATGAGGAAAAGGAATGCAATGCTCAATAGCGGTATTGTTGTCGGCTTTTCCTATTTTTGTTCTTTTCTTTCATATTCTTGAATGAACAAGGTCATTGATTAGAGTAGCTGTGTTATTGCAATGTCGATGATGAACACTGACAGAGTTGTTAGATTAATGTGTATCTTTTGAGTTTATGTATTATTAGAAAATAGGGGTAGGACTAGACAAGCATCTGCTTCCTCCTACTCCTTTAGAACAAGATATTGAAATTGAAATGCCAATTTTAATTGGTTAGTTAGTTTTTTATGTGTGGATACATGTGTATATACATGTATATTTCTTTTTAATGTTCGAAATAGTTTCATTCATTCATTCACAAGTCTTTGGGTGCACCCAATCAGCCTAACGACCCCAGCCACCAGGCTCCTGCAAGACAGGGCCAGGGGAGTGGGAGGGTCATCACAAAAGCTCAAATATTACCAGATGGGGGACCCTGGGACAAAATCTTATCAAATGGGGGTCCCTGGTCTAATTTGTGTCAGTTTAGGGGTCCTTGACGTGAAAAAGTTTGAGAACCACTGTCCTAAGAAACTTGCGTAAGTAAGTCTGCATCAGAGCAAATCATTTTAAGATGTTACTTTCATTTCACACAGTGATCATTTCAATTTAAAAAGGCTGAGAGAGAAAAAAAGCCTGTGGAGAGGAATGCATCTCCTTGGTGGTGGCAGCAGTATTCCAGCTCAAGACAGACTGAGAACCCGAGCTCCCTCTGAAGGAACCGTGACATAGAAAGTCGGGCTTCCACTGTATCGCTCCTGTTTAGGAAAAAACAACACATTGCCAGTGAGTGCATAAAACACATTTATACTGAAGAACATATGTGTGGTGGCCTGAAAAAACTTTCCACAAATTATAAACTCTCCCATATATATAACCTTCTGAATGACAGATAGCTTTCTCTGATCAAAAGTTATGAGTATTTTAATCTGTTATGTGTCTAAAAGTAAAACGTGCAAAAAACGGGTTTAAACATTCCACAACATATTTTCTACAGTAGCATTCCACCAAAATCATACAAATAATTATTCCTTGTTTTCTGAAAATAATTATCCACTGTGATGTACTAGAGATGAAAGTAACCAAATACCGTAACTCAAAATACCTGCAAAACGAATTTTTTTACCTTCATGTAGCAGTATTAGTGTTATACCTTTATCTGAGGGGCTGTCCACACGTACTGTACCCTGGTATTTTTTTAAACGGAGCCTTTCCTTGTGTTCTGGCCTCCCGTCCACACGCAAAAACGCTGTTTAAGGTCACTGTCTCCGTGGTCTATTGTGTGGATAGGATAACCGGACTTTTGGAGTTGTGACAAGTGTGTGCTGAGATTTTGGTGTGTGATGTCACTAGTGTGCGCTGCTATTTCCAGTGTACAACAGCCTGTTGCCTTGGCAACATTGTGTATCTGTCTACAGTCTTTTCTTCAACAGAATGTCTACTTTCTCTGTGACCATTGTGGTTGGAGCAGTGTTATTTGAACAAATGTTTGACCAAGGGGAACAATGCTATTTTCGTGCAAATGAATCAGGGGGGTTAAGTGTGTCCCATGATGTTTTACTGCCCGTTTTACGCACACGACGTTATCAGAGGACGTACCAAAGTTAGCTAGCTTGCTCGCTAGCTGGTGATAGCTGGGCATAACAGAATGTTCTAAAGCAGTGCCTGTGTGGACGCAGTTATGGAGGGGAAAAAAACACGTTTTCAAAAATACCCGTGTACAGTATGTGTGGTGGGCTAGGCCTGACTGTGCTGATGTTTCATTATGAGTGTACACATTAGGAGACTGTCCATTGCAGAGCTGTTTGTGCTCATCTCTTCAACGGCCAGGAAGGGTTTGTTTTCCAAACCAGCTGCCTTTCCTTTTCCTCTCACACACTTCCTGTACTACCACTTCCTGCTTTCTCAAATTAAATACAGCACGCAGAACTCATCTTTTTTTAGGTCCCCCTCTAAAACGAGATGATTCATCTCAAGGGGTTTTCCTTCAATAAAGTTCAATATATATATATATCTGACTTCACCTCCGCCACCTCATCTGACTTCACCTCCGCCACCTCATCTGACTTCACCTCCGCCAACTCATCTGACTTCACCTCCGCCAACTCATCTGACTTCACCTCCGCCAACTCATCTGACTTCACCTCCGCCAACTCATCTGACTTCACCTCCGCCACACTATCTCATTTAAAACCACAAAAGGACGTAGAGGAAAAATACTGTAATGCTGTTTATAGGATTCATGATTCATGATTCATTTCAAACATGGGACCAAGTCACTTTGGTCCAAGTCTCAAGCAAGTCCCAAGTCATTTTGCTTTGTGCAAGTCAAGTCATTTTTTTCAAGTCAAGTTACTGCAGTCTTACCTTATATAATAAGTGATATTATTGGCCAATCTAACCTGTTCAAAAAGTATGACAATTAATTTAGTTTGTATTATAATTATTGATATTCAGCTAAATAAATGTAATCAAACTAAAGTGAAATAACTTTATAGAAGCGTATTTATTTCTTAATTCCTTCTCAAGTAACGACGACTAACTACTAACGTAAGCGCCTTCTCCTAAACAATCCGAGACAGATGGACAGACATCGCGGCAGGAAGAAAATTCCTCTTTAAGGATTTACTTCATTCATTTTCTCTAATCCTTTTCATTTCCATATTACATTTTCTTTTTTAATAGTTTTTCCAGATTTTCTCCCATTTTCTCCCCAAATGTACTTGGCCAATTCAAATGTACTAGCTATTCCAGTTCCCCTCCGCCAAAACAGGCGCCCCGACCAACCAGAGGAGGCACTAGTGCAGCGACCAGGACACATACTCCACCGGCTTCCCACCCGCAGACACAGCCAATTGTGTCTGTAGGAATGTCTGACCAAGCCTGAAGTCTCTGGCGTGGTAGGTGATTGATTTTACCTCTACACTACCCAGACACCTCTGTGTGAGTTAAGTTATCAGGTTGTATATTCTTTGTTAAAAAATGACATTATTTAATGAACTGAAGTCCTAAAGGTAATTGGCTAAAGCTGGGGCGATGAGCAACCGTCCATAGTTGTCAACTCGTTATGTTCTAGTGTTGTAGTTTGTTTTCTTGGCCGCGGCCTTTGACCAGCCGGAGTGAGGTGCAGTGAAGAATGTCCGCGGGGTCGGGGGTCACTGAGTCAACTTTGAACCCTTCGGCCAGCGATGCCGTCAGCAGCTCCTCCACGAAGCGCTGCATGTCTGAGACTTCGCAGGGGTCGCGGTGCGTGCCGATGACTTCGTCGGCACGAGCCCACGTGACCTCGGGCTCGGAGACGGTCAGCCCCCGGTAGCGCTGCTTGTCGTACTGGTCTTGCGGCAGCTCGTCGGGCCGGGGCACCCACTCCAGTTTGAGCCGGTTCCGCATCGGATCGCAGAGGTGTGGGGCAGCGGGACCCTGGGGAGTCCGGTAGGAGAAGCGCTCACAAAGCAGAGCCAGGAAGGCCCTCCAGGTACAAAAGAGGTCTGCAGTGAAGACCCGCACGGAGCATGTGCGGAGCTCGTGATTCTCCGGCCCACGGCGCAAGTTAAAGTGAAGGACGCGGACCTGGAACGAGACGGTACAACATGCTGACCACATGTTTTGCAGGGTGTACACAAACAGAATATCTCCTCCATGTCCATGAATTTGCACTTTATAGCTTTCCACATATACACACTAAAGGTCTTCCCAAACAGTCCGGTTTTTTCAATCCGCCCATTCGGGGGGGAAATCACTGTGCACAGAAACCTTGCAGACTGAGTGCGATGCGTTTCATTATTATCTTTGTCCTTCTATTCGCAATGAGACAAATCGTCGTCCTCTCCTGTATCTACATTACAATATGACAGGTGACGGGCAGCAGTGGCTGATCTGCAGCAGCGGTGATGTGGACTGGAGAAGGCAGATCATGGTGGCAGCAGGTCGGGGAATGGTAGCCGTATCACACTGGACAGGGGCTCCGTGCTTGCCTTCACATTTGCAAGGCGGCTGTGGTGCGCCGCGCCCCGGGGAGAGGCAGCAGAGAGGGCCCGGGGGCTGCAGGCAGACACTCCTACACCTTTCTCTCTATACTTATCTTGCTAGTACGCAAGTAACGAGTAACGACGACACACGCGTCAAACAGCTCGCAAAAGCCTCTTCTTGACCGATATGAAAAAGGCAGAAAATCAAACCTGTTCTGAAAACGTTAATGACGGACAAAGGTTTCAGAGTCAAGTGTGTAAATGTGAGTGACACAACATGAGGTCGTATTTATCTTTAAACATCCGACAATTTTGCATGAAAAATACGGACTTGATTTGCAAAAGCAATAACTCAAATGATATCTTTCTCTGCTTATAAGTGGCGCATCAACCACACTACGCCAACAGGCTCCCGGGCATCTTTGTGCCAGTATTCAATAGCTTTAAACTTGGCAAGTTCATGTCCTGCAAAAATTCAGAAATTTCCAAGTATTCACTTTTTGCGCCAGACAATGTCATTCTTCTCACAGTGCAGAAGCCTTTTAAACAGCAGGTCTTTTTCACATACAACCAGTGTAGTATCAACAATTCTTCAACTAAATGTAATCCGACAAGCTGCATCACATCAGGTGACTAAACCCACTAACCAATACAAGCTGCATCACATCAGGTGACTAAACCCACTAACCAATACAAGCTGCATCACATCAGGTAACTAAACCCACTAACCAATAGAGGGTATGCATGTGATGTCACAGAGGCAGAAGTCACTGTGGGGTCACGCCCACTGAGTCACAGCAAGACTGAGCTTGAATGCAGTAATCAGCCTAGATAACTGACACCTGCTGCTCAGGGAGGAACTTGACACTCAATTTGACACTCATTCCTGATTGAGGGGGCGTGTTCCAGTGGGTGTGCATACCCTCTATACCTGATTTTTTTTAAAAATAAAAGACCAATATCGTCACAATACATCAGATTGATATGTTGATCTAACCCTCGTGCACACACACACACCTTGCAGTCAACGTCCACCATCAGCATGGCTCGTAGCGGCCCTCCTCTCAGGCTGAGCGGCGCCGACGCCTCAAAGCGGCGGATCTCCTCCAGCAGGGGGCGTATCTGGAAGAAATCCACCTCTCTCCGCAGCAGCGCGAGCTCTGAAAAGCTGTCCGGCAAATCCAGGGAGCTGGAGCGCAGGTAATTCAGAATGTGCCTGAACACTTTGCCGTCGCGGTCGATGAAAACGTTTCCCCGCTCGTCTCGGAGCGCGGGGGGAACCTGTCCGGTGAACATGGCACCTAGCATGGAGTCGCGGCAGCGCGTCAGGGTGTCGCGGGTTGTGGTGTAGATTTCTCCGCCTACGTTCAGCGACACCGGGTCCTGGAGACAGTTGCTGTTGCCGTCTGGCGAGTTGAGGTTCAGCATCTCGTCTCTGCTGCTCGGTGCCTGGTCTCTGCTGTGGAGTTGAGGACAAGGATCCTTCTGCGCTGGTCAGGAATGTGGTGGACGGAGGGACGTGGAAGTTTCAAGGGTTTCTTTTGTTTCCGAGAAAGACTCTTCCTTTGACAGTCGACGGGGCGAAAGCAGTAGCCGGGATACAGAAACATACAAGGAGATCTTGCCAAGTCGGCTTCCAAAGCTCAAGATTGATCAAACCTGTTCCAAACCCATATAGGCCTCTGTTCTGTTGCTCTTCTCTACTGCTTGAAAGAACACTGATCATCTCAGCAATTCCTTTGGGTTTCCTTTGCCTCTCTGCCGCGGGACTGTGGATGGTGTTGTCAGTGCTGCTAGCCAACAGCTGGCCTCTTGCATAAGCCCAGTCTGACCAGGGCCACAGTGACCACACCAGCATGCTAATGATGGGACACTTCTGGCTCAGTCTCTATGGAGCTTGCTTTTATTGTCAGCCCATACCTCCCTGATCTCCTTCTCTCTCTCTCTCTCTCTCTCTCTCTCTCTCTCTCTCTCTCTCTCTCTCTCTCTCTCTCTCTCTCTCTCTCTCTCTCTCTCTCTCTCTCTCTCTCTCTCTCTCTCTCTCTCTCTCTCTCTCTCTCTCACACACACACACACACACACACACACACACACACACACACACACACACACACACACACACACACACACTCTGGGGCTGTCTGGGCAAGACACAGGGGACTGGGCAATTTGTCTGAAATGCCCCCTTCTTAAAGTGAAATAACCCCCCTTAAAGTGAAATGCCCCTCCTTAAAGTAAAATGTCCCCCCTTAAAGTGAAATAACCCCCCTTAAAGTGAAATGCCCCCCCCTAAAGTGAAATGCCCCCCCCCTTAAAGTGAAATATGCCCCCCCTTAAAGTGAAATGCCCCCCCTTAACTCATTCATGGCCAAAGACGTCTTTGACGTGTTATCAGGAATAGCCCTCAGGGCCAATGACGTGTTTGACGTGTTTTTGTTTTTATTAGTGCAGCGCGTAGTTCAAACACTTCCCCAGCCTGTGACATGTTATCAGGTCCCTAGCCACAAAGGCAAGCCGACAACACGCGATCAAACACATACCGCAGCTGTTGTTTTGAAATGAGCAGGAGGAAAAACAGAAAACAGAGAAACGCGCTTCCTTGTGAAGTTGTGCAGAGAGGAGAAACGCCATTGAAACGCCCCTCGGCGCGCTGCACGAGCTGATCGGCTTGTTGCAGGGCAGCGGACATCGATCGTTCGCGGTAGTCAAACCCGTGACCAACATGATCGATCCTGGTCCCTCGACCCCGTTCCTGTGTCCCAGCCCGAAAGAGACGAGACGGAGTCACAACTGTGTGAGTTGGAGGAGAACAGCAGCCTCGCCACAGAAATGGCTTTCACACAGAGCGAAGCAGCACGGCCACTTTCCTGTCGAGGGCGAGGAAGACTGGATTCCAATGCGACAGGACCCGGATGATCTCGCGGTAAGGAGTGTGTGTGTGTGTGTGTGTGTGTGTGTGTGTGTGAGAGAGACTACACTGATCTCTGCATTCTATTCTATGATCACACTCACTCACACTGAGTAAACTGTATTGTTGAATGTAAAAAAAAGCACTTCATGTATATATATATATATATATATTTTTTTTTTTTTCATTTGTGTCATAACGAATAATATTTACATGTCTGATGTCAATACAGTTCAAAATAAAAGAATTGAGAGCGAGTTCTGCCTGAGATTGTGTGATTTACAAAAATGCCATTTTCTGCAATTTATCTTCTCAGAGAGACCTTTTTGGTGAAAACAGGGTGTATATAAATGGCTATAAGTAGAGTACAGAACATGCTAAAAGCTCACTTTTTTTTCCCTGGTGAACCCAGAGACGTACATCTTCATTTTGAGGTATTGCAAATCACTTTGGTGCTAATAGATAATTTACTGTGGGTCTTGAAAGATGACCAACAATTATGAAAATCTTTGGCCTGTGCTAAATATTGGCAGTCCTAAACTGGCCATGAATGAGTTAAAGTGAAATGCCCCCCCTTAAAGTGACAGCCAGAGCAATGAAAAGTGCTTTTTATCCCTTTTATCAGTATATCTGTATCATGCAAAGGAGGATGAGAAAAGCTCAGGCTGGAACAACACTGGTGGATATCACAGGTCTACACACACTTTTAGATTCTCAACTTTTATTGCCTTGGGGCCTGAAATGAAAAACAAGGGTGAAACTATTTTTATAAAAAGGTATATATACATCTATGTACAGTTTACTGGTTCTGCCTTGAGCACATTGCAATTTAATCCTATATATTTTGGTTATGCTTGCTTGCTCTATTTTGTCACTGTACAGGTGACTAAATAATTACTACCGTAAATTCCGGACTATAAGCCGCGGCTTTTTTCCCGTTTTTTGGCCTTTTTTGCCCCCTGCGGCTTATATAACGGTGCGGCTTATCTATGGATTTTTCCAGCAAACGGCCACTCGGGAACCTCCAAAATCTATGGATGTTGGTATGAGGCAGAACGAGAGCAAGACAGACATTATGAGAGCGAGACCCTGATTGGATGATGTTGCAAAAAATGTGCCTCGCGACCTGATTGGAGCACTGTGCCACTACTCTCTCTCAGCCACTACGGTAAAACACCCTCCCTCCTCCCTCGCTCCGGGGGGAAAAAGGCAGCGATTGAGCCTGAAAGACAGTCTGAATGAAATTGAATGTAACATTCCCAATTCTATGTATTACATTCTAAAAAACTAACAGCAACATTTTGGAAGGCTAAGCCACACAACTAGCTCGTTGTAATCTAACATCATGCTTCAAAAGATGGAGAACTGGCTGTGTTACGACGATGCGGCGATTGAGCCTGAAAGCCATGTCTGAGACAGTAGCGAGACAGGAACAACAACAGCAGCAGCAGCAAAGGATCATGCACAAACCCGAGACGAAAGGGACTGTCCGTCAGGGCGCGGACGACTGTGTCAGCAACTCCCTCCCGACTACCAGGAGAAAATTACAAACTTCGGCGAATTCACACAAAGAAAGATCAAGGAATATTCCATCGGACCGGAGCAGATCATAAATATGGATGAAGTGCCTTTGACGTTCGACCTGCCTCTCACTAGGACTGTTAACAAGAAAGGTGAATCGTCCATCACGTTGAGAACCACAGGTCACGAGAGAACGAATTTCACTTGTGTTCTTGGCTGCACAGCATCTGGAGTAAAGCTCCCGCCGATGGTGATTTTTAAGCATCTCACAATGTGTGATTTTGTCTGGGGATTAGTGACCTGACTTTTGTTTTGTTGAAATGTTAATAAATGGGAGCTTCCCCAAACAGCCATCTCTTTCCCGACAATCCCCTCTGTGCACGAAGCCTTACATATGGTAATTAAACATCAAAACACCCGCGGCTTATAGACCGGTGCGGCTTATATATGTAAAAAACAGTCAACTCTGCAGGTGCGGCTTATACACCGGTGCGCCTTATAGTCCGGAATTTACGGTATTTTGAATTCTGCTTATCTGGCCTACTACTGAGCCACATACTAGACCTAGAACCTTCATTTTTGGTAGTTGGTAAGATGGTAAATGGTAAATGGACTGCATTTATATAGCGCTTTTATCCAAAGCTCTTTACAATGTGTCTACATTCACCCATTCACACAGAGGGCGGTCAGCTGCCACGCAGGGTGCTGCTGGCACAGCCATCGGGAGCAATTTGGGGTTCAGTGTCTTGCCCAAGGACACTTCGAGGAGCCGGGGATCGAACCACCGACCTTCTGGTTGGTGGACGACGCGCTCTACCTCCTGAGCCACAGCCGCCCCAGTGCAGTGTAGTTGGTACACTGCATTTGTTTTGTTTTGTATATGTATCTAATCTTTCCTTTGATATAACATTTTCTTCGAAATGAATTGAATTTAACGACAGCGGGGATATGTAGTCTGCTTCATAGGCTTTGTGTACCCTCAGCATCTAATTTGGAACCTTGATATTCACTGGGGTTGTTTCTTTCTTTTCAGTATATACATCACTGCATTATTCATGTCACGTATTGCCATTAGGTTCACATTCTTTGGTATGTAACCTAAACTGTATGTATATGTATATGACCCATACTCTTTGGCGCCCTCTTTTGGCCTTAGACACACTCCACCGATTTTCAACCAGCTTTCTATCATTACAAAATCAGTAGTGTATATCCGAAAACTGTAAACCGTTTTGCAGGCATTCATTTAGTTTGACAGTTATTGAGAGTCGACTTGAGTTAAGTTGTGGACCAGTGATGTCATTCAAATCAACTCTCAATAACTGACAAACTAAATTAATTCCTGCAAAACTGTCTACAGGCTTTGTGTGAGATCATGTGCAAAATAAATTGTCTTTGTTTTTCGGTGAAGTTCTCCTTTCAAATATTTAATAGGAGCAGCCTTTTCTTTGATTAGTACATTTTTGGACCTTCACGGTCATCCTTATGCAACATAAACTTTATGGTGTGTGTGTGTGTGCATGTGTGCGACTGTGCGCGTGTGGATACTAACCTGTATGTGGAGTATCGTCCTATCAATGGCGTCTGCCTGCAGCAAGGTAACAGTGCATCCACCGAATCCTCCACCGGTCATCCTGCTACCGAACACCCCCTCCACCTCCATGGCTGCAGAGACCAGCTCATCCAGCTCCCGGCAGCTCACCTCGTACAAATCTCTGACCGGGACAACAACTCAAAAATCATATCTCTGGATTTTTAGGCTGAATGACAATACACAATATACATTATATCTCTGTATTTTCTACTGTGGGCTAAATGTTCAGTTGTAAGTCAAAGCCCCATGTACTGTAGGGGGGGGTGATATGAACAAAATCAAATATCACAATATTTTTAACCAAACACTCTGATATCTGGTGCTTTTACAAGGAGATTCCTGACAGTGAGGAGTAGTACGGTTTTGTTTTTTCAAATTTTCTCCCGAATTGTACTTCCCCCTGCTGTCCTGGTCTTTGCTCCAGCCCCTGTGCTGATCTGGGCAGAGTTGTAGACTAGCACATGCTTCCTCCGATACATGTGCAGTCGCAGGATCTCTAGGCTATTGCCCCAGTTCCCCTCCCCCCAGAACAGGCACCCTGATCGACCAGAGGAGGCACTAGTGCAGCGACCAGGACACATTATCCTTAATTCGGCTTCCCACCCACAGACACGGCCGATTGTGCCTGTATGGACGCCTGACCAAGCCGGAGGCAACACGGGGGCTCGAACCTGCGACCCTCGTGTTGGTAGGCAGGGAATCTACTGCTGCAGTACCCGGATGCCCCACACAATTAGATTTTTGATCAATAATCATCAGTAATATGGATATAATGACTAAGTGGGTAAGGCAAATAGAACAACTAGAACAGTCTGTTAAGTTCAATTCACTTGACTGTAATGCAGGCAGGAAAAGACAACACTTATGCCATGTCACCATATTCCGATATCCAAAATCTGAGACCATAACTAGTCTCGTATCACAATATCCATATAATATGGATATATTGCCCAGCCCTAATCACAACCCTACCTGAGGGAGTTGTGGCTCTCCATCATGAGTTTGCCAAACTCTTTGTAGGCGCCTCTCCTCAGGGCCTCTGCAGCTTGGACCGTTCTTTCTATCTCTTCAATCACGTGACGAGCTCTACGATAGGTCACCTCGTCCAGCCGGGGCCTTGCCTCTGAGAGAAGGGGCAAAACACTAAGTTAGCTTTCCTTTTTTTTCTCCCCCAAGAGAAATCTACCTTTTTATTTCATTGAAGAAAAGTCTGTCTTTTTATTTCATACAGTTCAATTAAAATTTGTTTTTGTTTTTATTATTTTTATCCACATGATTGTAAACAAACAAGACACTGTGTATACAAAACAAGGTTTACTATGGAAGCCGAGAACGGCCACGTGTTTATCTATTATTTTATTACCGTTTTATCGTGATAACGACTTATTATTCTGTTATCTTGATATAACAAAGACCGCTTTCTCGTTTTTTTTTAAATCATTAAATATGGTATTGGGAGTCTGTGCGCTCTTTCAGCACCATGGAGCTGTCCCAGTAGTGTTAGACTGATTTGATTAGGGGCAATCACCAACTATCTAGTGTTAATATGAGTGTTCTTCCTGTAAGCCAGGGGTGTCCAAACCTTTTTGAATGGGGGCCAGATTAGATCATGTGAAAATACCTGGGGGGCCAGCTGCTTCTCGGGTTATCGGGTTATAAAAAAAAACATACAATACAATTGTACTCTAATGATTTTGTTTGCCGTCTGAAAACAAAATTGCAGTGCATTGTGGGTATTTTATAGTGGATTATATAGTGCATAAAATTAACAGATGAGAATTTGGAGACTAGTAAAAAATGGCGAACGCACATAGAGTCCACTATTTCTGTAATAGGGACCGTTTTGGAACAGGGCTGATGAGTTCTTCATACCGTCTAGGTCCTTCATGGTAGCATCCCTGAGACTAGCCTTTCCCAAGATGGCGGCGGCCTCCTCACACTGTCTGCGTCTGGCGGGGTACTCGCTGCCCGTCAGACTGTGCTTGACGTTTGAGTTGGTGATGAGGATGACCAGGCCCGGGTCTGCCAGCGGAACTGGAGTCGCCTCCAGGGACCTGAGTAAATGACAAATAAAATAAGTAAATGATAAGCTATTATATACAGTGTGTGTGTGTGTGTGTGTGTGTGTGTGTGTGTGTGTGTGTGTGTGTGTGTGTGTGTGTATGTATATATATATATTATATATACGGTACTATCAATCTTATATCTACACTATAATGCCAGTACTGTCTCTCTCTCTCTCTCTCTCTCTCTGTCCTTCGAGTATCTCGTGAACCCTTGGTCGGATGGACTTCAAACTTGGGGAGTCTGCTAAGGGGGACCTGACGGAGTGCAGGGTTCAGCAGGATTATCTTCACAAACGTGAATCACTTTTATGACTTTTGAAACGTACATTATTTTTTTAAAGACGTGATTTTTAGAACGCTTCAGAAGACCTATTATTTTACAGTCTATGCAAAAGACATAACAGTGATTCACGTTCGTGAAGATTATTATCCTGCTGAACCCAAATTCCCACTCCCATAAACCTTTGTTACCCGCTTTTAAGTGAAATCCCCATTCTAAAACCCCATTGACTTTTCCCCCGTAAGATCCAGGAAGTCTGGGACTTCCGCCTTCCAACTACAAAAACACGTCATCCCTGCGGTACTCTATACATGCCAAGGCTAAACATCGCCCCCAGCTGGTGAAGTAGCGGTTCTGATGCTTTCTAAGAGGCTCACTGTTGACCTATCGATTACCTGCAGTCGATGAGCAAAGCACAAGCCTCCCTGCCCAGAACAGACACAAACTGGTCCATGATGCCACAGGGCACGCCGGCGTGACTGTGCTCTGCCTGCTGACACGCCACTGCCTTCGCCACCTTGTCTCCATCATCTGTGGAAAAGGGCAAGAAAAAAAGGTACAAAGATATCAAAGTTCCAGGCTGATATTCATGTAAACAAAACCATTATAGAGGTTATCCAACTAAAGTACTCGCGCTCAACAGCAGCAAACCACCAATCTAACATCAAGCAACATCAGTATTTATGTAAAGTTTCGACCAATATATCAGATCAATACTGGTATTCCTCCCCCCGGGTTAGGGTGGGGTTACTGGTATTCCTCCCCCCGATTTCTCCCCAATTGTACTTTGCCAATTCCCCCTGCCGATCTGGGGAGAGTTGTAGACTAGCACATGCTTCCTCCGATACACGTGCATTCGCCAGTCGCTTCTTTTCATCTGACAGCGAGGTGCTTCACTGGCAGGACGTATCGCATGGGAGGATCACGCTATTCACCCCAGTCCCCCCCCCCGAACAGGCACTCTGACCGACCAGAGGAGGCGCTAGTGCAGCGACCAGGAGACATACCCTTAATCCGGCTTTTCAGTCGCAGACACTGCCAATTGTGTCTGTATGCCGGTTGTGTCTGACACCCGACCAAGCCGGAGTTAACGCGGGGGCTCGAACCCGCGACCCTCGTGTTGGCAGGCAGGGAATCTACCCGAGCGCCCCAATATTGGCCTTTTATAGAAAATGAGACATCAGTAGTGTCGAAGCCTAGTTTCTGACCTGGGTTGAGCTGCTGTAGGAAGGTGTAGAAAGCCACCTCTAGAGAGGCTGAGCTGGACAGACCTCCTCCCAGGGGGACAGTGCTGGCTATCACCGCCCTGAACCCGGGGACAGGGGGCGCTGTAGGACAAGAGAGACAGAGAAAATGCACCAAATTAACCTACTATCGCTGTGGTGTCCAACCAAGGATGTGTTACTTACAAATGCATCACGTAGTATAAAGTAATGTTTTACCTGGGCACTTCACACACAGACTACCCGAAGTAAAGACACCGGAGCACTCTTTTCCGTCTGCACGTTTTAATAGAAGGGGAAAAGAGTGCTCCGGTGTCTTTACTTCGGGTAGTCTGTGTGTGAAGTGCTCAGGTAAAACATTACTTTATGCATATTGTCCTTCACTGTTGAGCACCAGGACCCTTTTATTCCAAACCTGGCTGAAACGCGCTGGACTCTATTAATGTACTGCATCACATAGTATCTTTGAGATCAACAAGCTTCTATTTCTATATGAAATTAAAAATATATTTTGGGGGCAACTTTTGCACCCACTGTCTAAAGAATATGGACATTGGTTTACAACATTTTGGGGGGCACTTATTTTTTTTTATTAGTTCATAAAGTTGCTAAAGCAGAGTGTGAACAACAGAGCTGTTTGTATGAGTGTGTTCTTCTTCATCATCTTATTTTGTTTTGATTAGCGGTTGGCAACCAGCTTGCAAGTGCTGAGTGTGTGTTAGAGATGGAAATGGAAATTGAATGAAAATAAAATGATCAGATAGGTTGAAGAAATTGATTTCAAAAGGCCTTACTAATTATTATACATTTATCCACAAGGGGGCATTCCAGAGCTTTGAATCCTTACAGAAAAAACATGCTGTGGAATGAAATGATTTCAAGTTCGGCATTACTTTGACCAGAACCTGAGTAAAACATTAGAAATGGTAGACGGGAATCATGAAAATATTCCCGTCAACACCCAAATCCACAGCATGTCATAAAATTGTCTCCAAAATGTATAATCATGTTTTTATAGTGCAATGGATAAGGTGATGTTGTATTTTTGCTTACCCCTGTAATGTTGCACAACACCTTTCACATAGTTTGCCCAGCTGGGTGCCCCTGGAGACAGAGGTGAGCCATCGCTGGCCAGGTTAAAGTCCACCCTCCTGGGCTCCTCCACATCCTTAGCTGCTGTTACTATGGTCACGTCCTGGCCAGAGGTTCGACTCCCCAACACCACTGTCACCAGGGGCAGCGCCTGACACACATAACAACAGACACACATTCAGCTAGGCCAACCTTGGAGAGAATTTCACACCATCAGAGAGCATTCAAGTACTCCTTGTACAAATCCTTAGGCTCTTCTTTTAAATTCATGCAAGTGACCTGCCAAGCAGCACTTCATTTCAATAGTCAATAGTTTTTGTTTGTTGATACACTGTCTCCTAAACTTAAAAGGTTTGGAATGGAAACTGTCTGAAGTCATGTTTATGAGAAACGTACATTTAGTGATAAGCAAAGTAAGCAACTAAAACTGCCAGATTGTTTAAGAAGTTTGGTGTGAACACTTGAGAACGTGGGGTTAGGTTTTACTAGGGTAGCTAACTGATGCTCAGAGGCACTGAGGCAGACAGGCAGTGTGCTCATGTGCTGTTACAGTACCATTGGTAGCACGAAGCCATCGTTGTAGTCAGTGTGCTCGCCTATCAGGTTGACTCTTCCAGGGGCACACGCCGCAAACTGAGGAGCCTCTCCCCCGAACAGCTGCTCGTACACACGCCGAGCCTCCGCAACAAGACAAGACACGCTCGGAATGTGGCTGGCCATTTAACGTGAGACAGATAACGTGCTACAAATTCAAACACGGTCGTTCAAACAGAAAGTAGTATCTGTCAGTGTCAGTGTCAGTCGAGAGAAACGTGCGTGCCAGATTTGTCTCCGAATTATCTAACAGCCAGATGGAAAGAGACAACAAAAAAAATGCTAACGCTAAGTGTTGAGGAATCCGAAGAAACATAGCTTTTTCATTACTTTTGTCAGGTGATTTACTTCCTGCTTGGAGCCTAATAGAGTTGCGACATCTCTATTCACTCCAGTGGACCAGTTGTTTGTTTTTTTACCTCACAAAAGTTCCCGGAAGTAAGGTTCTGGAGCCTTCTTCTTCTTCTTCTTCTTCTTCTTCTTCTATTGATGTTTTATGGCGGTTGGCAAACAACTTTTTGTGCATTACCGCCACCTACTGGAGTTTGATGTCTTCTTTATATTGGAATCTATTTACAGTGTTCATCATGTATCATCACACATCACCCATAGTGCTCCCATTCACGATATATATGTCCATTCTACGACTGTCGGCGAGAGGTTCTGGAGCCAGTACAGAGCACGCCCATAGACGAGAAACGTAGAATTAAAATAATCAACATAACCGTTTAAATTGAAAATAATTGCGGTGCTGATCCACTTATTCCTCAGTAGTCAGTAGTAGCAGTCCTTTGTAAAGGTCATGACATGTAGCCTACTAGCTAGCTACTTATAAATATGTGTAGATGTGACCATAGATCTGATGTGACCACATGTCACGCATTTTGGACCTCCGCTGGCGTCACTCTCTAGATTGCTCTGCTTGGAGCGTGCTGCGACTGACTCTGATTGGTGGATAAGCGTCACATGACACATCGGGACGACTCTGCCTGGGGTGTGTTCAATCTGTTAAACGTTTTGCATCGTATGCTACGTTTATCCGGGTTGAGTTTGCAGAGTGATGACCTCCCGATGATGTAAACACGCTGCCGTGAAGTGAGCAACAATGTTTTTACATTTTCACTTCCGGTTTAGTGATTTTGCCTTCGAGATAAAAGCGGTATAAAGTTAGGTTTTTACAATAAAGATTAAAGTAGTAATCTATGAGACCCAACATAATTAACATAAGGACACGAGGAACATAATGTTTGAATGAAAACGACCAGCAGGGGGAAAAAATGAGACGTGATTTATTCAAATGCTTTCAAATAAGGCCAATTATTTTTACGGCTGCACGCTCTCTAAAAAGGAGGAGCCTCGGCCTGGAGACCTTCCCCAGTGTCCTGCTGTTCAGGTCTTGCCCGCCTTGCACAGCCAAAGATGATGTTAAGTGAGAAGTAGATTGTGTGGGATGGTTAATTTAACCTTCACAGAATACCATGTTGCTACTACAGCACATTCATGGAATCCTTTATAGGTCAAGGTTCAAGCCCTGTGAATGGTTTGTTGGCCAGTTCCAAGACGGTTGGCCAGGAGATAGACAGGACTCCATTAAAGAGGTGAATGATTTTCCAGATCAGTTGAATTATTATGAGTTTAATTATTATTTAAAAAAAAATTATATTTTATTTTCAATTTTTCTGAACAATGCCCAGACAAGACAAACGAACACGCTCAGACACAGGAAAAGAAAAGAAAACATACATATATTATCGACATTCGATATTACAATGTGATTACAGCCGCAAAAGGTGCTTATGTGCTTGTGAGAGATAGTGCCTGGGATCCCACGCAAGGGGCCCATGAGAAACCAGCCGGGCGAGTCACCCGGCGAGGTCGGCTAGAAACGGGTCCCAAATGGTTGAAAACTTTTTAAGTGAATTGGTCCTCAGGAACCCAAGTTTCTCCATCCATATAACAGAGGTCATGTCCGTCAACCACAGTTGGAAAGAAGGTGAAGAAGAGGACTTCCATTCCTTCAAAATGAGGAACAGTTTTGCAACAGTTGTCCACTGTGTCAGAGACTGTTGCACAAGGGAAGTTCAGAGAGGACTCTGAGCAGCTGATGATATTCTAATGTTCTGCCTGCAGCTGAAGTTTTATTATTATTATTAAGTATGATGTGTCTCTGTTCCTTCTTGTTAGCAGAGAACTGCGTGGCATCGACCGTTTTTCCAGCAGAGGACAAGAACCCTGCAGCTCTCATGAGCTCATGAGCTGATGCCTGTATTTTATTTTGTATTTTATGTCTGACATTAAAGTCATTTTAACATTTTTTTTTTTACATTTTTTTGTCAACAAGTCTGTTGTCTACCTTTTAATAAAGATTTTTTTCATGACTTTGTGCAACATAACTTTTGTGTCTTTGTGAAGACGTATGCACGTCGAAACGTTGTCTGATTATTTTGCACCTTAAATAAAAGGCATCATTGGATCCGAGCTGCTCCAGACTTATTCATTATTGTGTCCCTCCTGTGATGCACCGGACCTGCCAGTTCCTACAGCTGAAGCGCAGTTGGATCCTTCACTTTTAACTTTTGTGTAAGCCTATGGTTCTCAAACGTTTTCACATCAAGGACTCCTAAACTGACACAAATTAGATTACGGTATGTATTTCTAGTATAGGCCTACTCTATATTCAATTTATGATATTTGATTTTTCTAATTCATTTCAGTCAGTCAAAATTTGCAATTAAAACATGAAAATATTGTGGCATGCAGCCTGATGGCTCATTGGTTAGGCTAATAGCTTGCATTGCTATTATAGCTTGATTTGAATGAAGCCCCTATTTGCCACTATGCAACAGCCAATGAGAGGAAGGGGATTTTGACCATGGTTTCTAAGCAACTGCATGCATCTAGCGAGAGTTAAGGAGAATAGGACCGGACAAACGAATTCTCCTTCAAAGTAAAAGCTAAAGTTTGTCAGGAGACTGGATGATAATTCACATTGGGAAGTGAGAGAACATCATAAATTAGTATTGCAATGATTATTGGACAATTAAATCAATTGAATTATTAACGTATAGCTTAGAGCCTCGGGTTGAGTATCACTGATGTAGTGCAGACTTGGTAATAGCTTTCACTCTTTCCTGTTATCTGCCCATCTATATTATATATACTTGCGCTGTTCGCATCAGATATATATATATACGGTGTACCAGCTCAGTGGCCTTGTGGTCTGAGTGTCCACCCTGAGACTGGGAGGTTGTGAGTTCGATCCCCGGCCGAGTCATACCAAAGACTATAAAAAATGGGACCCATTTGCCTCCCTGCTTGGCACTCAGCATCAAAGGGTTGGAATTGGGGGGTTAGATCACCATATGATTCCCGAGCGCGGCGCTGCTGCCGCTGGGGTCAAATGCGGAGAACAAATTTCACACATTGTGGGACTTTACCTACACAGATCCTTTCCAAAAAATTTGAATATCATGGAAATACCATGGATGACCGTGGGCTTCAGCAGATTGTCAAGCAAAGACGATTCAAACATTTGGCAGAGATTCAGAGGGAGTAGACTGAGGCTGGAGTCAGTCATAACTGAGAAGTAACTGCTGATTTTCTTCACACTAATCTAATTTCTTGAAATACTGTTTTTGGGGTTTTCTGGAGCTGTAGGCCAAAATTATGAAAAATGAAACGAATAAAGGCTAGAAATATTTCACTTTGTGTGTAATGAATCTATAATCTATGAAAGTTACCCTTTTTGAAAGAAATTATGAAAAAAAAACGTTTCCATGATACTCAAATTTTTTGGAAAGGATCTGTATATATATATATATATATATATATATATATATATATATATATATATATATATGAAGAGTTCATTTGCAAAAACAGGTAAACGCCATTCGTAAAATGAACAAACATCTGTTTGATACTCCCTGGAGTGCACAAAGAAAACATTATTGAGGTGATTTATGTGAAAATTATCAGATGAATAGGTTTTAGTTATGATTGATAATACAAATTTCCCAAAAATAAATTAATTACAGTATAAATACATCAATATATAAAATAAAATTATAAAAAATCCAAACGGAGATACCTGTTTTTGCAAATGAACTCTTCATATATATATATATATATATATATATATATATATATATATATATATATATATATATATATATGTGTATAATTACTTTTCCGGGCCGGAAAAATGTGATATTGAAATTCCATGACTTTTCCAGGTTTTCCATGACTGTGGGAACCCTGTTTTAACGAACTGAACTGACTGGACGTGTGTGGGGTGATAGCTACGAATAAAACTAATCATCGGAAAATTCCACATCATACAAAAACTGCTGGAACTTGATCCGGACAAGGGCTTTCTTTCTATTATCCAGTCTTTTAAGAGCCGGTACCAGACTCAACAGAAAATGTTCCTCCTCGCCAACATCTTTGTTGAGGTGATCCAGCACTCCCTGCTGGAACGAAGAGGGGTCTGCTGGCAGAGGGCGTCCACGCTTTGCCCCCCGTACGAGCCTCCTGGATGGGCCAGGCCGCTGGGATGCAGTGGGGGCAGCAGGCTCTGCTGGGACAGAGCAGGGAGGGCTGGTGGCAGGAACCAGGGCACAGTGGCTGACGTCTGGGCTCAGCTGGCTCTCCACCTCCTCCTCACTGCACCAGCCGCTCATCTGTTTGACACAATATTTCAGTTTGGAGATAAATGACTAACGCCTTCTTTGTTCGGTTGGGGCACCTGTTCAGGGGGGGGGGAGGGAACTGGGGGGGAATAGCTGATCCACGTGCTACGTGCTGCCAGTGAAGCCCCTCGCTGTCAGATGAAAAGAAGCGACTGGCGACTGCACGTGTATCGGAGGAAGCATGTGCTAGTCTACAACTCTCCCCAGATCGGCAGAGGGGGCGGAGCAACGACCGGGGACAGCTTGGCAGGGGGAATTGGCAAAGTACAATTGGGGAGAAAACGGGGGGGAAATCGGGGGAGGAGGAATACCAGTATTGATTCAATATATTGGTCGAAACTTTACATAAATACTGATATTGCTTGATGTTAGATTGGAGGAATACCAGTATTGATTCAATATATTGGTCGAAACTTTACATAAATACTGATATTGCTTGATATCAGTAGATACAGTAGGTGGTTTGCTGCTGTTGATCACCAGTACTTTAGTTGTATAACCTCTAGAATGGTTTTGTTTACATGAATATCAGCCTGGAACTTTGATATCTTTGTACCTTTTTTTCTTGCCCTTTTCCACAGATGATGGAGACAAGGTGGCGAAGGCAGTGGCGTGTCAGCAGGCAGAGCACAGTCATGCGGGCGTGCCCTGTGGCATCATGGACCAGTTTGTGTCTGTTCTGGGCAGGGAGTGCAGGTAATCAATAGGGAGGGGCATTTTAAGCAATTAAAATACTCGAGTACTCTCCGTCGATTATGAACAAGTAACCGGGTACTCGCACGCGGGGTTGGGGGGGGGGGGGTCTGTGTGATTACCACTTGCAGGCAAGAAAATTGCAGGCAAAACTGCTGTTAAGGTCGAGATCATGTGCTAGATGTATTGAATGTATGCCGATTGAAGACCGACTAAGGGTCACGAGTCCAATTTTATGATGCGTGTTCATTTGCTGATTCCCAGGGCGACCTTAAACTGTCAAAATGTTTTACTGAATTTGGCATCTCTTTTCCTTCCACGCAATCCAATGAATCTAAACGTGTGTTGGAAGTAGATTGTGTGTTTTTGATTGATTTATTCGTCAAACCTTTTACTGACAGACTAACTGTAAATAACTCACTTTATTTTCAGGTGAATGCTCAGTCAGAAATATCCCCCCCTTCGCCCTCAAGGTAGTCATTCTGTCTCCTGTGCGTAACGTTCAAATGCTGCACAGACGAGAGCTGCATGCACCTGTTGTATCAACTGTATTGAGCCAACCATATAAACCACACATCTGTTTCATCCATGGCTGCCTATGATGCAGCTTATTTTTCTCAATCATCTGCGTTGAAAACGTGATCAAATTCACCAGCTTCTCGGGTGAAGGGCCTGGTGTGAGTGATAACCCACCGCTTGAAGAATATAACATATTACAAATTAACAAAATGAGGTGAAAGAGTTGCAATTAATGCCTCCTGTGCAGATTTATTTTATAATTTCATTTATTTATTCTGACATTTTTCCATTTTCCCTTTTCTCCCAAGTTCTCCCCCTGTTTCTCCCCCTGTAGTACCTCCACGTACCCCTAGCAGTACGTGTACCTCAGTTTCGGAAACACTGGCCTAGGGTCATGCTCTATCTCTCTCACACGTCAAATTTACTTTAAAAAATGAACGGTTAGAAAACAAAGTTCAACCACGTCACAATACCCTGAAATGTGGGCTTTTCACTCAACAAATAAAAGAGTTACCTTGATATTAAGGTTGGAAGTGGTCTCCTTCCTTTTTGTGTGGGGCTCTAAAAACTGCAGTCGGGTCAAGATCCACTGTTGCCTGCCAGTCTTCTGTGCTCCACAGCTTCCTGAGGGAGTCAGCTTCAGGTAGCGCGTATACTGGGTCCGCAGAGAGTCCCACCTCCTCTTCAGCTCTTTCTCTGAATCACAAAGACAACTTTTCAGCCTAGTGCCTCGTTAGCATGTCCAATTCATGTCTATAGGCAGTGCCAACAAAGGTTAGCTAATACTCTTCTTGTTGGGACAGGACAGAATCAAGACACTAGTTAGCCAGCTATGATGGTGACTGTTGTTGTTGTTGTTGTTGTTTATTTACACATATAAAAACAATTACAAAAGAATACAATAAATAATCAGCATTGAATGACTGTGTCTCAAGACTGCCTGTGCCATGCAGAGGGCCGAGACGTCCAGCGTATAGAACCCAACTGCATGAAACAACCGTTTAAAAGCAGTCTTTCCACAGCCTGTGCTGAATTTACAGCAGGGTGTGTTTGATCTCACTATCATGGTGCACCGCTTGCAGGCGGCGAGCAAACAACACATGCAGTCACACGGAGACGGCGGCTCAGTGATCATTCAAATCATCAAATCCAGCGCACCTGGGAAGCAAAACATGTCATGAAATACTCAAACTCCCAAGGTTCCTGTCGGCACTAGGAAGCTTCTCCTCTCCTAAATACGGTACAGGCTGTGGAAAGAGTGCTTTTAAATGGTTGTTTCACACAGCAGTATAATTTTAACCACCCCGGCTAAATTACTGGCATCCGTAGGAGGACTATCATATCTTCGGATCTGCAATCGGACGTCGGAGACGGGTAGGAGAGCGTTTTGAACAGCCGTTCCCCCCTATTGCCTATTGGAACGCTATGTGACCCTAATACTGCACGAGTGTATATATAATATACACGAAGTACAGTAGTAGGGTCACTTTGGGGCTAGCTCTAGTCTAGTTAGCCTACAAAACTCGAATCGGCGTTTTAACGGGGGAACAATAAAAATGTGTATCCGTTTGTTTCTTTCTTTCTTTTACATTTTATTAAAGACCATCATACAAACATATAAAAGACACAAAGACAACCGCTACAATACAAGGCTCAGGGGGAAGCTACATCAATAAGAAAAAAACTAAGGCACTTCATCGGGTCATAATAAGCTCCTTGTACAGCATTCGTTTTATGCACAGCCTGTGAGGTCCTGTGCAGCTGTGCTTATCGCTAAAAAAGAAAAGAAAAGATTTAACACTACATGTCATTCACTGGAATAAAAAACATGTCATATAACTGAATTGCATAGAAACAACTCACCAAAATGTACTAGTTCACTAGTGCACAACTGATTTCACACAGGCAAAACCTGAAAATATCCTGCTCTCTCTAGCCTGACATGATCCAGACTTCATGTTTAAAAGGCACTTAATTGTTTCCGTGAAGCCCCCTCCACACCGCGTACCTTGCCATACCTTGGCTTTTGCTGAAATGACGCCACTGATTGGAACCTATAGTGCCGTGTGACATGCGAGCTAGCCAGGAAGTTTGTCTCTTCTCACTTAGCAAGGAGGACTGCCACACAACTTTCTCATAGAAAATGCAATGAGGCAGTAACAACAACACACAACTCGATGTTCAAAGAACAGATATTTACTGTGTGCGCTAAGCGAACTATAACACAATCACTAACAGTTTGTGCTAAGCGCTCATTAGATAAAGGAACTCTTACTAGCGTTAATTACCTGATATACTCAGCGTGTTCTCCATCTCACGCCACAGCTGTGTCCTCAGCCCGCGGCTGGAGTAGCGTTTCTCGGACGTGTCGTACAGAGCCGGCCTCTCCTGGATCATGCTGACCAGCTGCTCCTCAGCCGCCTCGCTCCACAGGGCCATGTTCTGTTCTTCTGGAGGGACCTTATATTTACAGTCCATGGTGAGGGACAGACGAGATGAAGCTGGATCAACGCGAAGAACAAGACGAAAGCTATCCGACCTCTGTTGCGTGAGCAACAATAAGACGAGCAACAATAAGCACTTCCGGTGACATCTTTCAGAGTAAAAGAAGAATTTTGCACAAACGTAGAGCACACAGAAGCCATTGGAAAATGATAAATGTGCATATTAAAACAATAAACTAAGCATTTAAACGAAGCTATACAATACAAATTACGTTTCTGTATAACAATAACTTTTAATAACATTGAGAACATTCTTCTCAGTATCTAAATGGCCAAATGGGTAAATGCTGTTCGCTGGACGCAATATTTTCTTTCCCATGATGGCGAAGGCTAGGCGCAGGCATGACCCGCCCCTCTGCCTCTGATTGGCTGACTGTACTCGGCTGCTGCCACCTTCTTTCCGGGCGAGCCAGAAGATCAAACGTGAGCATTGACGCTAGGCCAATCACAGGCAGAGATTGGCCATCATCAGCCTTCGCCATCATCCGAAAAAACGGGCATACATAGTATAATAATATAATAACACTACATAATAAATTAAATTATATTTACACTAAAGTCAGGTGCTTTCATCACATTCATAAACATTACATTTCAGCTGCTTTCTGAACTGTTAAAACAGTCTGTTTGTGAAGTCTCTGAAAATTGTTAATGGTAAACATAATACAGTAATTTGAGGATATTAAGGGCAGTGCTGTAATGTCTCCTCCATCGAGTCTACTTACCTATTTCTAAATTGACTAAAAGCTCAAATATAAAGTAGCCATTTCCAGATTTTGACCTATAGCCAGGCACTTCAAAAGTCATACAGAGAGAAATACAATCAATCAATCAATCAGTTTAATACATGTCCCAGAAGGGCACTTTGGTTAACATCAGGCAGTAGTGGTTATTACAACATCATTACTAGTTTGAGAGTAGTAATAAAGGCACACTTCAGAATTAATATGTACAGATTCCAAAGGACCATCTGCTCCCTTCTGCCATCATACAGAGAGAAATACAGCATCAGTGGCAGTGCCTTTGTGGTTCACTGTGTATGTCAGCTGCCTTCAGAGGGAGAGGTTGTGAGTTCTAACCTGGGATGTGCACAGAATGAACTTTCATCTGTGCAAAGTTATTTGTATTTGAATAAAAGTGGAAATAGGCATAACAATCTTCTTTTAGTTTTTATTACACTTCTAATTAATTTGAGTATATCAAAGTGGGGCGCTAGGCGTAAACAGCTGGTGACGTGCTGTAATATGTCTCCTCCATCGGGAATCAAATCAATAATCCACCTGTTGGTTAGGGACACAGACACATGGACTCAACCTGCTGAGCTATGAGCTGCTTGGAGTTCACTTTCTGAATTCTACACAGTGTGTTCAGACTGACAACACAGAGCATAAAGAGTGAGATAGGTTGGAATTGAACGAGAGAGAAGTTGTTTATCTGACCGACTAGACTCTACATCAGCTTATTTCTATCAGTGTTCAAACTACTGATGATAAAAAATAGCATCACGGGTCCTGCCTGATGCAGGAATTGAATAAACAACCTTTGACATCACACAACATCCACATGTTCATCTGAGTGAGCTATAGCCCACTTCCTCTTGCAATGTTTTCATATTGTAGCTTTAACCCTTGATCTGTGACTGTTGAAGTAGGTCTGACAAGAAGGAGATAAGAGACGAATATGAGTGAGTCAAAAAGAAAGTTGCGCTTCACAATTAGGAAGTTCTTTACCGGACTTAAGAGCCTGGAAATCTTCAGTAAATATCCTGCAGTCTTTTTGTTTAAGATGATTTTTTTGGGGGGGCATTTCTGCCTTTATTTAGATAGGACAGGAAAGGTGAGGATAGAGAGAGGACATGACATGCGGTAAAGGACCTCGGGTCAGATTCAGACCTGAGACTTCATCGTATGCGACCAGGTGCGTCACCAGGACGCATGGTATCCTGTAGTCTTTGATATGTCACCTGGACCAGATCTTTCCGGGTACTAAATCGGCTGGGATCCAGTAGATCTGGATGCTGATTGACCTGTGTGAGGCCACCAAACGGGTTTCCTCAAGTCCGGGAGTGGATCATGGGTGTGTGTGGTGAACAGGCCATTGTTCAGAGGGCATAACGAGAAAAGCTCTGTTCCATCTGTGAGCGGTCAGCTGTTTTTACTCTGATAGGTTTGGCTCCAGTTTAGATCTCATTATCAGTTTCTCATCTTGCTGCAGATTCCTCTGATCCATGTCTACTGCCAAGGGTATAAAGACCATGTGCTAAACTGAGGGACTGCTGGTTACACTTAAAGCCTTGACAAGTGGCACACCCATCAAACAAAAAACAAACGGTAAGAAACCATCAGAACGCATCAGAACGTCTGGCAAAAAAAAAAAAAAAACCCACAAGAAACCATCAGAACATCTGACCAAAAAAAACAGAACACAACAAATTCAGATCTCTCCAGGGTTTGACGTGAACACAGAGCAGAATACAGTACTTTTCTTTTCTGCACATTTTTCTTTTATTTATAAACATATAATGATGATTATGGTTAAATCAGAACATGTTTAGACAAATGATACAGTGGATAACAAATGTCAAGGATTAGCCTACATGTATGCAACTCAAACTGTTTGTCTTATTTGTGAAATAAAATAATTAAGTTCAAAAAAAAAGAATACAGTAGGCTACTGAACGCATGTTTAACACTGACCGTCATTCAAGTCTTATGAACTCCAGGCTCTTCACTGCTACAGTACAAACAATTTGACAAGGCGGGTGGGCACACAGACACACACCATGTTGTTTCTCTTGTTCTCCACCAGTCTCTTGCTGTCGGGTGTCGTGGATGAGGAAAAATCATCATAACCATTGTTCAAATTAATCTAGCTGCAAGCTATCTCATTAGCATATTATTGTTTTGAGTGAAGAATGCTAATACTGCCAACATGCCATTTGTATGGACGTGTGGTGTAGAAAATGATTCAAGTTTAAAACAACAGACATATAAAACCCTTCACACAGACAGATAATATCTTGGTCTTTCTTGGCCAAAAGAAAAACTTGTTAGCTTTCGTCACCCAGATCAACAGGTACGGCTAGCCACAAGCTAGCTCATTAGCATGTGACACGCTTGAGGAATGCTCACAACCCTAACAGGCCTTTCTATGGTAGCATGTCTGATGAAGAAAAATACGTTTTAAAACCTCAAGCTATCTCTGTATGCACACACACACACACACACTAGTGGTGTTGCTGCCGAGTCCCGCATGCTAACAGTGCTAACGAGGTTTCTCGCTGTGTTTCAATGTTAGCGTGTCTGGTGAAGAAAATCAAAGTTTAAAATGTTAATCTTAAAAACCACGAATGAAAGCATATGCATGCACATACACACCTACGCACACACACACGGCACACACACACACACACACACACACACACACGCACGCACACACACACCCCCTAGGGGTGCTGCTGCAGCAGCTTCAGGATGGCGGGGAACATTTCCTGGGGTGCGTCCATACCCCAGATGAAGTCCAGATGCTCCCAGTGCTCAATGTGCTTATGGAAGACCAGATTAGGCACCTAGATACAGACAGACAGACAGACAGACAGACAAGCTTTGCAACATGATCTCACGCAATACATTAAATTAAATTAAATTAACATGAAAACTGAAAGGCTGATTTATGTGCTATAATGTAATATAATTTAGAATGTCCTTTATATCAGTTGCGGTTCACGGTAGTTTGTTGTCAGGCATGGCGGAGGACAGCGATGAGGGGGCCGACCAATCAAGTGAGTTCGGATGGTTCATGGTTTCATCTAAACCCCGTTGGGAAAAGGATACACGCGAGTCGCGACCAGAGGCCTATACCACGAAGCAAGATTAGTGGCTTAGCGAGCTAACTTCAGGTTTAACCCTGGGTTTGCCATGCTACAACGCTAGTTCACTTCTTACCAAGATATATTTCCATGGCAACTTATGCTTCACAGCTAATCTGGTCCAGAGCAGATTAAATTGCAAGGATAATATTAAAGTTTAAACCTTAAAAGGCACCGCCCACAAACCAATGAAATCAGCAATTTGGAAATGGCAAACCCTTTTCTGGAAGAGTTGCCCATCAAGGAAGGTGCACGGATAGTGAGGGGGGCTCTCAGGAGAGAAAGAGTCTTTTGCGACCGACAAGACCCATTTAATCATACAGAAGACTTGATACGAGAGGTATCGCTTCTCCAGTGAGGGATTAAGCTATCTGTGTGATTTGCTGCAGCAGTACCTTGCAAAAGTTTGCGTTGGTGAACGTAGCAAAAAATGCATGTAGGAATTTAAATATGATCCATATTAGAAAATAACACAGAACTATTGTATTGTAATGCCCTGCTCTATACAATGAGTAAAGTAATGTGACTGTGATTATTTTTAATGTTCATTATAAATCATTGGTTCTGGTCTAATTTCCAACGCTGTGGTATAAACCGTAGCCTGCAGGCATCTTGCGCTTAGCCTGGGTAAACCCATCCCCCACGTGACCTGCTCTCAGTCACCTAGTGACTGGGAACTGAGAGAGCAGGTCACGTGGGGGATGGGTTTACCTAGGCTATCTTGCGCTAACCCTAATTAGCATGGTTAGGTTACCAAACAGTTATGATAGGATTTGCAGTTAGGAAGTTTCTGTATGGCCCCGAGGAGGACTGACCTGGGTGAGAAGGACAGCAACATCCTTGGGGTCCGCCAGCGTATCCTTTCCTCCCGAAAACAGAGCGGTGGGAACCTTCATGTCCTTAACATAGTACTCAGGAGGAGTGGACTGGGATGGTGATACATGGAGGAGAGAGAGAGAGAGAGAGAGAGAGAGAGAGAGAGAGAGAGAGAGAGAGAGAGAGAGAGAGAGAGAGAGAGAGAGAGAGAGAGAGAGAGAGAGAGAGAGAGAGAGAGAGAGAGAGAGAGAGAGAGAGAGAAGAAATAAGGACAGAGGGAGAAGACAAAAGAGTGAAATATAACATCACGATTAATTCATTTATATTCTGGTCATGTGTCTTGTTAAACCTCGAGACACATACAGACGATGAATGAATGAATGAATCGCCGTCGGACATGTCTGGGTGTCCACTGGCTCTAGTCGGCTGATTCATCATCAGCATCGGGTCGTCGGTGAGACGAGAGAAATCGCGCTGGTCAGCTGGTAGCGAAGCAGTGCAGGAGACACACAAAATGCTTTTTGCACATTTACAAACTTCATCTCATCTTGACTAGAGAAATCCCAGCATCCTGCTATCATCGCTCAACAGGTGTTACAGCCGGTTGGCGTCTTACAACGGTCGCTGGAATGCTCCTCAGCGACTCTTCGCTGGCCCTGCATCTTTCAGCGGGTTAGGGTTAGGGATCAGGGTTAGGAAGAAATGTTGTAATGTGAAAGGTGGCCAGCGGGGGAGAGGGGAGGGGGGGCAATCGTTCCCGGGTGCGGCATGGAACGGAACGAAAGCAATCATTCCCAGTGAGAAAGCACCCTAAGGACACTTGGAGCTGAACTTTCATCAATAAATGTATGTTTTCTTTAAAACTAAATAAATAGATCAATTGGATTTGAAAATCTGAACCCATGATTTAGCCTACGTGTTTCTGCTTTGATTCTTTCAAAGATTGAATGAATAAATAATATTTATTATATTTCTTCATTGTTCAACTGGCAGAGACACATTTGTACAGCGGGATGTTTTACTGGATGCTGTTTTTAACATATAGGCAGACAGGTTTCACTAGTCTCTCTATGGGTCAAAATGGCGGAGGTGGAGCTCTGCTGCTGCGCGCTGATGTTGCAATGGAGCGATCAATTGAGTGTCACTTCTTATCCATGTACTTTGTTTACCTGGTTGTAGTGTGCCATGTTTCCTGTTCTGCCGTACTTTGTTTACCTGGTTGTAGTGTGCCATGTTTCCTGTTCTGCCGTAGTCGTATGCCATCAGCTTCCCACCGTGCACTCCCTGAAATAAGCACAGAGACAACACATCAAGAGGCATACAAATAAACTACAATGACCGCACCGGCGCACCGCGGATATATGCCTCCGCCAACAAATGGGCGTCGACCTCCATGTGTGTCCAGAGCAGGGAGGCAACTTTGATGACAGAGAGAGAGGGCCACACAAAAATGTCCTCGCTATCAGAGGGCCAGATTTTGCTGAGGGCTGGGGGCCGAACGGCGCTGGCGCGAAAGATTTAGGGCATTTGAAGTCAGGTTTAGAGGAATAACTCATTTTAAATTGACAGTTGTGATGTCGTTATTCAGTCTTAAACACCAATATTTGATCCTTTTCTCACTCACTCCCACGTCACCACTTGCTCTCCCTGCAGGGCTTGAAATTAACTTTTTTGACCACCTGCCAATATGGCTGCTAGATTTTAAAGTTACCAGCCAATTAAAATTTTCACTAGCCAAAATGTTTTTCTAGAAATAAACCAGAATATGAGTGGGTTAATTTAAGCATAAGTATCAGCAGGATACTCATACCGGCTGGCGGATCTCACTTCACCCCCCCTTTCTGCCTTCTCCCCTTCAAAACAAGCATGTGTGCGAGCGAACCAGGAAAATACATTTTTAAAAGGATATTAGGATATTTTGTAGCTTTAGTTTAATTTCTCCCTTTTTACTTTAGTTTTTGTTTGATATCTGCTATTTCATGCTCATCACTTTCACTCGTATGGAGCATGTTGAAACTGGTTGAAACATGTCTGCCGAGTGCTGAGGCCCTAACCCTGAGGCAGGCAGGCTCTTTCATTCACTAACTAACCAGAGGATTTTCATTGTGAAGAACAGATATACAGTCGTGCTTTTTGAGAGAGAGAGAGAGAGAGAGAGAGAGAGAGAGAGACGGGTCTAGATTGGCCAGGAGAGAGAGACTAACCCTAAGTATTGTATCCATTTAAAAAATATATATCGATACTATCAATACGTTTAACAACCTTAGTGTGTGTGTTACCTGCGCCCAGTGGACCATGTTCTGTACCGAGGTTCCAGCAGGACAGTGTGTGGTGTAGACTGGAGTCCGGGTCTGGAGGCACGCACACACGCACGCATGCACACACACGCACACACACACACACACACACACACACGCACGCAGGCACGCACACACACACACACACGCGCGCACACGCGCACACGCACACAAACAAATTACTTGAATACATTTCTAATGAATACGTTTATACATTAACTACCCTGCACGTTGTGGAAGTTCTATAGAAGTATATTGGACTACCCTGCATGTTGTGAGAGTTCTATAGAAGTATATTGGACTACCCTGTATGTTGTGGGAGTTCTATAGAAGTATATTGGACTACCCTTCATGTTGTGGGAGTTCTATATAAGGCTATTGGACTACCCTGCACGTTGTGGGTGTTCTATATAAGGCTATTGGACTACCCTGCATGTTGTGGGAGTTCTATAGAAGTCTATTGGACTACCCTGCACGTTGTGGGAGTTCTATAGAAGTCTATTGGACTACCCTGCACATTGTATGAGTTCTATAGAAGTATATTGGACTACCCTGCACGTTGTGGGAGTTCTATAGAAGTCTATTGGACTACCCTGCATGTTGTGTGAGTTCTATAGAAGTCTATTGGACTACCCTGCATGTTGTGGGAGTTCTATAGAAGTCTATTGGACTACCCTGCACGTTGTGGGAGTTCTATAGAAGTCTATTGGACTACCCTGCATGTTGTGGGAGTTCTATAGAAGTCTATTGGACTACCCTGCACGTTGTGGGAGTTCTATAGAAGTCTATTGGACTACCCTGCACGTTGTGGGAGTTCTATAGAAGTCTATTGGACTACCCTGCACGTTGTGGGAGTTCTATAGAAGTCTATTGGACTACCCTGCACATTGTGGGAGTTCTATAGAAGTCTATTGGACTACCCTGCACGTTGTGGGAGTTCTATAGGAGTCTATTAGACTACCCTGCATGTTGTGGGAGTTCTATAGAAGTCTATTGGACTACCCTGCACGTTGTGGGAGTTCTATAGAAGTCTATTGGACTATCCTGCACATTGTGGGAGTTCTATAGAAGTATATTGGACTACCCTGCATGTTGTGGGAGTTATATAGAAGTCTATTGGACTACCCTTCATGTTGTGGGAGATCTATAGAAGTATATTGGACTACCCTGCACGTTGTGGGAGTTCTATAGAAGTATATTGGACTACCCTGCACGTTGTGGGAGTTCTATAGAAGTCTATTGGACTACCCTGCACGTTGTGGGAGTTCTATAGAAGTCTATTGGACTACCCTGCATGTTGAAAAATTTGGAAAAAGGGGCCCTGACCAAAGTCAGGATTTGATGAGCTGGAAGTGAGAACCGGTGACACGCACGCACGCGCGCGCACGCACACATTTAATATATTTATTTATGTTCACATTTTACAAGAGAAATTCTTGAACACAAATAGTGGTAGATGCACATACAAGCTCAGAATCTCATTGCCATGTCTGATCTGTCTATGGATACAGGAAGCAGCGTCTCCTCCATATGTGGCGGCTGCCTATTATCACAGATATTGAGCAGAATTTTGCTAATGCTTTAGCTTTTGGCTTTGGAATTCCTGCCATCTGCAAACCCCTTACAACTAGTCTGTGGACGTTGCCAAGGCTTCCAAGTATAAACACAAGTAGTTTGCACTTGTACCCGAGTTGTTCAATCTCATTTTTGAGAGGTTGGTATTTTAAAACCTTAGCAAGGAATGTCTCCTCCAGACTATAGTCAAACGTACAGCCTACTTCTAAGATGGTGACTTCTCTGCTTTCTTCGTCAACAACAACAACAACATCTGGTGTATTGGCTGTCACATTTGAAAAGATCTCAGTTTCGTTATTGCATAGTATGAACATGTCAGATGAAACCCTTGTGTGAGTATAAACTTCAACAGAAGAAGGTGGGATGTATAGAAGCATGTCCTTAACCAGTAAGTCAACAATCCTGTCATGTCTGGAAATATACATACCTTTGTATACATGGCAGCCATTCAGAATATGTGACAGTGACTCTATGGTTGGGGTGTTATGATGGTGCAGGCAATGAGGACATTCGTTGTGGGAGTTCTATAGAAGTCTATTGGACTATCCTGCACGTTGTGGGAGTTCTATAGAAGTATATTGGACTACCCTGCACGTTGTGGGAGTTCTATAGAAGTCTATTGGACTACCCTTCACGTTGTGGGAGATCTATAGAAGTATATTGGACTACCCTGCACGTTGTGGGAGTTCTATAGAAGTCTATTGGACTACCCTTCACGTTGTGGGAGTTCTATAGAAGTATATTGGACTACCCTGCACGTTGTGGGAGTTCTATAGAAGTCTATTGGACTACCCTTCACGTTGTGGGAGATCTATAGAAGTATATTGGACTACCCTGCACGTTGTGGGAGTTCTATAGAAGTATATTGGACTACCCTGCACGTTGTGGGAGTTCTATAGAAGTCTATTGGACTACCCTGCACGTTGTGGGAGTTCTGCACGTTGTGGGAGTTCTATAGAAGTCTATTGGACTACCCTGCATGTTGAAAAATTTGTGAGAAGTGAGAACCAGTCACACGCACACACACACACACACACGCGCACACGCACACACACACACACGCACACGCACACACACACCACACACACACACACACACACACACACACACACACACACACACACACAGTCTGAACACCCACCATGTTGAGGTTTTTCTCGTCGAAGCCACAGAGGACGAAGAAGAGGTTCCCACAAAGCTCGCTGAGCAGCTGCTTACTGCAGAAGTGCTCCGCAAACCACTTGATGATGTCATTTTGAGGCATGAAGTCCCGCCTCCCAAACAGGTCCTGCAGGGACGGGACCATCGACATGGCAGTCAATCTATCAATATGTCAATACATCAATACTGTACATATCAGTCAATAGTGCAGTCAATCAACTTGGTGTTGACTTATAAAAAATTATATGGGACAGGAGTCTGTCTGTGGTCCAACTCTGCTCAATTAACAGCAGACACCAGCTGATCCAATTTAAAGTCACTCATCGTCTTCATTATTCCAAGTCTAAGTTGCACAAGATCTACCCTTCCATCTCAACACTATGTGATAGGTGTCAGGTGTTAGAGGGTACACTGTCCCATGCTTTTTGGTTTTACCCTTCACTTTCTGGATTCTGGGACAAAATATTTGATTGGTGCTCTTAAGGTCCTTACACATCAAGAGCGATGCGAATATACGGCACGGAATTGTGATGCGAGTTTTGACCCACCTGTCAATCACAGCCACAGATGTGTACACATCGGGAACGAATTTCTGAAAAATCAACCGTGGTTCAAAAAAATAAAATAAATAAAATATTGACGTGCGAATTAATCGTGATGGGGATTTTTGATACAGTTTTTTAGACGACTATATGTTTTGTGTTATTGTCTGTCCTGTTTTTAGAACATCGGGGACCATGTTGGAAATAAGTGTTTACACTTTTACATGCTATCCCTTGGATCTTGTTGTTGTCTCTATATCCATTAATAAAGTCAATCAATCAATCAATCAATCAATCAACGAAAAAAAACGCTCTGGATGTGTAAGGACCTTAAGGCCTATAAAATAACCCCCCAGCCTGAGGCGGAAACTCGCCATCTTCGGCTGCTCAGAATCCTCTCTGCTCCTCCCTACGGCTGTGCAACAGTCTCTGATGCAGGGGACTCATTCTGAAAGAGTGGAAGTCCCCCTCACCTTATTTTCAGCAGTGGCTGACGGACACTACTGTCGACAAAATGTACTATTGTAAGTTGCTTTGGATAAAAGTGTCTGCTAAATGACAATGATGTAATATGTAAATATTCTAAAAGTATTGCAACACATTTGAGGGCATGTATTCAGTATGCTGTAGTGCAATACATTTTCAAAGTAACCCTGCCAACACTGCGCATCAGACATGGAGCAGCTCCGGCCGGTCATGTGGTCATTCTATGACTCATCAGCAGCTGATTGGCTCTTCTCACCCATATGAGGAAGTCGGGCAGGACGGACAGCTTGGTCATGGGGCTGCTGGTGAACGCTACCGTGGCAACCGGAGCCAAGCCAACAAACAAGCGGATCTTACTGGCAAGTTCCGGAAGAGAAGAGAACGCTATGAAGGCTGACGGAGAGAGAAAGAGAGAGAGAGACATAGAGAGAGAGAGGAAGAGGGGGGAGAGAGAGAGAGAGAGTGGTTACATAGTATAATATGATATTATTAGAGGCACTAAATTTGATATTCAGCCCTACTAGATGTAAGCAAACCACTACTATATATCTAACCTCTAAAGTAATGAAATCACTGGAGAGGATCATAACAGAAGAACTTTGCAGGAAGGGGGAGTGCAGGGTAGTCCAATAGACTTCTATAGAACTCCCACAACATGCAGGGTAGTCCAATAGACTTCTATAGAACTCCCACAACGTGCAGGGTAGTCCAATAGACTTCTATAGAACTCCCACAATGTGCAGGGTAGTCCAATAGACTTCTATAGAACTCCCACAACGTGCAGGGTAGTCCAATAGACTTCTATAGAACTCCCACAACGTGCAGGGTAGTCCAATAGACTTCTATAGAACTCCCACAACGTGCAGGGTAGTCCAATAGACTTCTATAGAACTCCCACAACGTGCAGGGTAGTCCAATAGACTTCTATAGAACTCCCACAACATGCAGGGTAGTCCAATAGACTTCTATAGAACTCCCACAACATGCAGGGTAGTCCAATAGACTTCTATAGAACTCCCACAACATGCAGGGTAGTCCAATAGACTTCTATAGAACTCCCACAACGTGCAGGGTAGTCCAATAGACTTCTATAGAACTCCCACAACATACAGGGTAGTCCAATAGACTTCTATAGAACTCCCACAACGTGCAGGGTAGTTAATGTATAAACGTATTCATTAGAAATGTATTAAAGTAATTTGTGAATGTGTGTGTGTGTGTGTGTGTGTGTGTGTGTGTGTGTGTGTGTGTGTGTGTGTGTGTGTGTGAATGTGTGTGTGAATGTGTGTGTGTGTGTGTGTGTGTGTGTGTGTGTGTGTGTGTGTGTGTGTGTGTGTGTGTGTGTGTGTGTGTGTGTGTGTGTGTGTGTGTGTGTGTGTGTGTGTGTGTGTACCTATAGTGGTTCCCTGGGAGTGTCCGATGTAGAAGATCTGCTCCTGACCACTGACCTTCAGGATGTGGTCCACTACAGCCGGCAGATCCTTCAGAGCCATCTCATCATAACTGAGAGAGAGAGACAGAGAGACATAGAGACAGACAGAGAGAGAGAGAGAGAGACAGACAGACATAGAGACAGACAGAGAGAGAGAGAGTGAGAGAGACAGACATAGAGACAGACAGAGAGAGACAGAGAGCGAGAGAGACAGACATAGAGACAGACAGAGAGAGAGAGAGTGAGAGACAGACATAGAGACAGACAGAGAGAGACAGAGAGCGAGAGAGACAGACATAGAGACAGACAGAGAGAGACAGAGAGAGAGAGAGAGTGAGAGAGACAGACATAGAGACAGACAGAGAGAGACAGAGAGCGAGAGAGACAGACATAGAGACAGACAGAGAGAGAGAGAGTGAGAGACAGACATAGAGACAGACAGAGAGAGAGAGGGAGACTTTTTTTTACTTAAAAAACAACAACTTTAATGAAACCTCATTTGTTTACAGGATTACAGACACATTTAAAAGAGTCAGGGTGGGACTGTTCACATGAGCACAATACTCAAAGTCAATTAATCGTCCACTACTGAACAAATGGCATCATTAATACACAATACAAATACACCCATGCTGTTCATCAATTTATGAAACGTAAAATCAATGAAGACTCTAGCCTTTATATTATATTATATAATAATATATATAATATAATAATTAAATATATAATTATTATATTCATTCTCGTGTAGCCTTGCCTTTACGAGAGAAATGAACATAGGAACTATCTCTCCACACAATTTTCCTTCTCATTTCGTTTCCCTTAAAATATATATATAGACAGTTTGGCTTAACCAACAATGGGATTAAAACATTGCCACTACATTGCATTCATCTTCTCAGACCTTCATTAAAGGAAGCAAACAGACTGTTTCCAAAACACTGCAAAGTTCCAAAAGCCTCTTGCAATCTAGAAAACAATGAAAATGTGTTTCCACCAACCCACAGAAAGGACGAGCATTAGACACTGTGAATAACAGCTCCATGTAATATCCTCCACTGTGATTAACAGCTCCATGTAATATCCTCCACTGTGATTAACAGCTCCATGTAATATCCTCCACTGTGATTAACAGCTCCATGTAATATCCTCCACTGTGATTAACAGCTCCATGTAATATCCTCCACTGTGATTAACAGCTCCATGTAATATCCTCCACTGTGAATAACAGCTCCATGTAATATCCTCCACTGTAACTGTAAGTCACCTGAGCACTTGTTAAGAGGTTGTTTGTAAAGAAAAAAACTCTCCAAGTTGGCTTCACAGTGTCACTGACACCAAGTCTCCCCCTCCAAACTGTCTATTTTACCATTCAACTTATCTTTATTTCAAACTCAAACACAACATCCACATATCGTTTTCCAACTCACAGCGTGCAAATCCAAAACGTTCCTCTGTTTAACATCCAACAATAAACCAGAACAACAATCTACATTTGGTAATAGTCCCACATCTTCTTTAAATTACGACATTTTCTTCCTCTTTCTGCCCTTCTGACTTTATATAAAACACTCTTTGAGCCTCACTTGAATTATTGCAAAGTCATATGGTGCAACACTTACCCCACACATTTGAAACAGCTTCAGACGCTTCAGAAAAAAATAATCAGAGCACTATCGTGGGCTGATTTCAACTCACCAACTGCTCCTTTATTTTATCATTATAATCTCCTACGCCTTACTGAATACAATTATTTGCAGAACGCTTGTCTGATGTACCAGGTTACATACAATTTAAACCCCCGCCTACGTGAGCTCGTTCCAATCTGTGTGCTTCTGCACGCACACGACACCAGGAGGAAACATCTTAACCATGGTAAAACCAGGAAACTGAATTGTACTAATCTTAGTGTTGCGTGTAGGGGCCCGCAGATCTGGAACGAGCTCGACGAAAATACAAAAAGTTCACCCTCCATCTCCTCATTTAAAAAAATACTTAAGAAGCAACTACTAGCCACTTATGTTTAATTTAGTTGATTGGGATATTGTCTTGTCTGTTATGTCTCGTCTCGTACCTATCCGCTGTTAGGGGTATTAGGCCAGTCCCCTTTTGTTTGTCTCTGTTTTGTTTGTGTATTTGTCCTGCATCGTTTGTTTATGCAGGATACCTGCACAGGATACCTGCACAGGATACTTGCAATGTATGTTTTTTGTGGGTCTCCACCAAAAGCTCTGTAAGCTTCCTCAGGGTCCCCTTTTTGCACACTTTATTTGTCTACACTTATGATGTACTGTATCACCCTGTCAAGTGTGTAAAATAAAATAATCTGAATCTGAATCTGAATCTGAATCTGAATCTGAATCTGGAAAAGGGTCCCCTCAGTTCGGAAGTTCCTCGCCTTCCCAGTGCATTTTCAAAAGTTCACTAGTGTCCTCTTGCATTCACTTTTTAATCCAACCGTCTGAGAGTCGTAGCAGCCTAACCCAACCCTGTGGGGGTTTCTGGGTAATGGAGTCCCTAACCCAACCCTGTGGGGGTTTCTGGGTAATGGAGTCCTTTTCAAGCTTTCTCATTCAAACAGTCACCAGTGTGAAACTGCTCCGTAGAGCGAGAGGAGGAGCAACAGCTGTACCTGAACCTCCAGAAGTCCTCGTGGTCAGGCGTGAGCGTGGTGTGGCCTCTGGACCAGGTGTTGCCGCGGCTGTTAGCCAGCCACACGTCGTAGCCCGCGTCAGCGAGCACGTAGCCCAGACTGCTGTTAGGCAGGTTGGTGATCCAGTTACTGCCTGCGGCCAGCAGGCCGTGCTGCAGCAACACCGCCGGCCTCCCAGCTGAAACAAGCAGGATTTATGGTGAAAACATGCCAGTGCTAAAGTCCAAGCCTGTGACGGGAGATGGGGACTTGGACTCACCAAGCGTGTGTGGGGGCGTTCTTGTGTGTGCAAGCATGTGTGTATAGGTAGGTATTAGGGGTGGGGGGAAAAATCGATACACCATAGTATCGCAATATTTTGCCTGACGATATTGTATCGATATTTGGACGCCAAGATCGATGTTGCAAAAAAAAAAAAAAAAATTGGAGGCCATGCCACTGGGCTGCTATAAACTTTTGTTCCAAGGCCAGCAGTAAACAAACGGTAGCATATTTTCATTTTGTTTTAACAGTAACAGTTTTGTCATAACAGTAAGTTACAAATTCCCCAGTTACTGAATGGGCTGCACAAGATGTTTTGTGCAAGTGAAGTGAAGTTGCATTGTTCAAAAACTAAAGTACAGTAGTCCACACACACATCCAGTTAAGGTGGACTGTAAGTAGACTGTAACAAACAGTTCAGTTTGTCAGGTGCATGCAACTATGACATGACTTTATGAAAGTTGTTGGTCTGTCTACTTGACAATGTTGCTGCAATAAAATGGTCAGATAAAAGTCAGATGTACAGACTGGAAATTTTTTCTTATATAAACCAGATGTTGACAAAGTTTTCCTTTGGGGACATCATTTGCAGTTAAAAAAATAAGAAATCGCAAGATATCGAAATATCGCAATATTCAATATATCGCAATATTCAATATATCGCAATATCGGCGATATCGCAATACTATCGTATCGTGACTGAAGTATCGTTTTAGTATCGTATCGTGGGCATCTGGTGATTCCCACCCCTAGTACGTATGTAGATACTTTATTGATGCCGGAGGAAATTCAGGTACCAGCAGCAGCTTACAGCAGCTTATTATTATTATTACAGCAGCTTATTTATACAGTTAATAAAAACACACAGTCGACACATTCAAATACACCTCGTAAAAATGTATAAAGAAAATAAATGCATAAATAGAAATAGCAGACCTTGGTGGATTGTTGTGCAAGAGTCAAACCATAAAGTGCCTGAGTGCATATAGTAAAACATAGTAAAACATAGTAAAACAGTAAAAGAGTAAAACAGGTGTGGCTAAAGGGACAAACACACAGCAGAGACAACAGAGCAACAGAGGCATACTAACAGTGGAGCAATCATAAGTTCTCACTTCCCCCGCTGGGAAGTTATTCACCTTATGACAGCCAGTTACTTCCTCTTGTGTTTACACTTCCTGTGACAGTACAGTACTAGTGACTAGATTGAACAGGAAGTCATAACACAACTGGGTCAAGTGGGCGGGGCTACATAAGGTGAATAAAGCCTTTACATACTTGTGCGTCAAAGCCAGGCCGAATGCGACGAGGGCTGCGCAGCAGGCTGCGTGCAGCTCCTCGAAAATCGCAAGTATAATATAAATAGAAATATTGTTCAATATTGCACAATTGCTCAACTTTGTATCACTGCTGACATCACAATTGCTAGAGTGATCCTCTTTAATCCTGCAGACAGACAGACAAACAGACAGACATACAGACAGACAGACAGACAAACAGACAGACAGACACACAGACAGACAGACAGACAGACAGACAGACAGACAGACAGACACACAGACAGACAGACAGACAGACACACAGACAGACACACAGACAGACAGACAGACAGACAGACAGACAGACAGCTTCCTAGCTGGAGATAGTAAAGAGCTGTACCCACACTCACCTGTGGGTTTTTTTAGTCCGTGTGGGATCCTGTTGACGGTCAGGATGTACCCGTCCTCCGTCTGAACCATGTGCTCCTCTGCTGGGTACCCCCACCTCCGCACGATCTCTGTCTGCACACGCACACACACACACACACACACACACACACACACACACACACACACACACACACACACACACACACACACACACACACACAGTCACTAGTCGTGTTTCCATTACCCTCAGAAATGCGCAAAATCTAAATATCGCAATAGAAAGTGGGTAATGGAAACACGTAAATTTCGAAAAACCTCCCAAATATCGCAAAAAGTTTTTGCGCTCTCATGAGGTGGTTTTTCAGACGTGTCGATATAGCAGTTTATCGCAAAAATGTAATGGAAACACATTTTTCGCATTTGCATGTCATGTGACCCATCTTCTCCTTTGGAAAAGGAGCGGAAAATGAAAGGAAAATGAGGGAGAAAGGGTTCGATAAGCCGTGGCAAAACCTCCACAGCAACCTAGCAGAAAGACGAGTGTTGTGCAAAAGCGGAGCTGGGGAAAATAGATCATGTTTAATGACAGAAATCGGTCCATGGTGACAGGCTGCCTGTCTGTGTGCGCGCAGTTGTAGGCTACCTTTTTTCCTCTGCCTCTCGCGCTCACTGCATTCACCGCAGCCAGCAACATGTTGGGGCAGGGTACGACACTCATTTCTTTTGAATTGATAATCAGGCTCGTTTATATGCGTTGTAACTTCATGTGGTGATTTGCATTGACCATTGGTTGGATTTGAGCATGCAGGGGACGGGATTTGGGGCAGATCCCCATGCGTAATCACTGTGGCAGCTGCTGCAACGGGGAATTGCGTTCAGCTGTGTGCGCCGTCACTCAAACTCAACTTCAATGGAAACGCCTACAAGTCGCAACTGTACATTGTCGAAGTTGTAGAAATATCGCAATTATTTTGCGAAAAACTGTAATGGAAACACAGCTACTGACATCAATCCATCAATTTGGAGCATTAGCGCAGGTATACTGTATCTATCCAGCTAATGTTAGCCAACACAGGCTAGCTGCACCAGTTAGCAGAGTGCCGCTAGCTAGCTAGCTAGTGTGTACTAGCTAGCTAGCTAGTGTGTACTAACTAGCTAACCGATATTCTGACAGATGTGTTAGCAGCTCACTGTCGGCTGCTGCTGTATTCACACCAGAGATGCTCACAAGTCATTTTTGCAAGTCCAACTGAAGTCTCAAGGGACACTATTGAGGGGAAACCCATAGTTAATAATATGTGTTCTCTAATCTAAAGTCTTACCCAAAAGTGACGTTATCTGGTTGCTGGCTGCTGTTCATATGATTCACTTTTTCACCAGTCTATTCATGGTGTGTGCAAACGTGACAGAATATCACTACATGACATCACATGACCTTTAACCTCTGACTGACTCAGCGAGCTGTGATTGTCACTCATGGTTTATATGGGTGCAAGGGTTAGCAGGGTGCAAGGGTGGAGGGACACACACACACACACACACACATGTGACAGTCTCATGACCGCTGTTTGCTCTGACCGGAAAAACGTCACGTATCTGCATAATAATAGGTATCGATAAGGTCCAAATCAAGTCATATCATGACTAGTCAGATCTGGCCCAGAATATCACCCCATTTCAATCATACAGAGAAAAATAGTTTACCACTGGGAATCTCCACGAGGATAACGAAATGGTTGTAATCGAGCTCTAATCAATTCCCTTCTTGTCCAAAATCGAATGATCATTTATTTGGTTGAGAAATAGTTGTTGATCGACGGTCACACTGTGATGTCCACTCCACAGACTTTACTTGACCCACTTTTTTAAAGATAAAAACACGTTTTATGCCATAACATTCAGGTTACATGTAGAGTATATTTGGTGTCGGTCACTTAGCCTGTGCTATGGTGTGCAGCCAGCAGGGGAGCCAGAGCCTGTGCTATGGTGTGCAGCCAGCAGGGGAGCCAGGTCAAGTTATAACGTTAACGTTATAACGTTATATGATTGACTAACACATACAGTATTATGTGATATGGTTTGAGCAGAATGAGCCCTAAGCACCGCCCACTACCACTTTTACATGCTTAAAATTATGCACATAAGACCCTATTTTAGATTTTTAGGGGTTCAAGCCCTGAAGGGGCTGAAACCCTATTGTTTTTCACCCGGTTTATTATTATTCTTGTTGTTCATCTGCCCCAACGCAAATTCCCGTGAGTTGGTAAATGGTAGAGACCTGAAACCTGGCCCAATGACAGATATTGTTGGCTGGTAGGTGCTCAAAAAAGATTTTTCGAATCGGCCTGAAGGTGGCGCTATAATCAATGGTTTTACGTTAAAGGCCTTAACTTCCACGCCGTTGGTCCGATTTTCAAACTTTTATGGATCAACATCTATGGAGCAAGCTCTACAAACTGGCTTTTTGAAACCTTTGAAATCTCCTTTCGTTTCGGAGATATTAATCGTTAAAGTTGTGAGAGGGCGTGGCCTATCAGCTAAATTGTCATAACTTCATGACCGATTAAGGAATCTTCACGAAACTTGCAGGAGGTCTTCGGAGACCATCCTAGACCATGTGTGTCAAATTTTGTGCAATTCGACCAAAAGGGGGCGCCATAAACGCCAGAAATGGGCGTGGCTTAACATAAAAAAGGCTGTAACTCCACACCTGTTTGTCCAATGATCGCGAAACTTGTCAGATATATCAAGTAGGATGTCCTAGTCAGAATCAGAAGCTTTGTCATCTGCGCAAGGCTTGAACCCCGCCCATCGCCGCTTGCGGCTATATTTTTCTTATTATTATTATTTATTTATTTTTTACATTTCACAATTTCCATTCTGTTCTTTCTAGATTGGATTAAATATGAGCCGGGTCTGCTCAAGGTTTCTTCCCCTTTCCTTGCCGCCATCACTAAGTCCAAGGTCTTGTTGGGTCTAAAATAAAGTGCCTGGTCTTCTTCCTGTTCTATTTGTAAAGTGCCTTGAGATCAAATAATTCTTGTTATGATTTGGCGCTATATATATATATCTAGAAAACACACCAGAAAACAGTTGTTAAAGGCAGATGTTGACCCCCCCCCCCCCTCTCTTCCCTTCACCCCCACATGAAACCTCCTCAGCTCCTTCTGAACCAAAGAGCTTCCCCAGTCATGTGATCAGTCATGTGACGCAGACAGAAACTCTTTAGGGAAGTTGTGTTGAACTCATTCACATTCACTCACTGTCATTTCAACACACTGTTCTGTCCCTGTGTCTTCTTGAATTTAAATTTGAGATTTAAAACTGGCTTTTGTGATTTATATGATTTCCTCTGGTCAATTCTCTGTTATGGAGGATCTAGAGTTTGAATGATGTGCCTCACTGACTCTACTGTTTTTTCTTGTTATGTTCTTGTAGGGAACTTCAATAAATAAACGTTGACAGAAACCATCTTCCCATCTGCCTTGTTAGACAGTAAACCAGTTTTTCAGGCCGGGGACCCTTGTGTGTGTGTGTGTGTGTGTGTGTGTGTGTGTGTGTGTGTGTGTGCGTGTGCGTGCGTGCGTGTGTGTACTCACGATGTTCATGTCGACCTCGGGGTCCAGGCTGGCTCCTGATTGGCTGACGGGACGTGGTTTCAGGACAGCGACGCTGTCACTCGGCATGGCGTGGACGAGTCCCGCGAGCGCCAACACACACACACACAGCATGTTCACCTGCAACACACACACACACACACACACACACACACACACACACAGCCCAGTTGTGATTGGCTAAAGGAGACTGTTGTTTTGGCATGGCTCCACCACATGTCAGAGTGGTGATGAGGCGGGAAACCAAACTTTCTGCTGTTTAAAATCCTGCTGCAGTTTATGAGAGATCTGACTTTAAATATCAGTTCACAGACTGCATGTTACAAAGATCTGACTTTAAATATCAGTTCACAGACTGCATGTTACAAAGATCTGACTTTAAATATCAGTTCACAGACTGCATGTTACAAAGATCTGACTTTAAATATCAGTTCACAGACTGCATGTTACAAAGATCTGACTTTAAATATCAGTTCACAGACTGCATGTTACAAAGATCTGACTTTAAATATCAGTTCACAGACTGCATGTTACAAAGATCTGACTTTAAATATCAGTTCACAGACTGCATGTTACAAAGATCTGGCTTTAAATATCAGTTCACAGACTGCATGTTACAAAGATCTGACTTTAAATATCAGTTCACAGACTGCATGTTACAAAGATCTGACTTTAAATATCAGTTCACAGACTGCATGTTACAAAGATCTGACTTTAAGTCAAGTCAAGTCAAGTTTATTTATATAGCCCTAATTCACAAGCATGTCTCAGAGGGCTTCACAGAAAGTATGTCTAGCTGATTCTAGCTAACACACAGTAACAAGAATATACAGAATAAAGATAACATTTGAACATTTGAAGAAAGCAGGAGAGTGGAGGAGGGAGGGAGAGGGAGGAGGGAGGAGAGGGGGGAGGTGGGGAGAAAATAGGAAATGTGGAGGGGGAGAGAACAGAGGAGGAGAGATGAGGGTGCAGGGGAGGGAGAGCCAGGGTAGGGGTAGGGTCTAGGGTTGGGGGAGGGGAGGGAGTAGGATACGGGCCCGGATTAGGGCGAGGGTGGGGAGAAATGGGAAATGTGGAGGAGGAGAGAACAGAGAAGGAGAGGGTGCAGGGGAGGGAGAGCAGGGGGAATGTGAGAGGGAGGAGAGGGCAGAGAGGAGGAGAGAACAGAGAAGGAGAGGTGGGAGGGCGCAGGGGAAGGAGAGCAGCGGGAATGTGAGAGAGGGGAGAGGACAGAGAGGAGGAGAGAACAGAGAAGGAGAGGTGGAAGGGTACAGGGGAGGTAGAGTAGAGGTAGGGTCTAGGGTGGAGGGAGGGAGTAGGATACGGGCCCGGATTAGGGCGAGGGTGGGGAGAAAATGGGAAATGTGGAGGAGGAGAGAACAGAGAAGGAGAGGTGGGAGGGTGCAGGGGAAGGAGAGCAGGGGGAATGTGAGAGAGGGGGGAGGACAGAGAGTAGAGGTAGGGTCTAGGGTGGAGGGAGGGAGTAGGATACGGGCCCGGATTAGGGCGAGGGTGGGGAGAAAATGGGAAATGTGGAGGAGGAGAGAACAGAGAAGGAGGGGTAGGAGGGTGCAGGGGAAGGAGAGCAGGGGGAATGTGAGAGAGGGGGGAGGACAGAGAGGCAGAGAAGGAGAGGTGGGAGGGTGCAGGGGAAGGAGAGCAGGGGGAATGTGAGAGAAGGGAGAGCAGGAAGTGGCAGGGATTCAGGAAAATAGGGGAGAAGAGGAGAAGGAGCAGAGGGGGGAGAATGAGGAGAGAGCAGGAGAAGGGAGGGGGGGGCGGTGGGATGTGGGGGAGGAAAGAGCATGGAAAGAGAGGAGAACAAGAAGGGGGAAGAAGGGAAGAAGCGGGGGAAGGGGGAAAGAGAGGGGGGGGGGGAGAAGATCAGACAACTGACTACTCTAAGCATTAACCAGAGCTAACTGGGACATAGTATCTAGCTAATCTACAGCCTAATCTGGCCTATCCTACCCTGCTCTAGTCTGATTTTAGCCTGAACACTAACAGGTCAGCCTTAGGCTGTAGCTAATCTATCGCCTACCTAAGCTGTTCTAAACCAACCGGCAGCCCTCGACCAGTGATGAAGAGCACCGATGCCCCCCGACCCGGCCCCCGCCCACATAAGGCGTGGGAGGGAAGGCCAGGCCGGGACACAGCGGCACCCCCTCACCCCCAGTGAACGCAAGAAAACCTGTCCACCATATGGTGGCAATCCACACATGGATCGCCACATGGATTGCCCCAGTGACTTGGCTGAGGAGGAACCTTGTGAGGTCGTTGTGCTAGGGGCCAATTGCTGCGGCCCGGGCGGACCCAGCCCCCACGCGACCCGCCCCCCCAGCCCCCAGCCACCAGCATAGTGACTGAGAGCATGAGAGCAGGCCACGCGGGGGACGGGCCCACCCAGGCCACAGCAGCGGACCCCCATCTGGGGACTCCCCTCCGAGACAGGCCGAGAGATGCCGGGCTAAACCATACACAGAGTTTCCGATAATGAAACTCTGTGAATGGTTTATTATGGAAATAAAATGTACAAGAGAACAGAAAATTGAAAATGTAAAAAAAGAGTCCAACAGAAGGGATATAAAAATGTAATTTTTAAATTATCCTAAGATCAGGGAAGGGAGTTGAAAATCTAAAAAGTAGAGTCCAAAAAGAAATAGAAAATGCAGTAAATATCAGTTCACAGACTGCATGTTACAAATATCTGACTTTAAATATCAGTTCACAGATTGCATGTTACAAAGATCTGACTTTAAATATCAGTTCAGACTGCATGTTACAAATATCTGACTTTAAATATCAGTTCACAGACTGCATGTTACAAATATCTGACTTTAAATATCAGTTCACAGACTGCATGTTACAAAGATCTGACTTTAAATATCAGTTCACAGACTGCATGTTACAAAGATCTGACTTTAAATATCAGTTCACAGACTGCATGTTACAAATATCTGACTTTAAATATCAGTTCACAGACTGCATGTTACAAAGATCTGACTTTAAATATCAGTTCACAGACTGCATGTTACAAATATCTGACTTTAAATATCAGTTCACAGACTGCATGTTACAAAGATCTGACTTTAAATATCAGTTCACAGACTGCATGTTACAAATATCTGACTTTAAATATCAGTTCACAGACTGCATGTTACAAAGATCTGGCTTTAAATATCAGTTCACAGACTGCATGTTACAAAGATCTGACTTTAAATATCAGTTCACAGACTGCATGTTACAAAGATCTGACTTTAAATATCAGTTTATATAGTTTAAATATCAGTTTATGACACAGACTGCATGTTACAAAGACCTGACTTTAAATATCAGTTTATATAGTTTAAATATCAGTTTATGACACAGACTGTATGATGTTACAAACATCTGACTTTAAATATCAGTTTATATAGTTTAAATATCAGTTTATGACACAGACTGCATGATGTTACAAAGATCTGACTTTACATATCCTACAGAAACCCACTATCATCACATCAGTAGCACACTGGAATATATCAGTGAGAACAAACTACATTAATAATCTATCAATCAGACACTGGAGACAATGGAGACACTGGCGCTCTAGCCTGTATGTGCAGAGATAAGGCTGAAAGTCCTGCCTTGTTTATATATGCCCTGTTGATTTATTGTTTTGTTTTTGTCTTGTTTTTTATGTTTTATGTGTTCTTCACTATGGACCCCTCTGTGTGTGTCTTGAATAAAGTTTGAATTGAATTGATTGAAATCAATCAATCAATCAATCAATCAATCATCATCATCAGTTAGATAGACATAACGATAGATCTATGGCTAAACCCACTGGACATTAGCTGCGTTCACTGTCCCACAAAACCCAACAAACAGACCCACATGCACAGTAGACCACATCAACAGGTACAGTAGCATACAAACTCTAACCCGCTACAATATAAAAAACGATATGAGGATTATAGAAATAGCCTATTACACAAATTGTCGGCCAAATTAAGCAAACATCTTAATTTTGAGAACATTTTGTCTCGTGCTGAATACAGCACAGCCACACACACGCACGCACCAGACGTGCGCGCACACACACACACACACACAGCTCTACACCTGTAAACATGTGTAGTTACCAGTAGTTATTAAGCTGTAGTGTGTGATGTGATGTGTGGACGGTATGAACTGAACTCACCTCTTCTGAGCTCTCTCTCTCTGCTGCAGCTTTTCTTTGTGGATGGAAGAAAGAGGAAAACAGCTTCTGTGACGTGGGAGCGACCCCGCCCGTGATTGGTTTGGTCAGAGACGAGCTCAACAGGCACGTGACTTTTCGTGATGTTTCCGGTCCCGGAAGTAACTTCCCCATTCATCTCCAATTATAAGTCTCACGCATGGTCTCACACTAGCTTCTAGCGACGGATAGGTACGGCGGACACTGCGAGACATGTCATCACGTCGTCTCACGAGTCACGTGGTCCGACCCTCGCTACGGCTGCTGAAGTGAACTAGACGATAGTGGGCGTGCTCTGTACTTAGGGGGCGTGCTCTGTAGCCTACTGCCTCCGTCCGGAGCTGGACCCTTCTTTCACATTGGGGATCATTAAAGTCTTTCTGATTCTGATTCTAAACAAAATGTGACTGTGTAGAATCATGTTTATTTCCAACAAAATTATCTCGCAATATCATTGTTTTGCTAGAATGTAAAAATATATATTGTTATATTACATGTTATATTAAGATGTACAGCACTTCCTGTCGTTTTACATCTTAATTTGTTAAAATAATGTATATTTATTGCCTGTTCCTAGGAGAGCTAGCATGGGAAGTTGAAGTTGGGCTGAATTCTTTATTGCAGCTGGAGGGAAAAACAACAAAAACTGAACAGCTAAAACTGAAATTAAGATTAAGATAACTGTATTGTCATTGTAGGCAAGCATGAAGAAATGGAAGAACTGTAGTGTGTTAGAGGGTACACAGAGGAGAATACTGTCACAGAGGACTAAAGAGACGATTTACCATTTAAAGAAACCAGAAAACTTCACATTTCAGAAGCTGGAATTAGAGAATTAGAACATTTTCCTTACAGAAATGGTTCAAAAATGATTAATAGATCATCAAGATAGGCAATTAATGTAATATTTGGCAATTAATCGATGATTGACTAATTGTTGCAGCTCTTTATCAGTTTTTATAAAATGCATTTTTATGTATTTTCAAAATACAAAATACATATTTGGATTTCGAATACGTATTTGGATTTTAAATACTGAATATTTTTTCAGACCAGTATTTTGTATTTGTATTGTGATACATTTTTTGAGCAAGTATTTGTAATTTGCATCAAAATACTTTATGATGTATTTTCGCCCATCTCTGGCGCCGCCTAGCGGCCGACTCCAGCACATCATCTATCTATCTGAACAGACAGTATTCGACAATACCAGTGTAAGCGACGTGTGTGCGTGCGTGTGCATGCGTGCATGTGTGTGTGTGTGTGTCAGTGAAAACAGTCCAAGACGTTCTGGGTTTTACTAATAACTTTTAGTGAGGTAATTAGGTGCAGCAGCTCATCTTTTTCACCTAGCTCCACCAGGCTCCACCTCGCCCTCCTTCTTCTTCTCTCCTCACAACACCTCTCCAACTCTCCTGCTATCTCCGCAGCGCCGTCTGGCGGCCGACTCCAGAACATTACCCAAACATATGAACAGATGACAATATTCGACAATACCAGTGGTTATTGACCTGGAGAGTCACTGCTGTTTTTATCTTTATTACAAAAGAATCAATCATACTTGAGGGAATAGACAAAACGTCATATAATTAACACACAGCAATTAACATATTTACAAAGTTCCTGCTCCTCTGCACACGCAGGATAAAAATACAAATAAAATTGTAAAAGTATTTAAATTTCCAATGCTTCAGATTATATTCTCAGTCCCACACAGGGAGAAGGGAACTGATTTAAAAAAAAATCCTCCCCTCACTACAATGATTCTTTTAGTTTTTGGGGGGGTGGGGGATAAGAATATGAGCCCGAGCCTGATGAGCCCGAGCCTGAGACCACCTGCAGCACTGGGCCACGTAGAGACCAGCTGACTGGAGGGAGCCGAACAGAGCACAGTAGAAGACCGGAGAGTGAGTGGTTTTAAAGGAACAGCTCACCCTAAAATCCCAAATAAATATATTCCCTCTCACCTGTAGTGAAAGTCTGTGCATTATCTTGAGTAACGGGGTCATGATTTCTGGAAGGAGACATTGCTGTTGAGTTTTTCAAATGTATTTCTTTGGTGCTTCGAGCACCACAAGCCGAGTGCCATCCAGTTCCATTGTATTGAAGAGAATGCAGACATCTCTGCAGCCGATATCTCCAAAAGTCAGGCAACGATCCCAAAACGATATAGATGGATAAATCGCTCTACAGGTGAGAGGAAAAATATGTATTTTTGATTTTAGGGTGAGCTGTCCCATTAAGTTATTACAGCCGCTTCCTCTGAGCGCGTGCAGTGGGGCTCTCTCTCCATGACAGGTGTCAAGCTCAAAGTTTGCGTTTGAGGTAGAAGCAACCTCGTTCACGGTGATTCTATCACATTCTTCTATTAATAATACAATAACGAGGTGGCCCTTCAGCCGGAGGCAGAACTCGCCATCTTCGGCTGCTCAGAGTCCTCTCTGAATTCCAATGCATTTTGATGCCAATTTTAATGCAAATGGTGAAATAAACTTGAAACTTGAAACCCTGTGTCTGAGCCTGTTTGTCTGTTTTGTCTTGTTTGTGTTCTATACAAATTTAAAATATGAAAATAAAATATATAAAAAAAACAAAAAACAATAACGAGTTGTCATAATAACCGCTTTGCAGCAATGCACGGCCATGTTGGGGCAGTTGATGATGTCACTGCTGGTGATGTCACTTCCTGGAGGTCCTGGAGCGCAGCTGTCTCTTGATAATGAGGTGATCGCTCTCCTTCTCCTTCTCCTCCTCTGCTCCTCCCATCAGCTGCAGGGATAGGGAGAAAACCAACATCCATCCACTTCTCAAATAATTTATATTCAATGGACTTTTCTAATAACTAGAAATCTATATACACACACACACACACACACACACACACACACACACACACACACACACACACAGTATTTATTTTGTGGATGTGAAGGCAGACACACACACTCTCTCACCAGGTGTGGAGAGTCGAGGAGTGGACAGCTGACGTCCACCTTGTAAAGTTTCCTCCGGCCTCGTTTGGGTTTGGTCGCCACGGTAACCACCTTCTCCACCGAATGCCCGCTGACCAGACCCATGATGCTCTTAGCTGCAGAGTCACATGACACACAGAGTCACATGTCACACCGAGCAGAGATGGGGACTTGGACTTGAGTCGCGCACACAGTGACTTGAGACTTGTCCTCAAAGACTTGAGACTTGGACTTGAGGTTTGGGACTTGTGAACAATGTTTTTTTGTGCGTGCATTAACATTAAGGAGATGACTACTAATATCTATTTATCTACTTTAATCAATGGTGATATTGTATGCTAATAGATAAATACAGTACATGCTTTGAATTCCTTAGTTTTGCTGTATACAGTGTCCCTAAATAATCGCTATGCGCACACACACCTTTGCTGCTCAGTATGGAAGGCGAGCTGTGGAGTAAATCTCCAATCTTCTGGAGAGTTCCATCTTTCTTCTCCTTCACCACCGAAGAAGACTAGAGAGAGAGAGAGAGAGAGAGAGAGAGAGAGAGAGGTTAAGTCAAAGCAGTAAAGACTGTGGTGGGTTGAGGGTTTGATTCTGCTGTTCTTCACCTGTTTGTTTCCTCTCAGTCTGTTCCTCTTATTCTCACTGTTCAACAGGTCCTGCAAAAAACACACACACACACACACACAAGATTATATTATCAATCACTACTTTAAACTGTATAGGGACAATCACTGCTGAGAGGGTCAGCAGTTTTAAGTACCTAGGCATGTACCTCAGTGAGGACCTCACTTGGAGTCTGCACTCTGAGCACACGCTCAAGAAGTCCAGACAACGTCTATACTTCCTCCGCCGGCTGAGGAAGTTTAAGGTCGCACCATCCATCCTGAAGACCTTCTACTCCTCAGCCGTCGAGAGTGTCCTCACTGGGTGCATCTCCGCCTGGTATGGGAGCTGCACTAAAAGGGACCAGGTAGCCCTACAAAGGGTGGTGCGCTCAGCTGAGCGTATCACCAGAGTGTCTCTGCCCACCCTGCATGACACCTATTCTAAGCGGGTGAGAGCAAGAGCTCATAAAATAATGAAGGACGCCACACATCCCAACTTTGGCCTGTTCACCATGCTGAGGTCAGGGAGACGCCTTTGTAGCCTGAAGTCAAAAACCGAAAGGCTCAAGAGAAGCTTCTTCCCCCAGGCTGTTCGCATGCTCAATGCTAGCCACTAGCAGCATTAGGACCACACAATATTTATTTTTAAATTTTTAAAATATGGCACTTTATTTCTATTTTAATTAAAGACAGGACATGACGATACTGTATAGCACTTTACGATCAGCACTTTATGTCTCTTATATGTTCTGTGTCTTTTATTGTTTTTACTGTTTTTATTGATATCTACCTTTTCTGGCACATTGCAGAGACTAAGTCCCATTGCATTTCACTGCATGTTTTACACTGTATTTCTGTGCAAGTGACAAATAAAGTATCCTTGATCCTTGATCAATTACTTTGTTTGACATTTTAATTTTAATTTAATTAAAAAAGTGTAAAAAACAACTTTCTGATGTAAAATCAATGGGTCTCGTGTGAAATGAAATGAGCTGATGGTGTTGTTTATCTCACACACACGCACACACAGCGGTTAGCCTCATCAAACTTGGGCTGGGCAATACCATTATGGACCAAAAAATCAGATCTCTGTATTTTTAGGCTGTATGGTGTTACACGAGATATATCTCTGTATTTTCTACTAAGTGGGCTAAATGTTAAATATGTAAGTCAACTGAGATGTAGGGCTGGGCGATGGATAAAATCAAATATCACAATATTTCTGAGCGAATACCTCGATATCGATCTGTTGGTACTTTCACAAAATTTTCACACAATGAGATTTATTTATTTATTATTATGTTTGTGATTTTCCCCCATTTTCTCGCAAATTATACTTGGCCAATTTATCCCCATGCTGCCCCGATCGCTGCTCCACACTCTGCCGATCTGGGGAGAGCCGAGACTAGCACCATGCTTCCTCCGACACATGCACAGTTGTTGCCAGTCGCTTCTTTTAACCTGACATGGGGAGCTTCAGAGAGTAGGGAGGGGGAGTAGGACGTAACACGTGGGAGGATCACACTATTCCCACCAGTTCCCTTCCACCGCGGCCAGGCGCCTCGAGCGACCAGAGGAACTGTATACTGTACGGAGAGTGACGGTAAAGGTATTGTGTACAGTATCTTGGTTATGTGTGGGCGATATGGCAGATGGACGAAAGTCCCCCTTAAAGTATCCCTTTAACATAAGTGTTGTAATATTGGTCGCATGGTTTAGGAACTCGGTTTGTTTGCATTATTGAACCAAGGAAAGGTGGCTTCAGGTGGGCTACAGTCGAGCGATATTGATCCAATGAAGCCACGTTAGCGTTGGCATGTTACACGAAGGAACATACGCGACCATAACTTATTGATTATATGAAGCGTGGATGCAGAGTGTGTGGGAGATTATTTTGCACTACCTTCTCCTTCGAGAGGGTCTGGTAACGCGAGGTTAGTGTGAGCCTGAGCGGTCAGAAAATGTGACTGGAGCGTATTGGCTCGCTCCTGGCCAATCCCAGCGCTTGACTGCTGCGTAGGCGGGCGCAGGGCACCGTGTTGGCCAATCCCAGCGCTTGACTGCTGCGTAGGCGGGCGCAGGGCACCGTGTTGGCCAATCCCAGCGCTCGCCTGCTGCGTAGGCGGGCGCAGGGCACAGTGTTGGCGTGTTCTGCCCAAAACTCCAGGTGGTTCCATAATAACGCGAGGCAGACGGCAGAGGGAAAGGAGTGCTCATATCTGTTAGTTTTGATTGGTGGAAGTCTGAGGAGGGAACCAGATGGCAGGAAGTGAAAGTGTTGGTCTAAGTGATGGGAACAATCAGACAGGATGGATTTAGCTTTCTTACATGTTTGTTTGTTGTGAAGATCCTGCAGTGACACCTGAGTTGTGCCAGTCATTTTGTTACAGACATGAATCACCTTACTTAGTACATTGTTACTTAGTACATTGTTGTGTTTGACCTTGAGAGACTGAAACCAGCAGATAAAAGAAAAGGTGAGCACAGACTCTATATTAGCTCCGGTTGTTAACTTGTATCCAAGGTTCGTCCTATTTTCTGGCGCAGTGAACGACGTTGCAGGAGTAGCTCAGGTATATATTTTTTCTTTTCTTACATATTGCCCAGCCCCTGTCAGACATTTCCGTTAACAAGAGATGCTTTCCCAACACACACACACACACACACACACACACACACACACACCTCTACATCGCTGCTCTTCCTCTTCCTCCTGGTCATTCTGGTCTGGTCGGCCATGTTTGACTGCAGAGAGACAGACACTTCCTGTTCTGGATGAGGGACACGCCCACCATGCCCGGACGCAGCCTGCGTTACAACAGTAGAAGAAGAAGGTTCAGTTCCTACATCACCTACTATGACCTACCTACTTCTACTACTCCAGACTGCTATCCAAACCCGCTCCCATCTAGAACCAGAACTATAAAGATAACTATAGAGTAGAGCCCGACCGATACTGGATTTTTGAGGCGGATGCCGATACCGATATTAGGGAGTAAAAAAATTCCGATATCGATATATCGGCTGATATTTATTTTTTTCCTCGACTTTTTTATCCAATTTTTATCCCCCATTAGTGCTAATTTTTAATTTATTTATCCTGGTTGCTGCTCCACCCTCTGCCGATCTGGGGAGAGCCGAAAACTGGCTCCATGCTTCCTCCGAGACATGGGCAGTTAGCCAGCCGCTTCTTTTCACCTGACAGGGGAAGCTTCACCGGTCGGACATAGCACGTGGGAGGATCACGCTATTCCAACGAGTTCCCCTCCCTCCGAACAGGCGCCTTTAACGACCAGAGGAGGCACCACATCAGCAACCGGACAACAGGATATTGCATGTTTTGGTGAAGGGGTTCTGTGATAGTAAAATGTCGACTGGTGATAACCTCCTGCCAGAGTGGGACCCCAAACCTCGCTTAGTTCTAAGAGAGGAGGGGCAACATGCGGAGGAACGTAGCCCAGCGCAGTGATCTACAGAACCTGGTGAGGCAAATACACACTGAATGCAATGTTGATCAATTTTATGTCAAATTGAGTAGCTGTCAAATTTAGAATAATGTTATACAATTGGGGATAAAACATAGAGGATAATTACTGCTAAAAGCTACAGGTCTGGGGGATGTTAATTTACTATCACAGTTCCTATATGAAGGAAACCCCCGGGAGGCACGGGGAGAACATGCAAACTCCACACAGAAAGGCCCTTTTGACGACCCCACCCGTGCGGTGGGCACTCGAGGACATGCGGACGGGCACGCATTCCTTCAGCGTTCACAGCGTCCCAGGTGGGAATCGAACCCAGGACCTTCGAGCTGTGAGGCGACAGCGCTTACCACTGCACCACCATACCCTCCATCGGCCGACATTCTTACATTATATATACACATTATATTACACGATTTTTTTGCAATGATCCCTCAAATATCAAACACTTGACAAAGATATGAGGTGACATGAATTGAAATATGTAATGTAGGCAGGATATTTTACAGCTTATTAATAAACTTTATTCTCCAAAATGATGAAACAGTAAACTTAACTGGGAATTTAATAATTATAAATAACTAGAAATACAAAAACACAAGAAATAGAACAAATAGCTAAGAAGAAATATCAAATATACACATGCTGTCTATAACTTAAAAAAAAAGTTTTTATTTTTTTTTGGCAATATCGGCCGATACGATATATCGGTGATCAGCCAATATCGGCGAACCGATATATCGGTCGGGCTCTACTATAGAGATACCTATAAAGATAACTACATGTACAATAGGGCTGGCACGGATCAGAAAACCCGCGGTTCGGATCGCGTGACGGATTTTGAGCCACGGATCACGGATTTTTCGGATCAGCAAAAAAAAAGAAATCAAATCAAATCTAAACTAAATAAACTATCTGGTGTGCACAACATTGTCAGACTAAACTCCGGCTGACACCCCAAAAACCTACAATCCGCTACAGAAAGATTTATATTGTTTGTTTATTAACTGGCCCCTGGCCTCCTATCATTTCACAAAAGTGGCCTCCGGGCAAAGCAAGTTGAGTATCACTGCCGTATATGGACGGGAGCAGCCCAGGCAGCACCTCTCGCTCAGACACTAGACAGTGATTTCCACATTGTCTCTGATCTTGGTATCAAGGAGGCTGTACTAGTCCAAATCTGAAGTTTTCTCATAATTGGTGAAAATGGGTGAGGCCTATGTAGTAATAGCTGGTAAATCAAAATGAGTTGATCCATCACAGAGACATCATATTTGGCCCAATGACAGATATTGGTAACTATTACTAGCTCCAGAAATATTTTTCAAATTGGCCTGATGGGAAGCCGGATTGGGGGTATGGGTCGCTGCACTAGCGCCTCATCTGGTCAGCCGGGCTGGATTTAGACAGAATGATTTAATCGCACATTTCAGCATCTGGCCAAGCCGCTGACTACGTGATATGCTAACGTTAGCTAGCTAAAGCTATGACGTATTTTATTGTACTGTTGCTTTTTCTATTGTCGAATAAAATAAAATAAAATAACAGCAAAACTGCTTCAGTGATGTTGAAACAGGGGCTTTTGGCTAACCCCCTCGAAACCCCTTATAAAGTCTGTGGTATCGGTCGCCAAGTTTGATGTGTTAACGTTAAGCTGTGGCATTGTTTACTGACAACCTAGTCACACCCGGGTACAAATAGTCACATTGTCTATTTTACACCCGGGTGCAAATAGCATCTGCCGGGAAAAAATCGCCAGATTGGCAACACTGTTCTATGTAAACATGCAAATTAAGCGTTTAACCGAGATGCTTAACCGGTCAGAGACTTTCTCGCCGGTTAACGGGATACGCCAACATTTTTGGAGGTTCGCCGATAGTAAAAGTAGAATTATGTAGATGCCTTTATCTTCACTGTGCGTGCAGTCCAAAGTGCGGTACACCCCTCACTGCAAGTTAGCTTAGCACTACAATGGCAGTATACGATACAGCTGCCTACCCCAATTCAGTCACCCAAAATACACATTCCAACAGCACCAGAAACACTCACATGTACATGTTGTGACTCCTGTACTCGCCACACGATGAAATAATAATCCAAAGTTATGGGAAATGGTAATTTTCCCAGTAGACACAGTTGGGGGGGGGGGGGGTTCTGGGAAGGTTGAACTCACCTGTGTGTTCTGTTGCTCTTGTTGTGTTTTCAGTCGGTCCATCTCTCTCCTCACAGCCTCGTACTGCCTGCTGCCCAGGCTGCTCCTGGCCTCCCTTTCTCTCCTCTCCTGCAGCCTCTGCATCTCCTGCTTCAGCTCCTCCACCACAGCCACCCTCCTCTGCTCCTCCTCCTCTCTGCTCCTCTGCATCTCCTGCTCCTTCTCCTCCTCCACAGCCACCCTCCTCTGCTCCTCCTCCTCTCTGCTCCTCTGCATCTCCTGCTCCTTCTCCTCCTCCACAGCCACCCTCCTCTGCTCCTCCTCTCTGCTCCTCTGCATCTCCTTCTCCTCCTCCACAGCCACCCTCCTCTGCTCCTCCTCTCTGCTCCTCTGCAGCTTCTTCTCCTTCTCCTCCTCCACAGCCAGCCTCCTCTGCTCCTCCTCCTCTCTGCTCCTCTGCAGCTTCTTCTCCTTCTCCTCCTCCACAGCCAGCCTCCTCTGCTCCTCCTCCTCTCTGCTCCTCTGCAGCTCGGCCTCCTTCAGACTCGCCAGCTCTGACAGACGCATGGAAGCAATGATGGAAACATTTTGAAGGTGAAGTCAAAATGAGAACAATGTCAGGGAAGCTGCAGGTTAACTTAACGCAGCCTGAAGTTGAACTAAAGAATCCTGCATTCATGTGGTGTCCCGGACATCACAACAACAAAGAAGTATTTCCGGGTGCCACTGCAGCAGAAACTGGTATGAAATAATCTAGAGCAGGGCTGGCCAAACTACGGCCCGCGGGCCAACTGCGGCCCGCTGCCCTTTTTTAATTGGCCCGCCATGAATTTAGCAACACCACTTTTTTTTTTTTTTTTTTTTGCTAAAAACGTTTTTCCGTTTTAAAGTTTAAAACGGAAAACGAAAACACGAACGAAAACAAAAAAACTGACTCCCCATATCGTTTTTTCAATTTAAAACCATTGAAAATGGGTTATACTTGAGTACCCTGACCTGGTCTATTTATTTTTAAACATTTTTAATACTGAATGAATGTTTAATACTAATGTTACGTTCAATTATCTCTGTCTTAACCTGTTGGCACAGGAAAAGAAAATTTGAAAACATACAGAAATACCCATTGTAATAGGTGAGCACATCATTATGTCATATTTATTTAGGTAGGAATTAAGATTTTGATGGCACAAGGGTTTTCTGGTCCAATTTTTTTTGCCGCGAAAACTGCCACGCTTAATATTGTTTGGCCCACGACTCCTTATATTTTTCTGTATGCGGCCCACAACCAAAAAAGTTTGGCCACCCCTGATCTAGAGTATATCACCAATCCATATCCATCCACCAATCCAATCATCATATATTATAGATCTCTGCATTTTTTACTAGTATGAAATGCAGCTGAAAAGCTGTGCCAAACAAACGTTAATATCTCAAAAACTATTCTAGTCCAGTAAAAATAGGGTTCAACTTCTCACTTATTGCAACACAAGCAAACTCAATGGATTTGGTCTCCTCAGAATGTTTTAAATGACAGAAAAAAGGAGCCAAGGAAAAAAATAAAAAAATAAAATGAACTGAGAATGAACTGAACTGCTTTTTTTTTGCACTGTGAACTTAGTTACAAATTCTAAATTGTGAACTATGAACATGAACTAGTTCATTTTAATCTGTGTGATCTGAACTTTGAGCTAGCTCTTGGGAAGTGTGAACTTGCACAACACTGGTCATTTGATAATGCTGACTGACACTTCACAAATCAATATTATCGATTTGATTATCGGCCAAAGCCTGTTGACATGCTTACCCTCCTTCTCTCTCTCCGCCTCTCTCTTCTTCTCCTCCTCCGCTCTCTCCATCTCCTCCAGCCTCTCTCTGTCCGTCTGCCAGGTCTGAAGCCGACTGGAGAACTCTGCTCTCTGATTGGCTAACTCCTCTCTGAGCTGTAAACACACACTCTCACTGGAGAGGAGGAGTTTGTCAGTCTTCTGTACGTATAGAATACCACCTTTTCTCAAAATGCTTCAAAAGTCAGACAAGTGGTCGTCATGTGTGAAGACTAGGGGTGTCACGATACACTCAGTTCACGATACGATACAATACACGATATTGGGTTCACGATAACGATACGATATTTGAACAATATTTTTGGCGATCGATTTGTAAGTTGAGGGGGCATCCTCCACGCTAATTTGAGTAATTTCACCATTTTCATCCTCCGTGTCTGTAACGTCCCTCGTCTGTTCAAACAAAGCAATGAAAAGGAGAGCGAGCATGCAATCAGATGCAGATCAGTGCCACCATGTTCAGCTTCTTTTTCTCGCGATATGAGATTTCATCTCAACGATACATATTGTCACGTTTTGATATCGCGATATATTGTGGGACGATATATTGTGACATCCCTAGTGAAGACTATTTTGCTGAACACAAAGGTCACAGTTTCATAAACGTTTGTGAAGCACAGAACCTATTTCAGGCATGTAAAAGGGAACTAAGCCCGCAGAATTCTACCAGACCAAACGTCGTCTCAACTTGAGATTCATCTGGGGAGCAGGGATTAGTCATGTCATCAGAACTGAAGATCTGCTAATTGGAAGACCTACCTGCAAAAGTAGGTTTCAACCCCTAGAGGGCACTCTCGCTGCATGAAAATGATAAAGTGTGTGCAGAATTATAACACTTTACTCTCAAATGTGGAGATTTTGCCCAGAATCCTTCAGCAACACAACTCTGAAGCCATCATTGATTTAAAGCCGAAAAAAATGCAGTTTAGGCTTTAGTTACCCTTTAACGAAAATCCCCATACAAAAATCCAATTGACTTTGAGATGAGGGAACCAGGAAGTGCTAACAACCGGGTCTTAGGCAGGTGTTACTGTAGGACTCATTATTATTAACATCATTATAATTCTCAACATCATTACTATTGAGACAGTTGTTTTCTGTATAGTACGACTGGAACTATTGTAATCTCCCTCTCTCTCTACCTGTCTGTCAGTGTTTTCTCCAGCTGGATTTTGTCTCTCTGCAGGTTCTCCATCTGTTGTGTTTTCAGAGCCGATCTCTCCAGCGCCGCCTCGCTCTCCTTCCTCAGCTCCGCCATGGCAGCATGGAAAACACTGTTGCTGTGCCCCGCCTCCTTCTGAAACACACGACCAATCAAATCAATCCATTAACCAAAACATTGCTCCTGTGCCCTCCTGCCTCCTGAAACATACCGACCAATCAATCATTTAACTAATCGACACCTTCATCCTCCTGAAATACACAAATGAATGAATCAACCAACCAACACACTGATCGATCCTCCTGAAACAGTAAAGAGAATACAATAAATAAAGCAGAACCTTGACTTCCTGTCTTAGACCATCGGCTTCCTGCATCAGACGCTTCACTTCCTGCGTCAGACTGTCCACGGCCTTGGTCTTCTCCTCCGATTGACTCTCCAGGTTCTGGAGGCGGGACTTGGTGGTGTCCAGCTGCTGTGATAGGCCATCAGCCCTGTCAGTCTGCTCTGTGAGCTGCTGCTGCAGGCTGGTCACCTAAAACATGTGCAGAATAAAGAGTTTAGATGGTGGAGGTGTAGGAGAAGATGTTTAGATGGTGGAGGTGTAGAAGTTTAGATGGTGGAAATGTAGGAGAAGATGTTTAGATGGTGGAGGTGTAGAAGTTTAGATGGTGGAGGTGTAGAAGTTTAGATGGTGGAGGTGTAGAAGTTTAGATGGTGGAGGTGTAGAAGTTTAGATGGTGGAGGTGTAGGAGAAGATGTTTAGATGGTGGAGGTGTAGAAGTTTAGATGGTGGAGGTGTAGAAGTTTAGATGGTGGAGGTGTAGAAGTTTAGATGGTGGAGGTGTAGAAGTTTAGATGGTGGAGGTGTAGGAGAAGATGTTTAGATGGTGGAGGTGTAGAAGTTTAGATGGTGGAGGTGGAGAAGAAGATGTTTAGATGGTGGAGGTGGAGAAGAAGATGTTTAGATGGTGGAGGTGTAGGAGATGTTTAGATGGTGGAGGTGGAGAAGAAGAAGTTTAGATGGTGGAGAAGTTTAGATGGTGGAGGTGTAGAAGTTTAGATGGTGGAGGTGTATAAGTTTAGATGGTGGAGGTGTAGGAGTTTAGATGGTGGAGGTGTAGAAGTTTAGATGGTGGAGGTGTAGGAGTTTAGATGGTGGAGGTGTAGGAGTTTAGATGGTGGAGGTGGAGAAGAAGATGTTTAGATGGTGGAGGTGGAGAAGAAGATGTTTAGATGGTGGAGGTGTAGGAGATGTTTAGATGGTGGAGGTGGAGAAGAAGAAGTTTAGATGGTGGAGGTGTAGAAGTTTAGATGGTGGAGGTGTAGAAGTTTAGATGGTGGAGGTGTAGAAGTTTAGATGGTGGAGGTGTAGGAGAAGAGGTTTAGATGGTGGAGGTGTAGAATATGTTTAGATGGTGGAGGTGTAGCAGAAGACCTGGGTCTGCAGCTGGAACATTCCGTTGATCAGAGCTTTGTTCTCCTTGGTCCGTTTGGCTGTCTCTCTCTGCTCCGACTCCAATGAACCCACCAGAGACTCACAGTCTGGACACGGAGCCGCCATGACAGCTGCAGGAGAGAGAGGGAGATTTAAAGTCAGTCTGGACACGCAGCCGCCATGACAGCTGCAGGAGAGAGAGGGAGATTTAAAGTCGGGGAAAGTACCGCCCTCCACCCCCAACAACGCTGCACTCATTATGCTGCAGTGGAACAAGCTATTAGCATTCGGTTCTTATCAATGTTAAGTTCTTTGGCGCAAATTATGATGTGGGATTATACAGTGTGTGCTCATGTGTTGTTGACATGGAACAACAAATGTTACACAGGTAGAAAAACTGACTGGAGGGGCCTTTCAGGTAAAGAAGTGACATATTGGGGCTTCAGAGGAACAATCCATGTTGTTTTGTGGCTCGTTGCACAACAGAGGACAAGGGGTTGAGATGTGTGTGGCGAGCAGCAGGTGCTACCTGTCAGCTCCTCCACCTTCTGCTCCAACACCACCTGCTCCTTCTTCAGCTGCTCCACCTCCTCCTGCCTGCTCCTACTGTTCTCAGTCTCTGCCCTCAGCTGGAGGATGGTCTCCTCCTTCCGCTCGTTCTCCTCCTGCAGCCTCCAGATCTCCTCCTCCAGAACCGCTGAGGAGCAGAGGTTTAACAGAAGAAATTAACCTACCATCATCTCTCTCTCCATCTCTCTCTCTCTGAATCTCTCCATCTGTCTCTCTCTCTCGCTCTGAATGTCTCAATCTCCCTCCTCTTCACACCTCTCTTCCTGGGCGGTCCTCCCTCCTCATCCTCCAGAGCATCACACAGTCTTTTCCTCCCCTCCTTCTCCACCGGATCTCCTCTGCTCTGCAGGCAGCGACAGCTCTGCTGCAGCTCCACCAGCTCCTTCCTGATCGATTCCACCAGAACCCGCTGAGATAGAGACAGAGCAAGAGTACTATCAGTAATAGTATTGCAAATACTAAAGGTTGGAGTTGTTCTACAACCCAGGTTTTACGATACGAGGATTCTCACATATGCTGAAGCCTGCCGTAGCAGCGCTGAACCCGGATTAGGGCTGGGCGAAAGATATTTCATATCAGTCGATATCGATAATTATTGATACTTTTTAATGACCTGTTTTTATTAATAAAAGAAAACATAAGAAGAGAAAGTTTGGAATTAACCACTTTATTTTGAACCACCTTATTTTCAAGGCACACAGATAATTGTAATGCTAACACTGTCACACATACACTCTTAGTGCAAGCAGTAATTCACAGGCATGGTGACGTTTTATTTTGATGACATAGCATTGCCAGCCTTATCAAACAGGGTATTTCAGGGTTGTTTAACGTGATTCAGTGAATGAGCTGCCCTGCATTCCGCAAGTAACGTTGCAGACGTCTGCATTTGTGAAATTGGTGTGTAACATTGTTATGTTAATGTTCCGGTCACACAAGACTGATTTTTTGCAATTTTCTAAAAAAAAAAGAAAAAAAAAATGCTTGGCTGAGATCATTTTAATCTCTAAATTCATCTGCATCTTTGCTCCAATGGTTTAAATTTTAAAACGTCAAATTTTGAGACTTCACAATCTGCTTGGACCCCGAATATTGCCGCTTGTAGCTATATTTATTATTATTTCTACTACCACTAGTGCTACCTAACCTGACGCTGCCAGTAGAGTCAGGTTAACTGCTACCTAACCTGACACTGCCAGTAGAGTCAGGTTAACTGCTACCTAACCTGACGCTGCCAGTAGAGTCAGGTTAACTGCTACCTAACCTGACACTGCCAGTAGAGTCAGGTTAACTGCTACCTAACCTGACACTGCCAGTAGAGTCAGGTTAACTGCTAGCTAACCTGACGCTGCCAGTAGAGTCAGGTTAACCTCTACCTAACCTGACACTGCCAGTAGAGTCAGGTTAACTGCTACCTAACCTGACGCTGCCAGTAGAGTCAGGTTAACTGCTACCTAACCTGACACTGCCAGTAGAGTCAGGTTAACTGCTACCTAACCTGACACTGCCAGTAGAGTCAGGTTAACTGCTACCTAACCTGACACTGCCAGTAGAGTCAGGTTAACTGCTACCTAACCTGACACTGCCAGTAGAGTCAGGTTAACTGCTAGCTAACCTGACGCTGCCAGTAGAGTCAGGTTAACCTCTACCTAACCTGACACTGCCAGTAGAGTCAGGCTAACTGCTACCTAACCTGACACTGCCAGTAGAGTCAGGTTAACTGCTACCTAACCTGACACTGCCAGTAGAGTCAGGTTAACTGCTACCTGCCAGTAGAGTCAGGTTAACTGCTACCATTACTGAGCAGGACAGAAACAGCAGCAGACTCAATTAATCAATAAGGTTGAAGTGGTGCAGTGAGCGTACGTCTCTGGTGGCATCCTCCACAGTTCTGTCTATGGCACACTGCAGTTTGCTGATGATGTCATCTTTCTGCTGACAGATGTGCATCAGGTCTGACAGCTTCTGCCTCTGCTGCTCCATACTCTGCAACAGAACACAGAGTACCATCCCTCATGAAAAAGTACTACTGAATCACTACATACTCTGCAACAGAACACAGAGTACCATCCCTCATGAAAAAGTACTACTGAATCACTATACTCTGCAACAGAACACAGAGTACCATCCCTCATGAAAAAGTACTACTGAATCACTACATACTCTGCAACAGAACACAGAGTACCATCCCTCATGAAAAAGTACTACTGAATCACTACATACTCTGCAACAGAACACAGAGTACCATCCCTCATGAAAAAGTACTACTGAATCACTATACTCTGCAACAGAACACAGAGTACCATCCCTCATGAAAAAGTACTACTGAATCACTACACAAAAAAAACTATTTGTGCAGTAGTGGCTACGTAGTGACATGTAGGAATGGTGCAGTGAATGTAGGGATGCACGATATATCGGCAATCATATCGGTATCGGCAGATGTTAGTCATTTTCTAACATATCGGCATCAGTCCAATGTTGCAATGTTAATATCGGTTATCGGTCGGTATCAGCCAAAATTTTTACATTGAGAGGAAACATTGCAGTAAATCTATGATTTCTGGGCTTTTCCAAATGTTTTGGAAATAAAGAAAAACATTAATCTTTCAAATTCAGTGTTTACATGTGTTTTTCAGTATGTACACAATTTTATCATCACAAAAATGTGTTTTTATACAGATCATATCGACATCGGTAAATATCGGTTATCGGTCATAACACCAATGTTATCGTTTATCGGTATCGGCCAAAATTTTCACATCGGTGCATCCCTAAGTGAATGTGTAGTTTATACACCACTCATGACACCAGTAGACTTCTGTAGCAAAACAGTAGTGTTTCCAGTGGTAATCAAGCAGTGAACTTTGCTACTTGGCGTTAAAACACTACTGCTTCACTACACAGGCATTTAAATAGTAATCACGTAGAGGTTCTACTACTTGCTCGTACAGTGAATATGTAGTCACAACACTACAGCAACACTACACATATTTTAAGTAGTGATCAAGTAGAGGTTCTACTACTTGGGCAGGGCTAACGAGGCCAAAGGAAATGACCAGACCAAACTAGACAGAGTTTATGACAACTGCAAAGCTAAATGTTTCTTTTTCAATGTTGTAAATTAAATATAGATGTCAAGCGGAGCAGTTTCAGCAAGAAAGAGGCTCAAAACACCCAAATACAGGGAATCCAACTGTGACCGCGATGACACAATGATTGTTAAGTAGAAGGCATTTTCCTAAACCACAATCAAGTCTAGCATGGTGTGTTAGCTAGTTAAAGCTATTGTTAGCCTGTGTGCACTTAATCAAAGATGCTTTATACACTATCAGATATGAGGGTGTGTGTAGGGTGGTTGTGGTTGACTCTGTGTTTGAGTGGAGGTTAGCTTCTTTTGTTGTTCAACTTATTTGCAGAGTGGTGTCTCCTGTGGGACTACACCAAACAGTGCGGTCAATGGATGGGGATCAATAACCGTATCAATAACATGTATGAACGTTAGGGGTGTCAAAAATAATCGATTATAAGATGCATCGCGATGCGGACGTGCACGATTCTGCATCGATTAACAAATATCAAAAATTGATTATAAAAAAAAAAAAAAAAAAAAAAAAAAAAAAATTATAATCAAATAAAATAGAATGTAAGTACATGCAGTTGTTTATTTTAATTATGGATCATAATACAATGCAATTCCAAATGCACTTTTATTTTAAAAGTAGCCACACAGTGAGAAAAAAGAAAGTGAGAAAAAATAAATCATGTATTGCGGAAAAAGTGATGCATCGATTTAAAATGCATCGCGATGCATCGTGATGCATCGTTTAATCGAATCGAATCGAATCGTTGACAGATGAATCGTAATCGAATCGAATCGTGAGGCCAGTGAAGATTCACAGCCCTAATGAACGTGTGTTAAATGCATCTGTCCAGAATGGACTCAGTTTGGGGCACAGCCAAAACGGATGACTGAGGCTAGCTGGGTCCCGACTGCACCGAATGCATTCTGGGTCTAAACCCGGGTATAACTTGGCCAGCTTGCACCTATGTAGAACTTTAAACTGTAACAACCCATTCCAAATACATATCGATGAGTGCACCAGTGGACCGCTGGCAATTACCGAATAACAGAAACGCTGCCCTGCAGTACTCTTATTAGTCCCAGTAGAGGAAAATATTGATAATACAGTACCTCCTTGGCTTCCTGCAGCTGGTCATGTGACTGCTGCTTCTCCAATCGCAGCGCCTCCAGCTCTGGACACAGGAAGAGACACAGCACAGGGTCAATAGTCAACTCCAGTACAATGTCAAGTGTCTCCCTTCTCCCGATAGCAGAACAGACAGGTACGTACGGGAGGGAGGGGTAGAGCGAGGGTAACAGGTACGTACGGGAGGGGTAGAGCGAGGGGAACAGGTACGTACGGGAGGGGTAGAGCGAGGGGAACAGGTACGTACGGGAGGGGTAGAGCGAGGGGAACAGGTACGTACAGGAGGGGTAGAGCGAGGGGAACAGGTACGTACAGGAGGGGTAGAGCGAGGGGAACAGGTACGTACAGGAGGGGTAGAGCGAGGGGAACAGGTACGTACGGGAGGGGTAGAGCGAGGGGAACAGGTACGTACAGGAGGGGTAGAGCGAGGGGAACAGGTACGTACAGGAGGGGTAGAGCGAGGGGAACAGGTACGTACGGGAGGGGTAGAGCGAGGGGAACAGGTACGTACAGGAGGGGTAGAGCGAGGGGAACAGGTACGTACAGGAGGGGTAGAGCGAGGGGAACAGGTACGTACGGGAGGGGTAGAGCGAGGGGAACAGGTACGTACGGGAGGGGTAGAGCGAGGGGAACAGGTACGTACAGGAGGGGTAGAGCGAGGGGAACAGGTACGTACGGGAGGGGTAGAGCGAGGGGAACAGGTACGTACGGGAGGGGTAGAGCGAGGGGAACAGGTACGTACGGGAGGGGTAGAGCGAGGGGAGATTGTTGACTAGTTAATCGATCGAGGATGGCGATCGGACGAATGGTTCTCGAGATAAACTGCTTTTTGTGTTACCAGTGGGTGGCACTATGTTGAATTGCATGAAATTCGGCACTGCACTTTGTCGGGTTCCCAGCAGTGCACTCCCAGCAGTTTGAAGTCGGTCCGTCAGATAAAAAAATATATATATATATTTTCTTTTACAGAGTAGCGGTGACACCGTCAATATAGATGATGCATGTAACCTAGTGGAAACTCATCAGTGGGCTGGATACAGCGTTCATATAAGACATAAAGTACTATTGTCGATGTATCTATGGCCGGCCGAGTTGAAATATAATCGTCATGTCATAGTGTCTTTGGGTCATCTATAAACTAAATGAATTCTGTTCTTTTTCTATAGATTTTTTTGTACTGTTATTTTACATTGAAGTCAACAGCGAGTGTCTTGCGTTTTCCCCCTAAAAGGGGCGGCGCCTTGACGTTTTGCGAAGTACCCGGATGTGCCGGTCTGGTCTATCAGGTCGTGACATCATGTCCATATTTGTATAAGGTCTAGGAGTGTGCGGTGTGTGTGTACCTTGCATGTGTCTGTGTGTGTTGGGTGAGACAGCGCTGTGCAGGGTGTGTGTTAGGTGTGTGTGTACCTTGCATGTGTCTGTGTGTGTTGGGTGAGACAGCGCTGTGCAGGGTGTGTGTTAGGTGTGTGTGTACCTTGCATGTGTCTGTGTGTGTTGGGTGAGACAGCGCTGTGCAGGGTGTGTGTTAGGTGTGTGTGTACCTTGCATGTGTCTGTGTGTGTTGGGTGAGACAGCGCTGTGCAGGGTGTGTGTTAGGTGTGTGTGTACCTTGCATGTGTCTGTGTGTGTTGGGTGAGACAGCGCTGTGCAGGGTGTGTGTTAGGTGTGTGTGTACCTTGCATGTGTCTGTGTGTGTTGGGTGAGACAGCGCTGTGCAGGGTGTGTGTTAGGTGTGTGTGTACCTTGCATGTGTCTGTGTGTGTTGGGTGAGACAGCGCTGTGCAGGGTGTGTGTTAGGTGTGTGTGTACCTTGCATGTGTCTGTGTGTGTTGGGTGAGACAGCGCTGTGCAGGGTGTGTGTTAGGTGTGTGTGTACCTTGCATGTGTCTGTGTGTGTTGGGTGAGACAGCGCTGTGCAGGGTGTGTGTTAGGTGTGTGTGTACCTTGCATGTGTCTGTGTGTGTTGGGTGAGACAGCGCTGTGCAGCGTGTGTGTTAGGGGTGTCAGAATTAATCGTATAATCGATGCATCGCGATGCGGACGTGTGAATCGAATCGGATCGAATCGTTGACAGATGAATCGTTGAATCGTTTGTTTAAATTTCTGTTGACATTCAGATTTTAAAGCACTTTCTAAATAAAAAAGGGACTTGATATTTATCTGACTGCTTGTATTAATTGATGAAAAGGTAGCAATGTGCAGTAATAATACAGAAAATTGAGGATTTGATACTGCAATACTTTGAGCTGTATCGAGATGCATCGTGGAATCGAATCGAAGACAGATGAATCGTAATCGAATCGAATCGAATCGAATCGAATCGTGAGGTCAGTGAAGATTCACAGCCCTAATGTGTGTACCTTGTGTGTGTGTGTGTTCGGTGAGATAGTGCTGTGCGGTCTGAGCATCTTCTCTGATCTTCTGCAGGTCACCAGTCACGGAGCTGAGGATCCCCTCCAGAAGAGCCGACCGCTGTTCCTGTAAAACACACACACACACACACACACACACACACACACAGACAGACAGTCAGACATATGGAGAGTCAGACAGAGACAGACAGACTGATAGAGTCAGACAGACATATGGAGAGTCAGACAGACAGGCCGGCAGGCAGACAGTCAGACCTTTCTGTCGTCGGTGTTGATGATAGACAGGTTGTTCACCAGGTTCTTCAGGATCTCCAGTCTCTTCTCTGCCCTCTCCTCCAGGAGCTCTCTCTCCTTCTCCAGACGATCACTGATCGCAGACAGACACAGAGTTGGGCTCATTCAGGCAGCTCACAGCGCCACGCAGTGGCCGCTGCGTGTAGTGCGGCTGTAGTACGTCGGAGTGGGAGGGTCTCACTTCACCCTCCTTTCTGCTGTGAAGGCTCTTTTGTAGCTTTAGTTTAGTTTCTCACTTTTTTCGTTGTGTTTCGGTTTGATATCTGCTATTTTACCGTTTCATCCTGAGCGCTTTCAGTCATGTATCAGAACTAGGGGTGGGGGGGGAATCGATACACCATAGTATCGCGATATTTTGCCTGACGATATTGTATCGATATTTGGACGCCAAGTATTGATATATATATATATATATTTTTGCAGGCCATGCCATGCCAGGCCACCGGGCATCTGCCCGAAGTGCCCGATGTTGCAGTCCGCGCCTGCAGTGGCGTATTGAGTCCAGAGAAGCTTAATAATGTAGCCTACATGTGGGGCAAAAATAAAACAAAACAAAAAAACACTGCATGTTTTACTTCCGGTGAGGTCAAGGAAAAGGTAGGAAAAGGAGTTAGACAATATATCGAAATATCGCAATATTCAATATATCGCAATACGCAATACTATCGTATCATGACTCAAGTATCGTTTTAGTATCGTATCGTGGGCATCTGGTGATTCCCACCCCTAATCAGAACCGTGTTGTTGAAACATGCTGATTCATACAAAGAAGGCATGCTTTCATTTAAGAACAGACTAGAATGGGCTATTCCAACAGAATGGGCTATTCCAACAGCGCTACCAATTTACGAACGGTCCAGTTTGTACCAGAGTGCGCTCTGGGCGCTTGGAGTGCTATTTCCAAACGCACCCTTAATTTGAGCCTATTACAATTCAAATTGTGTGTAGAAGAGCGAGATCATTTCACCGGACTTGGTGTCTGAGACATTTTAAAAGTCCGGCAATTAACGGATAATGGAAACACTGCTGAGTCACCTGTAGTCTTTCTCCATCTGGGTGAAGAGCTCCATGAACTCAGCGCTGACCTCCTCTCTGATCTGAGACTCCAGCAGCAAGCGCAGCTCCGCCTCTCTGTCTGACCGCTACACACACACACACACACACACACACACACACACACACACACACACACACAGTATTCAGACCCCTTTACTTTTGGTACATTTTGTTATGTTGCAGCCTTATACTAAAATAGGAAAAAAATCTCATCATCATTCTACACTCATAATGACAAAGCAAAAACTGAACTTTAGAAAAATTTTGCTAATTTATTAAAAAGAAGAAGAACTGAAATATGATACTAACAAAGGAATCAGATCCTTTACTATGACACTTGAAATTTTGCTCGGGTGCCTCACATTTGAGATGTTTCTACACATTGATTGGATAGTGGGAGGTCGATGCCTACTTTTCATCCAATCAGAGAAATGTTGACATTTTCTGGGAAACGGAAGGTCAGCTCTCGATGCCTCTAAAGGACTATAATGTATTTTTTCACCCCGAATCCAATGCTGCCATGACTCGTGAGTTACGGTTGTGGAGATACGTCCGCCCTGCCTGCAGGACTACAGGAGAGAGATAGAGGACAGGAGATACGTCTGCCCTGCCTGCAGGACTACAGGAGAGAGATAGAGGACAGGAGATACGTCTGCCCTGCCTGCAGGACTACAGGAGAGAGATAGAGGACAGGAGATACGTCCGCCCTGCCTGCAGGACTACAGGAGAGAGATAGAGGACAGGAGATACGTCCGCCCTGCCTGCAGGACTACAGGAGAGAGATAGAGGACAGGAGATACGTCCGCCCTGCCTGCAGGACTACAGGAGAGAGATAGAGGACAGGAGATACGTCCGCCCTGCCTGCAGGACTACAGGAGAGAGATAGAGGACAGGAGATACGTCCGCCCTGCCTGCAGGACTACAGGAGAGAGATAGAGGACAGGAGATACGTCCGCCCTGCCTGCAGGACTACAGGAGAGAGATAGAGGACAGGAGATACGTCCGCCCTGCCTGCAGGACTACAGGAGAGAGATAGAGGACAGGAGATACGTCCGCCCTGCCTGCAGGACTACAGGAGAGAGATAGAGGACAGGAGATACGTCCGCCCTGCCTGCAGGACTACAGGAGAGAGATAGAGGACAGGAGATACGTCCACCCTGCCTGCAGGACTACAGGAGAGAGATAGAGGACAGGAGATACGTCCGCCCTGCCTGCAGGACTACAGGAGAGAGATAGAGGACAGCGGGGGGTTGGGGGTTCCAAGTAACTCCATAATAAAATCCAGCCAGCCTTAAAATCTACAACATTCAATTTTGGATATCGCCAAAACATAACATGACAGACAGATTGAGACAACAGACAGACAGAAAGACAGCTACCTTCTCCAGATCTTCCTCCATCGCTGTCTTCTCCCTGTCCTCTTCACCTCCTGCTTCCAGCACCGTTCCCTCCATCACACTCTCCTCCTCCTCCTCCTCCTCGTCCTCCTCCTCTTCCTCTTCCTCAGGGTCCTCGTCCTCGGGGACGTCCTCCAGCCGGCTGGTTTCCCAGGCGACCAGTGAGCTCCTGTGGCCCCGCTCACCCAGCATGCGGCGCCGCTCTGCTTGGTTGATGATCATGGAGACTTCTCTGGCTGACCTGCAGTGGGCGTCGGCGGGGACGACCGGCCTCGAGTTCAATATGACCACCTGGAGAGAGAGAGAGGGAGAGGAGGGAGAGAGAGAGGGAGAGGGAGAGGGAGAGGGAGAGGGAGAGAGAGAGAGAGAGAGAGGGAGAGAGAGAGAGAGAGGGAGAGTGAGAGGGAGAGGAGAGAGAGGGAGAGGGAGAGAGAGAGAGAGAGGGAGAGAGAGAGGGAGAGGGAGAGTGAGAGGGAGAGAGGGGGAGAGGGAGAGGGAGAGTGAGAGGGAGGGAGAGAGAGAGGGAGAGTGAGAGTGAGAGGGGGAGAGGGAGAGGGAGAGGGAGAGTGAGAGTGAGAGGGGGAGAGGGAGAGGGAGAGAGAGAGAGAGGGAGAGGGAGAGGGGGAGAGGGAGAGTGAGAGGGAGAGAGAGAGAGAGAGAGGGAGAGTGAGAGGAGAGAGGGAGAGGGAGAGGGAGAGTGAGAGGAGAGAGGGAGAGTGAGAGTGAGAGGAGAGAGGGAGAGGAGAGAGGGAGAGTGAGAGGAGAGAGGGAGAGTGAGAGGGAGAGGGAGAGGAGAGAGAGGGAGAGGGAGAGAGAGAGAGAGAGGGAGAGAGAGAGGGAGAGAGGGGGAGAGGGAGGGAGAGAGAGAGGGAGAGGGAGAGTGAGAGTGAGAGGGAGAGGGGGAGAGGGAGAGTGAGAGTGAGAGTGAGAGGGAGAGAGGGAGAGTGAGAGTGAGAGTGAGAGGGAGAGGGGGAGAGGGAGAGGGAGAGGGAGAGAGAGAGAGAGAGGGAGGGAGAGGGAGAGGGGGAGAGGGAGAGTGAGAGTGAGAGAGAGAGAGAGAGAGGGAGAGTGAGAGGAGAGAGGGAGAGGGAGAGGGAGAGTGAGAGGAGAGAGGGAGAGGAGAGAGGGAGAGTGAGAGGAGAGAGGGAGAGTGAGAGGGAGAGTGAGAGGGAGAGTGAGGGAGAGTGAGAGGGAGAGTGAGGGAGAGGGAGAGTGAGAGGGAGAGGGAGAGAGGGAGAGTGAGAGGGAGAGTTTGAAAAGGGTCAAAAGTGAAAACCATCTGAAAGCGAAGAACATACTTCAGACTACACCAAATGCATGAAAGAGGTCTGTCTGAACTGAAGGCATTTATTTGTTCGGACTCTTTTACACAGCCTGCGAAAGCGCTGATCGTCACAGGGACGGAATGGCGAGTCATTTTGTTACGCCTTTCACTCCGCCAATGGAGGTAGTATCAGCGCCGAATCAACGTCTGTTTAAAAGGGAAGACGGGAATCTCAGCTCATTAATTAAAGAAATGACAGCACTGAGGGAAAACCACCTCCAGATTGAAGTTCTAACAAAACTGTCTCACTGAGGCCAGTTACGCTAACTTTAGGAGCAGTGCGGTAAATACAATATTCCTGGAATGCGAGTTTAACGAACTAGTTGTCCTCTACATTCTACATCAAATTAAGACATTGCAGTTTGTTTTATTTGGTATGTTACATACTTATTGGCCAAGTTATTACCGTAGTTAGTTGATATTAATAATATAATTATAATAATATTAGTTTATGGGCTAGGAATTCTGCCAGGGTACAAGGGACTATAGGCGGCCATCTTGCCTGCAGAATTTTCAAATCAAGTAGAATACCGTTTTGCCAGAAATCTGGGGGGGTAAGTGCCCCTTTAAAGTTTACATGCGCACGGCTGTGTGTGTGTGTTTCCCTTAAGTTTACATCAGTGCCTATGACATCATCAGTCTTATGACACAATGCCCCCTATGACATCATCAGTAGGACAACAATTTAAACAGAGAACAAACCAACATTGCCCACGTGCTCCCTTATATAATATAGATTTTTGTATGTGCATGGATTAGCCTACTAATTTGCACTGCCGTGCTGTGTTCACATGTTCTGTTTATGAAATACATCATCTTAGTCTCATGTGTTGAACAGAGTTGTGATTAAAGGGTTGGGCGGAAGATTTTCATATTTCAAAGTGCGCCCTGGCATTCTTAAGTTTGGGAATAGCTGGTTTAGTGTGTGTGTGTGTGTGTGTGTGTGTGTGTGTGTGTGTGTGTGTGTGTGTGTGTGTGTGTGTGTGCGCGTGCGCGTGCGGACCTTCTGAGCGAGGGCGGAGAACTTCAGGACGTTGAGCGTCTCGTCGAAATAGGAGGAGTTCTGGTTGATGTTGACCACCATGGAGACCCGGCCAGCACCAAAGAAGAACTGCAGGAAGTGAGTCAGCTTGGACTCCCTGAAGGGAACATGGTGCTGGAATCTGGAGAGAGAGAGAGAGAGAAAGAGAGAAAGGGGGGAGAGAGAGATTGTAAAAGTGAGAGTTTTCCCCCTGGGTTCGGTTTCATTTCACACAGAGAAAAATCTAAGCGAACCCAAATGCATCACTACAAACCACGTGAGAACCTGTGCTATTGTAACGTTACTTATTTTTAAATCTCACTACTAGAATAAGGCGGCCGGCGGTCACACGCGGCGCAAAAGGTGCTCTTTTTTTCACTTTAAGCACCTGCCCCCCCTTTATTATCATTTCATCAGTCGGACGTACTTGGCGTGCTGCTTGAGTCTCATTGCGTTGATGCACTTTCCGAGCGTCAGCAGGGAGTTGTTGATGTTTCCTGCTTCCTTCAGACGCTCGCCTCGGTTCTGAGTCCGCGAACAACGTTCTGATCCAGCCAGGTCACACAGGGCCAGCCTGAGACACACACACACAGACACACACGCACACACACACACACACACACACACACACACACACACACACACACAGACGCACACACACACACACACACACACACACACACACACACACACACAGACGCACACAGACGCACACACAACATTAGAATAGGGCTGTTCAATGTCTGAGAGTGTGGGTCTCCCCTCAGACAAAGCTTGGAAACAGGTGCGTGGTGGGCGGGGTCTGAGCTGCAGGTGTGTGGTGGGCGGGGTCTGAGCTGCAGGTGTGTGGTGGGCGGGGTCTGAGCTGCAGGTGTGTGGTGGGCGGGGTCTGAGCTGCAGGTGCGTGGTGGGCGGGGTCTGAGCTACAGGTGCGTGGTGGGCGGGGTCTGAGCTACAGGTGTGTGGTGGGCGGGGTCTGAGCTGCAGGTGCGTGGTGGGCGGGGTCTGAGCTGCAGGTGTGTGGTGGGCGGGGTCTGAGCTGCAGGTGCGTGGTGGGCGGGGTCTGAGCTGCAGGTGTGTGGTGGGCGGGGTCTGAGCTGCAGGTGCGTGGTGGGCGGGGTCTGAGCTGCAGGTGCGTGGTGGGCGGGGTCTGAGCTGCATGTCTTACTCGCTGATGCCGAGGACCTTGGGGACGGGTCCGTCTTCCACTCTCAGGATCCTGATGGAAAAGATGCTGTGGCTGCAGAGACACAGAGACACCAGCACACGTCACACAGAGACACCACCACACAGAGACACCACCACACAGAGACACCACCACACATCACACAGAGACACCAGCACACATCACACAGAGACACCACCACACAGAGACACCACCACACAGAGACACCACCACACAGAGACACCAGCACACATCACACAGAGACACCAGCACACATCACAGAGACACCACCACACGTCACACAGAGACACCACCACACATCACACAGAGACACCACCACACAGAGACACCACCACACAGAGACACCAGCACACATCACACAGAGACACCAGCACACATCACAGAGACACCACCACACAGAGACACCACCACACGTCACACAGAGACACCACCACACGTCACAGAGACACCACCACACAGAGACACCACCACACGTCACACAGAGACACCACCACACGTCACACAGAGACACCACCACACAGAGACACCAGCACACATCACAGAGACACCACCACACGTCACACAGAGACACCACCACACATCACACAGAGACACCACCACACATCACACAGAGACACCACCACACATCACACAGAGACACCACCACACATCACACAGAGACACCAGCACACATCACAGAGACACCACCACACATCACACAGAGACACCACCACACAGAGACACCACCACACATCACACAGAGACACCACCACACATCACACAGAGACACCACCACACAGAGACACCACCACACATCACACAGAGACACCACCACACATCACACAGAGACACCACCACACAGAGACACCACCACACAGAGACACCACCACATGTCACACAGAGACACCACCACACATCACACAGAGACACCACCACATGTCACACAGAGACACCACCACACAGAGACACCACCACACAGAGACACCACCACACAGAGACACCACCACACAGAGACACCACCACATGTCACACAGAGACACCACCACACGTCACACAGAGACACCACCACACAGAGACACCACCACACGTCACACAGAGACACCACCACACGTCACACAGAGACACCACCACACATCACACAGAGACACCACCACACGTCACACAGAGACACCACCACACGTCACACAGAGACACCACCACACAGAGACACCACCACACGTCACACAGAGACACCACCACACGTCACACAGAGACACCACCACACATCACACAGAGACACCACCACACGTCACACAGAGACACCACCACACAGAGACACCACCACACAGAGACACCACCACACGTCACACAGAGACACCACCACATGTCACACAGAGACACCACCACACAGAGACACCACCACACAGAGACACCACCACACAGAGACACCACCACATGTCACACAGAGACACCACCACACGTCACACAGAGACACCACCACACAGAGACACCACCACATGTCACACAGAGACACCAGCACACATCACACAGAGACACCACCACACATCACACAGAGACACCACCACACAGAGACACCACCACACAGAGACACCACCACACAGAGACACCACCACACATCACACAGAGACACCACCACACGTCACACAGAGACACCACCACACGTCACACAGAGACACCACCACACATCACACAGAGACACCACCACAGAGACACCACCACACAGAGACACCACCACACAGAGACACCACCACACAGAGACACCACCACACATCACACAGAGACACCACCACACGTCACACAGAGACACCACCACACGTCACACAGAGACACCACCACACGTCACACAGAGACACCACCACACGTCACACAGAGACACCACCACACGTCACACAGAGACACCACCACACAGAGACACCACCACACAGAGACACCACCACATGTCACACCTACACAAGGATTCCTTAGGATTGAACATGTGGAATCTGGCCACATCTCCAAACAAGGACAGACAGTCACAAACATCTGTGTTTGTTGTAGAATGTTTGATTGGTGTGTCATGGGCTTTATACAGAGGAAGTTCATCTATGAGTTAGTTTACCTCCTGCTGGACAGCTGGTTCAGTCTGGTGGAGCAGAAGCTCTGGTTCTTCCTGCCGATCTTCATCACCCTGTAGGCCTCCTCTGAGCTGCTGACTTGCACCCAGCGCAGGTCTGCAATACAACACACACTGAAATACAATACACACTGCAATACAATACACACTGCAATACAACACACACACTGGTAAACACACAGGTAAAACCTGTTTAAAATGAGGTTCAAATATTCCTTCTAAACGAACACCTACTTTTGTGCATTCTGTCCATATCAAACAATATCCAACAACTGTTGTATAATGTTCACTCACACTCACACACACACACACACACACACACACAGCGTTACCTTTGATGAAGGAGTTGCCCTTGACGTCCTGTGACAGCCTGAGCACCGTCCTCCTGTGGTTTCCACTGGGAACCTGCACGCATGCATCATTAAACAACCCTTATACATGTTAACTAATACTTACTTCCTCTAAGTCTACGCCCCTTCCTGTGACCAGTTTTGGTCAATTATTTTTCTAATGATAAAAATGGTGAAATTTATTCTTTTTTTTTCAAACATTATACCTTCAGATGAAGCTATACATACCAAAAATATTTATTCATTTTCAGAATTGTAACCCTTTATAAGCCAGTTTGTCTTGACTATAAACAGTTTCACTTGCTGCTTTTTCAGATTTCCACAATCTCTGCACAAAATATAATCCAAAGTGAATGTTTTTGGGTGGGATTATCACAGTGGGGTCTATGTAAAAGATTATTACCAGACAAAAAAACTTGCCCACACACACACACACGGGATGGGGCTTTGGGGGAGGGGGGACAAAAAAAACATGCCTATATCGAAGTCAGCTCAAGTTGTGTGTGTGCGTGTGTGTGTATGTATGTGTGTGTACTGGCCTGTTCCAGCAGGTCATGGATGTTGTCGTTGTAGATCTCACAGAAGGAGACCCAGATGGAGAAGCGGGTGGTGGAGTCCACGTCCAGAATGAAGCTATCATCTGACACACTGTCCACACTGCTGTCACTGCTGAGGGAGGAGCCTGCACACACACACACACAGATGTCACTGCTGAGGGAGGAGCCTGCACACACGCACACACACACACACTGCTGTCACTGCTGAGGGAGGAGCCTGCACACACACACACACACTGCTGTCACTGCTGAGGGAGGAGCCTGCACACACACACACACAGACACACTGCTGTCACTGCTGAGGGAGGAGCCTGCACACACACACACCCACTGCTGTCACTGCTGAGGGAGGAGCCTGCACACACACACACACACACACTGCTGTCACTGCTGAGGGAGGAGCCTGCACACACACACACACTGCTGTCACTGCTGAGGGAGGAGCCTGCACACACACACTGCTGTCACTGCTGAGGGAGGAGCCTGCACACACACACGTTGGGAATTAGATGTGTTATGTGGTGTTTTTTCTCTGATGCTGAGGATGAATGAAATCACCAAGTCACCAACCTTCTAGCAATGTTGATCTGCAGGTAGAGAGACCTCTACTGTCACTCTGGGGAGAGAGAGGGAGAGAGAGAGGGAGGGAGTGTGTGTTTATACACCAATAAATATGGCATACCTGCTTAACGTTAGTTAGTCGCTTCTTTTGATTCCTATATAATGCTAGTTTAACCCTTGTGCCGTGTTTTAATATACTTAGGTTAACATTGCTTCCCACGAAGGAGGAAAAAATCGCTTTGGAAAAATTTCAATCAATAAACAAATGCTTAACCGGTCAGAGACGTTCTTGGCGGTTAACCGTTGACATCCCTAACCGGGAGGTTATTGTAAACAAACATTGTGATTCGGTCTAAACGGCTTCCCAACTGCAGACATTGTAGGGACGCCTGCCCAAGCCGGAGGTAACATGGGGGCTCGAACCTGCGACCCTTGTGTTGTAGAAAGGGAATGTACCGCTGCACTACCTGTCCTGATGCCCCAGGAGACAGGTCTCTTTCTCCTCTCCTCTCCTCTCCTCTCACCTCCTTGAGGAGCCGGAGCAGCTTGCTCTTGCTGCTGATCTCCTCTCTCTGCTGCTCTGGGGTCAGTCTGCTGTAGTCTCTGCAGCGCATGGGCTTCAGGGCCACGTCCCCGCACACACGGCCCTCCACACTGTTAAAGATCACAGACAGAGACCTGGGCAACAGACCTGAGTCGTGCTCCGGACCTGAGAGAGAGAGAGACACAAACCCATCGTGTGATTCATCATGAGCTGCCAACTCCGTCACAACACCTCCGTCACACACACCTCCATCACATACACCTCCGTCACATACACCTCCGTCACACACACCTCCGTCACATACACCTCCGTCACACACACCTCCGTCACATACACCTCCGTCACATACACCTCCGTCACACACACCTCCGTCACACACACCTCCGTCACATACACCTCCGTCACATACACCTCCGTCACACACACCTCCGTCACATACACCTCCGTCACATACACCTCCGTCACACACACCTCCGTCACATACACCTCCGTCACACACACCTCCGTCACATACACCTCCGTCACAACACCTCCGTCACACACACCTCCATCACATACACCTCCGTCACATACACCTCCGTCACACACACCTCCGTCACATACACCTCCGTCACACACACCTCCGTCACACACACCTCCGTCACATACACCTCCGTCACATACACCTCCGTCACACACACCTCCGTCACACACACCTCCGTCACACACACCTCCGTCACACACACCTCCGTCACATACACCTCCGTCACACACACCTCCGTCACACACACCTCCGTCACATACACCTCCGTCACAACACCTCCGTCACAACACCTCCGTCACATACACCTCCGTCACATACACCTCCGTCACATACACCTCCGTCACATACACCGCCGTCACACACACCTCCGTCACATACACCTCCGTCACAACACCTCCGTCACACAAACCTCCATCACATACACCTCCGTCACATACACCTCCGTCACATACACCTCCGTCACAACACCTCCGTCACATACACCTCCGTCACATACACCTCCGTCACAACACCTCCGTCACACACACCTCCATCACATACACCTCCGTCACATACACCTCCGTCACACACACCTCCGTCACATACACCTCCGTCACACACACCTCCGTCACACACACCTCCGTCACATACACCTCCGTCACATACACCTCCGTCACACACACCTCCGTCACACACACCTCCGTCACACACACCTCCGTCACACACACCTCCGTCACATACACCTCCGTCACACACACCTCCGTCACACACACCTCCGTCACATACACCTCCGTCACAACACCTCCGTCACAACACCTCCGTCACATACACCTCCGTCACATACACCTCCGTCACATACACCTCCGTCACATACACCGCCGTCACACACACCTCCGTCACATACACCTCCGTCACAACACCTCCGTCACACAAACCTCCATCACATACACCTCCGTCACATACACCTCCGTCACATACACCTCCGTCACAACACCTCCGTCACATACACCTCCGTCACATACACCGCGCTCCCCTTCACCACCACAGACTGTGATGGGTTGGAGCTGCTGAGGTAGTGGGCGAATCACACGTGGCATTAAACCGAAGAAAACTTCTGGTGATTGGCAGAAAGCAGAACCACAGATATTCTTTGTTTTTTGGCCAGCCCCGGCTGGGTCACCTGGGCGAGGGTGTATGATGTTGCGAGACCCGAAACATCCTATGACCCAGGGTACATCACTGAGGATACGTCCCAGTTATGCATCCATGCAATGTTTTTTTCTTTATTCTTTATTGGGAATTCCCGCATATTTTTAATTTATAAAAGGAGGAATAATCCCGTATTGGTTTGCACAAATCGATCTATGTTGGTGCGGAACGTTGCTTTTGATGCATTCAAACGACTGGCCGGACGCGTTAGACGAGCCGCGGATCAAATGTCACTTCTGTGACAACAAAATGATAGCACGCTCGCTCTGCCCTCTCTCGACACCTCTGCTGATTTCTCGGCAGTACGTTTCCAATTTACTCGTGTCAAAGGAATCAAAATAGCTTCAATTTCGATTCTTGCAAAAAATATATAAATTCAAGCACTTTCAATTACGTCTATTTTCAAAAACTTTCAAGGCCTTGGATTTTTCTCTCTCCATTTTATAAACTTTCAAGGATTTCAAGGAACCCTGATTTAATGGGAACCCTGTCAGAACTCAAATACATTTTTCACAGGTGGTCCTAATCCTCTTCGGACATTTGACATTTTGTGTGGTATGTAAAATAATGATAATAATAATAATAATAATAACACGAACAATAACAACAATAGGAATAATAACAACAAGCATAAATATAGCCGCAAGCAGCAATAGCAGGGGTTCAAGCCTTGCCCAAATGGATTTGACCTTTGGCCAAAAGTGTCAGTGGTTGTGAGGAAACGGACCCAATGTATACCTTTAAAAAGATCTGCTGAGTTATGGCTGTTATTGTGTTAGGCCACGTTCACTTTGGGCCTCCGCCACGCCCCCTTTTGGTCAAATTGCATAATAGCCTGTCAGAAATGCCAGTTCACATTAGGCATGGCATTTCCAACCTATGTGCAAAGTTTGGCTGCTGTGGGCCTTATGGTTTCCGACGTGCATATTACCGTTTTACGGAATAATAATATTAAACGTAGCAATTACGGGTTTCCAGCCCCTTCCAACCCCTAATAACAACAACAACAACTAGGTTAGAAGCAGACAGACAGGTTCTCACCCAGGAAGGTGAAGGTCTTGCCGGCGTTGGTGACTCCGTATGTAAACAGCAGGCAGTTTGCTCCTTCCAGAACGTTGCGGACCAAACCACGCACCGAGCCCTCAAACACCTTCCTCTGACTGGAGTCTGGACCGAACACCTGCCACAGTTCAATAATACATGACTTTGAGCATCAATGACTATCAACGAGTTCTTCTATCAAATGTCTCAAATAAAGACAGATGTTGAAAGTGATTGTTCAGGTCTCTTCCTGTGAGCAGTCATTCAGTCACTGAACAGAGATGAAAGAGAAAGACTGCAGGCGGGACATGCTGGGTATTTGACGTATAAATGACTGAAACAATCAAACCAAAACTAGAATCAATTCATTTTCTGAAGATAGACTCAACGTCTCGGGCAGCAATAGCAAGTATCCAGAAAGGATCACATTACCTGGATGGCTGAAAAAGTATCTACACTCTTTTAAATAGTTCCATTTGTCAAACAAATAACTTAACTTACATAACTTACAAATATAAACAGACAGTGCTATACTGTTCTGTTTGTTGCTTTTGTCTGCAAGGTGAAGAATACAAATTAGGCTCTTTTTTTATGAGAAGTCTGTCTTTCTGCCCCTCTGAATCTGTCTGTGCTACCAGTTTCACCTGTATCTTTACATCGTTTCATTATAATCCAGCCAGGCATTTATTCATTCCCATTTATTAGACACTATTTCTGATGGTAAAATTAGCGTAAAAAGCAAAACATAGAATTCAGACCAATTGAAACAGAAAAAATAATAATTTGTGAAAAAATAAAATGGAATTTGGAAAGAAATAGAATGGATTTCATATGGCTCTACAAAATTGATGTGAAAAAGACATTTGCCAACAATACTTGTTTGCATCCCTGAGACAGACAGACAGACAGACAGTTACCTGGGTGAAGGTGAACTTCTGTGCGGTTTGTGGGAGGGGCTTGTCGCTCTGTCGGTTTGATTGACAGCTCCTGGGAGCCTTCAGGACTACAGTGTCTGATCCCTCCATGGTCACACAGTCCTGCAGAGACACGCACACTGTCATTGTGTGTGTGTTTACAGTAGGATAATCTGCATTTTCCATGTGAGCAGTGTTACGATGCAGCCTATCAGAGCTTATGCCAGGCTGGTGCAGCCTATCAGAGTTTACGCCAGGCTGGTGCAGCCTATCAGAGCTTACGCCAAGCTGGTGCAGCCTAGTGTCCTCTAGAGAGAGAGTGGCGTGAGCGGAGGACCAAAATGCGAGACTCATTAGCCAATGAACAGCCAGGAATGGGTCTCGCGCTACTTTTGCATGCTAAAATAAAGCTGATAATGTACAATTTGATTCAAGGGGGAAAAAACCCTTTCAGAGTACAACACAAACTGTCTATTTTGCTGCAACTCGACAGTGCTGCTTAATCCAGGACCTTACTTCCTGGAACTCTTGAGAGTAAAAAACTGGTCCATTGGAGTGAATGGAGATGTCGGAACTCTTCTATCTACATGACTCTGGTGCAGCCTATCAGAGCTTACGCCAGGCTGGTGCAGCCTATCAGAGCTTACGCCAGGCGTCAGTTAATGAGCTTGAGTTGGGCAATCTTTTCTCTTTTCATATCATCCAATCGTGGCTACTCAAGATCGCCGATAGCCGATCTAATCGCCAGGGGTCATAATCTATTTATTAGCCATAATTTGAACGTTTCATTTTTTATGATAATAAGACAGCCTATTCTATCTAATGGCAATTAAAAATTTCAAAAATAATTGATCATAATATTATTGAATACAGCCTACAGAAGAACACATCTACTTTTTCATTTTTATTTTGGATTATTTAACATGGGCTATGTCGCCACATCTGTAAGGTAACAATGTGTAACTAACGCTATACTGGGCGTTTCTTTTATGACTGAGGCCGTGTTTACACGGCAACGCTCACTGCATAAAACGGCAAACTTTTTTAGCGTCCGTGCCTTCGTTTTACACGGGAAAGGCGAAAACAGGTCCCAGAGTGGAGTTCTTCGATAACGCCGCCCTTACTCGCAAGGCGAGCTGTTTACTTGGTTCTTCTAACGTAACTAACGTTAACTGATAAGATCCAGACCGCCGATGACTAAAATCTTTCATCCAGTCAAAAGATATAATTAAAAATGACCAATATCTAAAAAATGATAGTGATGTGTCTTGAAAAAGTAAGAAAATAGTCCAGAATTCACCGGACATCCCAAGTAACAGCTGGCGCTCTGTGATGACATCATCGACAAAAAGCGAGTCGCTCAAACGCTCCGGGTCATTGATATAATATAATAAACTTATGGATTTTGAGCACTTTTGAAAACATTTGGGATCATGTAAGTGCATAACTAAAGAAAATATAACACAGGTCTACTCACTTTTAGACATTGTAATGCTATAATAATATAATAATAATACTAAAGGTTACATATTGCATCTTTAATTAATTTCTCTGTGCCGTGTGCAGCGTTGGCTTTGATACATGCTGCCTTGCATGCTGAGTCTCAGAAATGGCCCCCAAATTCCCCAGAGCCCGCAGTGCAGGGTGTTGTTTGAGACGAGGAGTGAGGAAAAACTAAAGAGTCGCCGCCTGAAAAAGAAAAAGAAAACGTGGCAGTGCTCAACACGACGTAACCTATTATTCATTTCTCAGATGAAGGCTACAGATAATTAGCGTTAACAATAACGTATTCTTACCTTTTCTTCCCGTTTAAAGTTATGCAAATATTCTCAGCTGTGCTTGTTAAGTTTAGCTCGGCACTGTAGTTTGCTTTTAAGAACATTATCGTTGTCATCGACGTCAGACCCGCTTGGTTTCAGAAAGAATGTAAGGTTTGATTCATGATTCTGCCACAATCTCCACCTGTTGAGAGCCGCTGACCCAGGCACACGGACTGCGCGTATAACCTATAACCTACACATACAAATAATCCTTTATGCTATTTAATGGGAGGAGCTGCGTGGAAATGTAATTTGAGACAAGTTTAATACAATTCAAATTGTGCTGAGGAGAGGAGATTATTTTCACCGGACTTGGTGACCGGCAGATTTGAATTTGTCAGACTTTGATTGATTATAATGGTCAAACTCAGGGGTGTGTGTGTGTTACCTGTGGCTCTCCACTGTCGCGCTCGCTCGCCGTAAATGGTCGGATCCTCAGGTAGACCTGCAGGTTCTCTGTCTGCACCTGAATGCTCTCCTGATGAGAAAACGACAACAGTATTATTTCCTCCAAATCACTATTTTTCTAAATCGGGATTGTGTCACAAAATCGATGAGAAAAACAACACCATTTGCCATTATTATCATGTACCATCGTAAGCTTCCAACTGCAGTCTCACTTAGCACAAGACTGCTGATAGACAGACAGACCGACCTGTGTTGGGAGAGCCGAGAAGTCACAGAACAGATCTCTCCTGATGTCATCCACAGTCACCGGCCCAACTCTCTCCGCTTTCCCCCCGGCTAGACAAGACTCCATCATCTACACACACACGCACGCACACACACACACACACACACACACGCACACACACACACACACACACACACGCACACGCACACACACACAATGGGCATGTAATGTTATCCCCGTGTTCGTGTGGGTTTCCTTTCCTCCGACCACCAAAAGACATGTATGTTAAAGGTTAAGAAGACTCATGTCAGTGCCCCTGACCAAGGCAATGGCAAAATAACTGGAGTTGGTCACCGGGCGCTGCACTGTGGCTGCCCACTGCTCCTAGATGGGTCAAATGCAGAGGATGAATTTCCCCATGGGGATAAATAAAAGATAACTTAACTAACCCCTCTGCAAGATTGACATTTCAATCCGTTTGGGCTGGTTTAAGCCGATTGAGGAGTTTATATGGTGCATTTTTAATCGGTTTGAGCTTTTACACCTATTTCAAGCCGATTACTATGGTCCATGTAAACATGCCTACTGTTACAGTAACGCAAATCGACTGATTACGACGTCTGGTGTTCTGCCACAAAGTGAAAACAGCTAACTAACTGCAAACAAGTGATTAACGTTAGCTACTTATAGTGATCGCCATGGAGCGATTGCCACCCAAAAAGTGATTCTTTCTCCATTTTTGCTGTGGTTAACGTTCGGCAGTGGAGTAAACTAGTAAACTAGTCTCTCTGCACCATCGATCGATCGATCTATCTGTGTGTGTGTGTGTGTGTGTGTGTGTGTGTGTGTGTGTGTGTGTGTGTGTGTGTGTGTGTGTGTGTGTGTGTGTGTGTGTGTGTGTGTGTGTGTGTGTGTGTGTGTGTGTGTGTGTGTGTGTGTGTGTGTTAACGATAAGTTAGCTGTAAACAGGCTTATGACGTGCTTCGCCATTATGTTGTTCTTCATATTCACACACACAGAAAGCAACTGACGTTAACTAATAACACCACGCATTACCACTGAATTCAATGGTCTAACTAAACATGTGTTTGAGTCGACTGTAAACTGTTGGTTAGCATTAGTATTAGCCAAAATAAGCTAACAGCTAAAGCTCACTGTCCTGCTGCGCGCTGCCCCACCACTGAGCTATGCGCGCTGCAGACGCACGGATTTGTTTTAGCGTTTATATACAAAAAAATAAGCCACATAAAAATGATCTAACTAATTAAATCAGCTTAGGGACGCTTCGGACGTGTTTATTGACTCACTGTGTGTTTATTCAGCAGAGATGCATGTGACACGGAAAACATCCAGCAGCCTCTTCTTTCTTCTTCTTTTGATTTCGGCAGACTAGTCTTCTCTCTAGTCTTTCCTCCGCCGCGGTCTAGTTTTGAAACCAGAACCAGAGAACCAATCACACAGCTGAAAACCATAGAGCGCTCAAATCTCGCCCTTCGTCACTGGAGTCAATCTCGCGAGACTTCTTCTTCTTCTTCGTGTTTATGGCGGTTGGCAAACGTATTTGTGCATTACCGCCACCTACTGCACACACACGCACGCACACGCACACACACACACACACACACTGACACACACACAAGCGTCGATTACACGGTCATCTGTTCATAGGGCACAGCCTATTTAGCGTTAACTTAGCCTGTAAATTTCATGTACATTCAATGTAAACTCTTATTTAACTCCGACTGTAAATTCATGTAAATCCAACGTAAATTCATATTTATCATCCACAGAACACTTCACCACTCATGTACATATTGTAGGCTATATATTTGATTTGATTGCACTTGCAACTTTGCGATTGTCTTTAGTTATCTTCCTACTTCTTATCTCTGTATATTGATGTGACCGCTACGCTGCATACAAACACTAAGACAAATTCCTCGTATGTAACTTGCATACTGTGGCAATAAAAGTGATTCTGATTCTGATTCTATGTTTGGGTGATGTTCTGAAGTCGGCCGCTAGACGGCGCTGCGGAGATAGCAGGAGAGTTGGAGAGTGGTGTTGTGAGGAGAGAAGGAGGGCGAGGTGGAGCCTGGTGGAGCTAGGTGAAAAAGATGAGCTGCTGCACCCTAATTACCTCACTAAAAGTTATGAGTAAAACCCAGAACGTCTTGGACTGTTTCATTCACTGACACGTGATGTGTTGGGTGATGTTCTGGAGTCGGCCGCTAGGCGGCGACAAGGGCACCCATGCGGGTGACCTGATGGAGCCGGATTTTGTAATGAGGGCAGATTATTTGCCCCAATGCTGAGGCTATAGTTCAGTGATGATGTCATCAGTGTGTGAGGCTATATAATTGATGGGAGTATAAGTAGGTAGAATCGGGAGGAGCCAGACGGAGACTGGCTTCCGTCCCTGGGCTGTAGGCTATGGGTGACCTGACGGAGCCGGGTTTCTTAATTCGGTGATTGCCCTAATTACGATGTCACGATCAGTGATGTCATAAGACCAAGTGAGCTATGGTATGCATATAAAGTTGGGTATGTGGGCTCTGTCTGTTTCAAGTTCTGTGTTCAGCCACAGCTATGCCGTTTTACGTGTGATCCGGCTGAAAGCTTCAGGGTGTGTAAAGGGCACCCATGCGGGTGACCTGATGGAGATGGATTTTTTAATTAGGCTAATTAGCTAATGATGTGATGTCATAAGGGCACGCACACACACAGAGGCATTGTGACAAGACTGATCAGTGATGTCACACACACAAGGAGGCATTTGACAAGACTGATCAGTGATGTCATAGGGGGGCACACACACACACACACACACACTGATGATGTCATCAGTGATAATCATAATGGGGCACACACACACACACGGAGGCATTGTGACATCACTGATGCAATTGTAGTGAGCAACACACACCCACGCGCGCCAATAGGGCAGGTGAGGCCACCCTAGTTTTATATAAAAGCCCAGATGTTTATTATAGTCTAGCTTCCTAATACAGGCCTACACAAGGATATTAGACATACCTAACACATATAAACATAGGAAACAATAGTATAGTATTGCCTGTAATCATGTAAATGTAATGTTAATGCCGATTACGCCTATAACTGCAAACACTTCATTGCCCACAACTTATTCAGTTAATAATACAAGAGATGCTAGTCTCAGAACATGCCTTTGCTATGAACACGGACATAAAGTGATGCGCGTTTGCACGTTATGATTGTTAGCAGATAAAAGCAGATAATAAAAGCAGATAAAAGCAGATGTAATGTTAGATGTAACATTAGATGTAACGTTACATAACCTGGCAATACAGCAGCAATCACCTTTTGGCACGACATGACAGAGGGCAGCAGAGACGCTGGGCGTTTCTGTGTCTGGGATGAGCAGCCTACCTCACGTGAAAAGAAAACTTTATCTTTGCAGTTGTGTGACATTGGAGAGCAAACCGGTTAATTTGTCGCACCAATTGTCAAACTTAATTTTTTTTTACCTTTATTTTAACCAGTCATTAAGAACAAATTATTATTTACAATGGCACATGGCAAAAGGCAAGGCCTCTTGAAGGTGAAGGGACTAAAATAAATTATTTTAAATGACAACAGCACATATCTAAACATATCCAACACATCCATTACTTTACAGGTATTGTGTGTGACAGCAAAGTAGCAACACAAGCAGCAAGACAAACAGGCAAAAGCAAGACAACCACAGCAAGAGAGGCAAGAACAAATCATGTGACAAACAGTAAACAAACAACCAAGGATCAGGAATATCAGTGGGTCGAGAAACAGCTGCGTGTATCAGCGAGAATGTCCACAATCAAGTTCTTAAAAGATGACTTGGGGATAAAATTGTCCAGTGTTTCAATCAGGGGGGTACGGTGGTGCAGTGGTAAGCGCTGTCGCCTCACAGCTCGAAGGTCCTGGGTTCGATTCCCACCTGGGACGCTGTGAACGCTGAAGGAATGCGTGCCCGTCCGCATGTCCTCGAGTGCCCACCGCCCGGGTGGGGTCGTCAAAAGGGCCTTTCTGTGTGGAGTTTGCATGTTCTCTCCGTGCCTCCCGGGGGTTTCCTTCATATAGCAGGAACCCCCTTCACCAAAACATGCAATATCCTGGTTGCTGATGTGGTTCCTCCTCTGGTCGTTAAGGGCGCCTGTTCAGAGGGAGGGGAACTAGTTGGAATAGCGTGAACCTCCCGCGTGCTATGTCCTACCGGTGAAGCTTCCTCTGTCAGGTGAAAAGAAGCGGCTGGCTAACTGCCCATGTCTCGGAGGAAGCATGGAGCCAGTTTCGGCTCTCCCCAGATCGGCAGAGGGTGGAGCAGCAACCAGGATAAATACATTAAAATTAGCACTAATGGGGATAAAAATGGGATAATGGGGGGGGGGGGGACGTTGTTCTGGTGGACAGGTCTCTCTCTTCATACACAGCCACAGTCTTAACTGTTAGACGTTGTTCTGGTGGACAGGTCTCTCTCTTCATACACAGCCACAGTCTTAACTGTTAGACGTTGTTCTGGTGGACAGGTCTCTCTCTTCATACACAGCCACAGTCTTAACTGTTAGATGCTGTTCTGGTGTAGATGCTGTTCTGGTGGACAGGTCTCTCTCTTCGGCGTGAGGATCAGTAGATCAGATTTCGCTGCTGATCTTGATCTGGGATTTCCACCGTTAGCCTCAACTATCGTGCTGCGTTCAGGTGCTGCAGGGAAAGTCCGGCATCCGGGACTTCCAAGGCGGCTGCTAAACGGCGTTGCTTTCACATGTGATTTAGTTGGAAAATCAAACCAGGAAATCAAAAGATGAAAAACATAGAGCCTGCCCTCAGAAAAGGGGTTGTTTTCGGGGGTTGTTTTGTATAAATTTAGCAACCTCTTAGCGGTCGTGTAAATAATGACAGTGGTCGGAGTGAAGGAGGGCGTAAACACTTGCCTTAGACACCAGAGTTTGATCCCCAGCATCTAACAAAGTCTACAATTCAACCCTAAGTCACATTTAACATTTATGTTACCTAACCCTAACCCAACGCTAACCCAACGCATAAACCTAACCTCAACCAAGTTGTTTTATTTACGCAATGTTTTCAAATTAACGTTGGAAACGCTCTTGTAGGTGGTAGAAGGGTAGGAACAAACGGATCTATGGGTTGGGTTGGAGGAATTGTTCCTCCTGTAGAATATAGCTCATATCCCATGTTCCGAGCTGCTGGAGGTTTGGCTCTGCTGACAGACGTCTGGTTTAACGTGACTTAGCGTGTTAGCAGACATAGTTAGCAGCATTTCCGTGATGTTAGTCCCGCCTCTTCTTCTGCTGTTCCTCCGTCAGCGGCCCGTCTGCAGCGTCCCAGCAGGGCGAGGGTTAAACACGTTACGTTTGAGTCTTTTTAGTTTTCTGGATCCTTCTGGTTCATGATGTCACTGTGGGACGGGCGTCTCGGCGGCGGGTGCCGGCTCCTCTGAGGCTCCGCCCTGCGGATGCAAATTTTAATCAATCTCCTTAATCGATTGATGGGTGATGTTAACAATCAATTCATCGATTAATCATTATATAAAAAACAGCTTTTGGCATAGAAAATAGCAAATACAAAATGTGGGTTTTTACACCTGTCTTTAGGCCTACTCAACAAGGTAATCAGCCAACCAAACTTCCTAACCTGACGCTGCCAGATAGGGGCGGTATTGTTTTCACAACACCACACTCAATCTGGGTATGCTTCCGTGGACGCAATGTCACGTAAAAAAACAAACTACTAGACAGGTGATTGGACGAACCATTTGTCTATCTCCGTCTGGGAGGGATATGACATAGGAGCTCTGCGCCTCAGGCTTCTCAGACTGAGGCTACAGGCTAGGCTAACATAACAAACGCAAAACAAACTGCAAATGTTGGGTGCAAACATTGACTGTTTAATTCACCATTCAAAAGAAAGAAGAATAACTGCAGATGTCTGAGGATGAACGCTGAGTGGAGGTTGGCCATTTTTGCACGTTAAATGTAATGTTACCGATTGACTGGCCTATGTTACCCTAACGTTAGCAACATTAGCGAGTTAGCTTGGGAGCTACTAAATCTAACTATGTCACCATAATACCCAGAGTGCCTTGCGCCACTGAAGAAAGCCAAGCAGTCTGGACTCCGGGGGGGGGGGGGGGGGGGGGGGGGGGGGGGGGGGGGTGTTCGGGGGACTCGCTATGGCTCTGCAGGCCGAGTTGTAGGTGTGTTTACGTTTACTAAACTGAATGTTTTCTAATAGATAATTAGATCAATCACCTAAATGCTATAAGACTTTTCCAACATATTTCATTGCAGGATGACGACATCATCAATCAATTCTCCCACACTGGACTTTTTGCCTGCTTGCTTTGTTTTCTTCTTCCTCTGTATAAGCGGTGAAAGTAAAAATCGCCCTTGTGGTGTTAAATCATCTCGTCAAAAAATGAGAAAATAGCACATAGCCTATGACCAGTTTGATCGGTCAAATTCTTAACAGCAATTAATCGATTGTTGATTAATTATTAACATCCCTAGTCTGCCCACCTTTGAGCCGGGAGCGGTGGCTCCCTGACTGAGCGTGCTCAGTGGGCCGGGCACTGCTTCGTGACTGAGCGCGCTCAGTAGGGTCGCCTCCAGAGCGTCCAGACGGCGGTCCAGGTGCTCCTTCAGTCTCTGCTCCATCTGCTCCAGACGACGCTCCATAGCAGAGTCCAACTCCCTGTGGGGGACACTGGAAATTAAAATTGCAGACCTCCGCCAAGTCCATTCTGCTATGATATGTACATTTTGGGAGTCGGGTTCAGAACCCTAACCCTGACCCACCCACATCTTCAGAACCCTAACCCTGACCCACCCACATCCTAACCCTGACCCACCCACATCTTCAGAACCCTAACCCTGACCCACCCACATCCTAACCCTGACCCACCCACATCTTCAGAACCCTAACCCTGACCCACCCACATCCCTAACCCTGACCCACCCACATCCCTAACCCTGACCCACCCACATCCCGCTCATCAGAAATACGACCACACTAGGGGTGGGAATCGTGGATTAACTCACGATACGGTCACGATACTTGGCCCTCGATAACGATATTATCACGATACAGCGATTCTGCAATAATCGATATATTGGAAGAAATTTAACCTACGATATCTGTGTAACTGAAGAGAAAAAAATACCCCTAAAAGGCAAGAAGCAGGTATTATGTATTTATTAGCAGAATTGACTCTCTCAGAGTTCACTCACTCACTCATACCATATTCGATACCATGGAGGAAAAGTTACACATTAAGTCTTTTTATTATTATTATTAAAACAAGAAAACCTATATAACCTACCTACCTATATAATTTCTAAAAGTAGATATTAATGATCAAACATTTCCATTCATGTAGCCTACAGTATTTATGTTTTTGTTACACTACAAACATAAATAAACGTCAACTTGAAACTATGTTTCAACTACCACACACAGCATAATATTTTAGCCTGTTTATTAAAAAATAATAATAATAATAAATAAACATATCGATACTTGGTGCCAGTGTATCGATAACGTATCGCAAGTGGAAATATCGTGATACCGTGAGTATCGATATTTTGTCCCACCCCTAGACCACACCTTAACATCAAATTCAGTGGTTCTCAAACTTGCTCACGTCAAGGACCCCTAAACTAACACAAATTAGACCACGGACCCCCAATTGATAAGATTTTGTCACAGGGACCCCATCTTTGTTTTTAGATGTTTTATTGCAGAAAGTGTTTGAAACCCATTACCAAAATAGTCATACATTCTGTCATTGTCCTGAACAATTTGATTAAATCTAGGAATATAGTAGATATTTGGAGGGTTCAACACCCCACTGACAAAGATTACTCGTTCTACTCCCATGTCCACAAATCCTATAGCAGAATAGTTTACTTTCTAATAGACTCTCAATTAATCTCCCATGTCACGAATATGAAATATCACAACATATTGATTTCTGATCATGCCCCCTTGACAATGACCTTAAATCTTTCTCTTCACCCCCTCTAAACTACATGGGTTCAACTCTAATCTCCCACCCCTGTTTTAGATGTGGTCTAGAAGAGGGCACTTTTCTTCATTCCACCTGGCATTGTATTAAGTTACGAGGTTTTTGGCAGGGGGTCTGTGATGTCATATCAACAATTCATAATGTAACTTTTCCAATAGATCCTGAGATATGCCTTTTGGGCAATTTCTCAAACTCTAACCTTACACATAGTCATTCTATCAAGCTTACAGAAATCCTCCTGGTCATTGCCAAAAAATGTATTGCAATGAAATGGAAGTCAGATCTCCCAGTGCCAATTGGAATGTGGCTCTCAGAAGTGAAGAGCTGCTTACCTTTGGAAAAGATCACCTACTCATTAAGGAAGATCAATCTTTTCTATCAAAGCTGGCAGCTTAATTCATCTTAATTATATGGAGGACCTTCCATCTCATTTGATTGAATGACTATGATTTGAATGATCTCTCTACTCGCTCCACTCTAGCACTATGAAGATGATCCTATACCTCACTATATCTCTTAATGTATTTACATGTATTTTTGCTTTTTATTTGTTTCTAGTTTGTCTTGTATTGTGAAAAGTTCTGTATGGTTGTGTATGTCTTATATTTTGAAAAATAAAAAAAAGTATTGTCTAAAAACAAAAAGAAGCCATTTGAATTGGGAGATAAGCCTGAGGGGCTTCTGGCACGGCAGCTTATTAAGGGTGCCCAGGCCTCCAGGTCAATCCTCTCCATCAAATGGAAGAAGGGCGCCCCCTGCTGACTAACCCCAAGGAGATCATTTTAATTTATTTATCCTGCAATGTCCGGAATGTCAATCCACACCCAAATCTACGCAGATCACCTACGCCACTATAAGAATGCCCTCTCCACTGCCAAATCCTCCCATTACTCCAACAACCCCATCAACACTGGCAAAGGCAACAGCAGAGCCCTTTTCTCCACAGTCAGCCACCTAACTCCAGCCCCACAGAGCCCTCCCTCCAAACACCTCCTCTGATAACTGCACTGCCTTCCTGCAATTCTTCACCACCAAAATCACAACCATCCGCCAACAGCTGGCTTCATCAAACATCCCACCAATGGACCCGCCCATTAAAGATGTGTCCCGTTGCCATCTGCTAACCAGCCATTAATTATTATGATCAACACAAACTGTGGACTCAAAGTGGTTCAAAAACAACATCAAAGCGCAACATTTTCCAGACTTCTTTTCAACTATCCAAACTATTCAAGGCCTGGAAATGAGCAAATTCATTTTCAATACTTTTCCAGACTTTCCAGACCTGCGTAGGAACCCTGTTTTAAGAATGTCGACTTTTCAAAAATTCACTTAGACGTACCAGTCTGCTGCGGTCCTGACTCCAGACTGCTGCGCTCAACTCTGTTTGGACAGAGAGCCTCAGTGACGAAGCAGTCCGACCCACCCTGGCAGGGTTTTAATTGCTAAATGATCTGGGCAAATGCACACCAGATGTAGCCAGCAGTAAATGGATTGTAACTCTAAATGATCAAATTTTTATGTAATTTGTATGTAATTTGCATGTAATTGTTTATTATATTTTGAGCAGCTGCAGCCCAGTGAAGCCGTGGGAGCTGTTTGGGCATCCGATGACATGACCGTTTGAGAGAGTGGCTCTGGTGTGAGAGACACACTCCTCTATTGTCCCATGCAGTCAAAAGACGTCTCTGTTGGCTCCACTCTGCTCCGCAGTCCGCACCATGTGACCATGCACCATGTGACCCTGCACCATGTGACCCTGCACCATGTGACCCTGCACCATGTGACCCTGCACCATGTGACCATGGTCAACATGCTCACTGTAGTTGTCACTCGCAGTCTTAAGCTCCAGACAAACCGGGAGGACTGCATTTATTACTTTCAAACTAGTAATAATGTTTTAATAACCACTACTGCCTGATGTAAACCAAAGTGCCCTTCTGGGACATGTATTCAAAATGATTGATTGATTGATTGATTGATTGATTGATTGATTGACTAGAAAGGCCTAAGTGGCAAACTCTCTTGTCTCTCGTCTCTTGTGTCGGGGCCACTTGAACACACTTGAACACATCGCAAACACGCCTGTGTGAGACCTGATTCATGAAACAAAGCAGCCATTTCACTCACTGAAACGTTTTTGTGATTTAGCTGCTTCTAATCTAATGGAGAATATGTCTGATGAAAAGTTGCAAATGGCGCTGCCGTTGTCAACCCGTGTCTGGTCTTTTGCTTGTGGAAGAAGAAAGGAAGAAGGGGAGGTGAAAACATCTGGAGAAACCGCACTAAATGGGTGATATCATGCAGCGACAGGCTCAATACAAGGGACTTTCCCAAAGAAACATCGTCGGGAAAATATCCATGTTTTGGAATTATCAGATGAGATGAAGTTGGAAAATGAGCAGAGCGTTTTGTGCACGTTGAATCGCATGTTGAATCGACCAGAAAAGCCGGCAACAAATCAGACTCCAGCCAACGGTGCAGCCCGTGCGGGACACCCCGCAAATACTAAGGCGGCAGACACCCAGACATGGCCGAAGACCGACTGTCGGCTTGTGTGTGTGGGGTTTGAGGGCCATATAATTTGCGCAATGCAGAAAAAATTGACAAAATCAGGGAATTTGGTAATAAACATGGAATCAACTGTAAAACATGGAATATTGCAGAATTTTCCATAATTTGGCTGAAATTGAAAAGTGGACCAAATGATCAAAATCAAAACTCGACCTAATTATTGTAGTAACATAAATTATGTCATAATTGCAAAATAGGCCTAGAGAAATGATACAAATAAAATCATCGACACGATACTATGACCGGCATCTCAACCTGTCATCTCAGACATCATCTTTCAGTCTGAAACGGACTCCGACACATGCGACGAACGGGTTCAGTTTGACTTTAACCTTTGTCGTTTGACCACCAAAATGTAATTAGTTCATCCTTGAGTCCAAGTCGATGTTTGAGCCAAATTGGAAGACATTTCGTCAAGGCGTTCCTGAGATATCGCGTTAACAAGCATGAAACGAGCAGTCACAGTGACCTTGAACTTTGACCACCGAAATCTAATCTGTTCATCCTTGAGTCCAAGTGGACGTTTGAGGCAAATTTGATGAAACTCCGTCAAGGTGTTCCTCAGATCACGCGTTAACGAACATCGGACGGACGTACGTATGGACAACATGAATCCACAATGCCTCCGGCCTGGCTATCGCCGGGGGAGGCATAAAAAATATCCCAACCTGTAGATTAAAGTTAAAATGGAAAAGGGGGGTCCGGGTAGTGTAGCGGTAGATTGCCTGCCTACCAACACGAGGGTCGCAGGTTCGCACACCCATTACCTCCGGCTTGGTCAGGCCTCCATACAGGCACGATTGGCTGTGTCTGCGGGTGGGAAGCATTAAGGGTATGTGTCCTGGTCGCTGCACTAGCGCCTCCTCTGGTTGGTTAGGGCGCCTGTTCGGGGCGGAAGGGAACTGGTGGGCATAGCGTGATCCTCCCCCGTGCTACGTCCTGCCGGTAAAGCTCCCCCTGTCGGGTGAAAAGAAGCGGCTGGCAACTGCGCATGTGTCGGAGGAAGCAAGGTGCTAGTCTCTGGCTCTCCCCAGATCAGCAGAGGGTGGAGCAGGGGGAAATTGGCCAAGTACAATTGGGGAGAAAATGGGGGGAAATCAGAAAAAAAGAAGGAAAAAACAGATTTCATACAGCCCTAAAAGTGGGTGGACGCTCTGAGCTCAACTCACCACGCTCCGTCGCTCCGCCTCCTCTCATCGGCGTGGTCGAGCCTCAGCTGCGTCACCTGACCGCAGAGGCTCTGCAGCATGGGCAGAAGATGGGGGGCGGGGCTTAATGCCTGGCCATGTCCCTGTCCCTTCAGTAAGTGTGACATCATCTGTGCCAGCTCGCTGTTCACTAGGGGCAGAGAGAGAGAGGTTTTTACTGTCACATGACACAAACACATCATATATCTGACCACAGATCTTTAATATTAGATAGAGACAACCCACTCCAGGCTCCGCCAGTTGTAAGAAATGGTATTCTTCCGGTCTCCTAAATGGGCGTGGTCATCATCAGCTTGTGATTGGCTGTCTGCCATTGGTACGAAACTTTATTGGCTGACCAGTCTCCTAAGGGGGCGTGGCAGTGGTGAAACCTCCATGGCACAGATACAGGAAGTGACTGGACGTTGGGGTGCCTCACTGCCTCTATCTATATTAAAGGTCTCTGACCTGACTCATTGAAAAATACCATAAAACTTCAATTAAAAGCAGAGTCAATATAGACGCGGGGTCTGGAACATATTTTGTAAATAAATGCGGGTCTCAATTTAGGGTTAATTCTTTTAACTTGCTGAGCGATATCCATAGCATGCGACCATTGAACCCATTTTCATTCAGATAAACTGAGCTGAGGTCAAGGGACCCCTTTGAAATGGGTTTCCCTTGTTACAACAAAACACAAGCGATACAAACAGAGAAATATAACTATCACACATGGGAGAACACCGCATCCAGTTAATATGCAAAATAAGATACAATATTCTACAAAGATTTAACTAAAAATTACAGGGATCGGTTTCAAACATACTCGGGAAACCAGGAAACCAAACCTGGTGGAAACCTATAAGCTGGAAACCTGTGAGAGTCAAGTTTAGTTTCCAGACCATTCCTGGACCTGAGGGAGCAGAGGATCCTCACCTGTGTTCTGGGTGTCTGACCCGGTGGGTTTGGGTCCGGAGCCGGCTGGAGGCTGGAGGAGAGAAGACAGTTACAAACCTGACCTGATGATGTCATCTATCTGTTACCTAGGGGTCCCACACCTTTTCATGGATAACATTTCAAAACTTTCACAGGAGTTTTCAACGATCCATAAGAGCATTTCCATGTGACTCTGAATCAATACCACAGATTATCATGAATAGGACAGCTCTTTATTTTGGATTTTAGTGCTTTAGAACAGCGGTCCCCAACCACCGGGCCGCATTCCGCAGCAAGATTCTCAGTATTAAACCGGTCCGCGGTGCAAAAAAGGTTGGGGACCCTTGCTTTAGAGTCACTCCATCACATTACATGGAATCTATTGTAGTAAACATACATTTTCTGTAAAATATTAATATGAAATACAAGAAGCACTCAAATCAAATAAAAACAGGTGTGTCCTATTTGTCCAGCGTCACATTCATTGTACATGGAAGCTATTGAAAAAAGAAGAAATCGACACTATAATGCCGGCAGTGTCTGTCTCTCTGTCCTTCGCGTATCTCGAGAACCGTTGGTTGGATCGACTTCAAACTTGGGGAGTGCGCGAAGGGGGACCTGACCGAGTGCAGTGCCCTGTTTTTGTGCAATTCGGCATAGCCCCACCCACTAGGAACAAAAAATGCGGTTTATCTGGAGAACCGATCGACTTTATTTTCTGAAAATCTTGTTTAAAAAAATGCATTTACGCTTCAAAAGCCATAAATGTGTTCCTCATTTGTGAGGATTATCCCGCTGAACACAAACTTGACTGTTTCATAAACTTTCGTTAACCACAGACCTTATTTCATGCAATTAACCGAAATTCCCGTAGAAAAATCCCATTGCCTTTTACACCTACGAACCAGGAAGTGCAGGGTCTTCCGAGTAAGCCTACAAAAACAGGTCATCCCTGCGGTACTTTATGCAGCCCTCTCACTCTGGGCTCCTACCTGCTTTGGGCCCTGCAGCATGTCCATGAGGCTCTGGGCCCCGGGGGAGAGGCTGGAGCCCACCACCTCCACCAGGCTCTGCACCCGCATCAGGTCCACGCCTCCGCCCAGGCTGGGGGCGGGGGCAGGGCCCGGAGGGCGGAGTCCCAGGACCACACGACACACCAACACACTGCTTCTACCACACAGGGACAGGAGCTGGGCGAGCGAGAGGGAGAGGAGGGTAGAGAGAGAGACGTTACCACTCAAAGGTTTGGACAGAACTGTTTGAATGTACTTTGTTTTTCATTCTCTCAAAGCCATTTTGACCTCAGGGCTCCATGCTGGAGCTAACCCTAAGCCTACACATGCTGGGCTTATGCTTAAATACTTGAAATTAGACAAATATAAATAGTGAAGTTGTTGCCTATGAATTTCTTTCCAAAGCCTTTATTTAACTTTCCATCAGGGCAAAGGGCTACTTTAAATCATGTAAAATATAAGATCGCGTTGATTTGTTTGATTATTTTGGTCACAGCATAATTCCATTATTTTTGTGTTATTTTGTAGTTTTGATGTCTTTACTATTCGGTAAAAAGGGAAGAAAAAGATGTGACCCTGAACTGACCTTCAGCTCACAGCCGGAGGAGGGAGGATCCAGGAACAGCTGCTTCCTGTAGAACGGCCCCCTGTCTGCCCTGTGAGCAGAGACAAATATGCAGAGACAAATCAGCCTGGATTTGGGGACTGCCAGGAGAAGCTGACCGGAGGACCTGAGGGACCTTGAAGGAGCATAGGGTTCCAGCAGGTTGGAGAGGTAAATGGGGGCCAAGCCATTAAGGCACTTAAAAGCAATCAGCAACATTTTAAAATCTATCCCCCAGTAGTGCCTTACACTACTCGTTACCGACAAAAGTAATGTGATTACAGTAACGCGTTACCCCCAACACTGTTAATAATATATCTTCAGTGTTTCCCCTACCATTCTACAGGCCTGGCGGGCCCGCCAGGCCAATGCCGCCCCTGCCAGGCCAGAAAAATAATTGCAAGATTTTTTTTTTCAATAAACCTTTATGGCATATTATTAGAATACAGTAATACTGGTGTTGGCAGTGTTGACAGTAATAGAAGATGCCAAATCATTCAAAACAATTAAGCATTTTGCTTTTAGGAGCATTGTGCCAGCGTGCGGCGCTGTTCCAAAACATGTCAACGTGTGTCGTTGCCTGGGAAACGCACATCCCATAATACATCTGTTCGCATCGCATCCCATAATAGTATGATGATACTTGGGATGCCATTGCGAACATAGATGTGAACAGGTTAGCTAAAAGTTTAGCGTCGCCAGCGAAGGCCCCCACCGTTGCGGACGAGGTATGTTTCGAAATCCCTGCAGGCCTGAAAAGTTTTCTAGGAGAAACACTGATTTAATGTGTTTGTTGATGGGGGGAGGGGGGTTATTTTATTTTGTTTGTTTGTGCGTGTGTATGCTTAGGGTTTGTTTTGTTTTCTGTAGATGATTTTGTGGTTTTCATGTTTTTGTTTGTTTGTTTTCTGTTTTACTTAAAAATGTAAATAAAAAAATGTATCACAAAAAAAGGAATTTTCACCAAATGACTTTAATAGCTCTATCAGGCCTTGCCCCTTTAAGAATGTGGCCTAATGGGTAACCTGTGTGGGTGACATAGTAGGAAGTGAGTGTTTTTAGTTGCAGGATGCTAAGTGATAGTTAGCAGGAAAAGAGTTTAAAACGTCACAGAGAGCGTGCATTATGTGTGTGTGTGTGTGTGTGTGTGTGTGTGAGTGCACACGTGTGTATGTATGTGTGTACCTGTCAGGGTGAGTGTCGTCCCTTTCCCCCCGGGCTGTGGCACAGTACTCCCCCTGCTGGTTGTAGAGCTCCATGGTGCGCGCCTCGCTGACCACCAGCAGGCAGCTGATGGCGAGCGGGGTTTGGCTACAGCGGAGCAACAGGATGCAGGGAGAACCCTCCTCTGTCTGTTCCAACAACACCGCACTGCAGACCAGATCACTGTTAAAGGGACAGTTCAGCCAAGAATCACACTTTGGTAATCATTATCGACTGTATGCAAATACCGGTATTCATATTCATACAGAGACGTTTAGGTACGAGGCTTCAGGTTCAATACACATTTCAAACCAAAAACCAAAAAGGACGAAAGGTGTAAAAAACAAACAAACATTGATGTAAATTTAAATAAAAAAAAATTAACTAGACTGTGAAAATAATAAAATAAATTAGTAAAACAAATGAAAATATTTAATCACACATAAACACTACAACATTAAAACACAATACATTGTTAGACGAACAAAAGAAAAGAAAAGAAAAGAAAAGAAAAGACAAAAACTATCAATAAAATCACCAACAAATAGAAATACAATGTTGAAAAACAGTACAATTCGGTAGGACCCCCTCAACAACAATCAATGTTTGTCCCACTCCTCAGTGGAGACCCTCTCCTCAGTGGAGACCCTCTCCTCACTGGAGACCGTCTCCTCAGTGGAGACCATCCCCTCAGTGGAGACACTCTCCTCAGTGGAGACCCTCCCCTCAGTAGAGACTCTCTCCTCAGTGGAGACCCTCTCCTCACTGGAGACCCTCTCCTCACTGGAAACCCTCTCCTCAGTGGAGACCCTCTCCTCAGTGGAAACAATCATTATGATTATTTTCAGTCTCTTTTGCTATGAACGGTCCTGGGTGGAAACAGGGAGGGAGGGTGTCATGGAAGCGCCCACGGTCTCACCAGGAAACTCGTGAATAACCTTCACTTTAGATCAAGACTGGATTGGCCTCAAAAGCAGCCATAAGATTCAGACACTTTGCGCCATGAGTTCCACTATATCTGCCTATCTGTCTCTCTGCCTGCATGTTTGTTTAGTGTGTGTGTGTGTTATATATATATACACGCATACTGTACATAAATACACATACATAAATACACACACACACACACACACACACACACACACACACACACACACACACACACACACACACACACACACACACACACACACACACACACACACACACACACAGTGTAACTTGTGGTCGTACCAGTCCGACTCATCTCCCTCCATCAGACTCAGGTCTTTGTCGTCGGTGAGGTGAACAGGATGCAGAATGTCGGCGAGGCGGCGCTCTGCAGCACCACAAACCCAACCAGGTCCACTTTCCACAGCGATGTCCGCCATGGTGCTGAGGAGAGAGGAGACAGGTTAGGAGACAAGTCAGGGAAGGAGTTAGGAGACAACATGATGCCTGGCACCTTTGCTCTTTTTAACACAATAATGTGGATATAGTATATTAGGGTATTAAGGTATATTAAGGCACGATGGCATCGACCATCGCGATGGGCCGACCCCCATCGACCTCTGAGCCTTCTTATTGGACCATCGTGATTAATTACCTGTTCCAATCAAACGTTTGCAGATTTAATAATAAAAAAGGCAAACTCCACTCAACCGTGATGTGCGGGGGACGCGCGGGCGGTGTAAACAAGTGCACCCTATGCCCAGTTAGTTCACAGCAATCTTTTTTTTAAGATAGATTCTTTTTTGGGCATTTTTGCCTTTATTTAGATAGGGCAGTACTAGGAAGACAGGAAAGGTGGGGAGAGAGAGGGGATGACATGTGGCAAAGGACCTTGGGTCGGATTCGAACCTGCGTGGGACGCGCGAAGGACTGAGTCTCCGTGGTACGCGTGGTACGCGTGCTACCAGGTGAGCCACCAGGACGCACCTCACACACATTCACACACCGAAGGCGGCAAGCTGCCACGCAGGGTGCTGCTGGCACAGCCGTCGGGAGCAATTTGGGGTTCAGCGTCTTGCCCAAGGACACTTCGACATGCGGACTGGAGAAGCCGGGGATCGAACTAGGGATGTTAATGATTAATCGACAATCGATGAATCGATCATTAACACATTCACTGCCAGCCATTTTTTTTTTTACTGTAGGTAGCTTCTGCCAAGCCGTTTTTTGAGGATTCTGGCTCATTTTACAAGAGCCGAGGATAATTTTCTGCTTGGACTTTGTGAACACGAAGTTCACAAAAGTACTAATAGAATGTGTGCTTTCTCTGTCTAAAAGAGTTAGTTTGTAGAGTTAGTAGTTATGTAGATATTAGCCGTTGAGTACAGCATGGTTTCAGCGTCTGAGACAGGAAGCTGAGATAATCGCAGTTTTGTGAAATTCAATCAAACAGGCAGAACAGTCACTTTAACCATTTATTTTTGGCATCAGTGAGAGATCAGACATCTGAACAATATAGTTCTGAACACCCTCTCCTTCAAACTCCTCCCTCCGTGGGCGTGTCTGGTGGCGTTTGTCACAAGCCAGTTTCTCCTGCCTGTCTGAGCAGTGAGCAGCCTCCCTCTCTGGCGGCCCCTCGTCGGCGAGTGTGGCGAGTGTGGACTGTGGATGGGACTCAATCGTTTCTTGGATTTTCGGTTGAGAGCTTTGATGAAGCTTTGTGCGATTCTAGGCTTTATGCTGCCCACCCAGTCTATTTTTGGAACCCCCCACCGTTGTGCGCCCGTGTGCAGCAGCGTGAAAGCGTTTTCGCCTACAGTATGAGAATGAGGCTCGTTCGTTTCTGGGTTTTCGGAATGCGTGCGATTCTGGCCTTTCTGCGGGTGTTTCAAAGTGTGTTTCACCCTAATCTATTATGCAAATTTGCAATCCCCCACGCCAGCACCGCTCTCCGCTCTCGGTGTGCTGCTGCTGGCGCGGCCGCTCTCGGGCGAGTCTGGTGACTGATGACTGTAAAATCGCCAAGCCATTTCCTTGAGAATGGCTTTCTCCCGCGGCTGTTTTTGGTTGGCTTTCTCTCTGTCGGGAGAGCACTGTCGCCACTTAGTTGGTCGGTAAAATAGATTATACACATTCAATACTTCCAATATTTTTATAGGAGACGTGGGGGGCATTGATCCACGTAGCACCGTCAAAAAAAAAAAAAAAAAAAATTTGACGAGTCAACTCGTCATTGGCAGTGAACGGTTGGATTGTGTTTGACGAGTCAACTCTTTGACGTTTCTTTGCTGAAATGATTTAACACCACAAGGGCAAAATGTAACTTTCACTGCTTATACAGAGGAAGAAGAAAGCCAAGCTAGCAGACAGAAAGTCCAGGGTGGAGAATTACACCCAAAAAGACAACAGTAATCATTGTAAACATTATAATACAATGTTGAAATATCTCACGTCCACAAGCACAATGACAGCTAATGCAGGACATTTAGTTGGTTGATCAACTTGTTGGGTCGGCCAGACAGGTGTTAAACCCTGCATTTTGTATTTGTTTTGTATGTCAAAAGCAGTTTTTAATATAATCGTTAACCTGACCAATTAATCAATTAAGTAAATTTATTTAAAATATGCATCCCTAATGGCGAGTTAGTCGCTCTCTCTCCATGCCAGCACAATGCTTTAGTCTCTCTCTCCCTCTCCATGCCAGCCATGGAGAGTGTGTGTGTGTGTGTGTGTGTGTGTGTGTCCAGCGTATTGAAACACACCGCCCCTTCAGGAAACGAGAGTGAAACTCATCCAGCGCCCCCCAAATAACCATCCTTTCCGTGACAATAATGACTGCTGACTGCTGAGTGACAGACTCGGTGTGTTGGCCATGTGCTGGCGCAAGTAGTAAAAACACAGGGGAAGAGAAGAGAACGGAGGAATGGAGCTGAGAGGAGCTGTTTGTATGTGTAGCGGTTTCAATAGCTAAGTGCTAGCCAGTAGCATGTGTTTTAATACAGAAAGAGCACGCTCTGCCTCTTTGAACAGCCGCACTCTCATTTTCGTGCAGAGCGTCAGATTGAATTTCCGAACGTACCCAACAACAGAAATGTGCATGACCCTATTTATTTATGTCGATGGTCGTGACTCACCATGAATCGTGAAATCGCCAGTCGGTCCCAAAACAGTTCCAAATGCTGCCAGCAGGACTGAAACTTCGAGGTTTGCAGGCAAATAATTTTGGTCCAGTTGACAAGATAAAGGATGTTAAAAAGCCCCGAAGCCAAGTTACGTTCAGCCAGAGCTTAACGCTCCAGACCAGCTTCGGGGACAGTACAGAGTACGCCCCCTAAGTACAGAGCACGCCCCCCCTAAGTACAGAGTACGCCCCCTAAGTACAGAGCACGCCCATAGGCGAGACATTCAGATTCAGATTCATTTATTTAGAAGATGGGACAATGCACATTAATGGACAGTACAGCCGTACAGTAAATATGCCAGGTTTTAGCCCAAGGGCTAGTTTCCACCTGTAGTCCCATGGCAGGTTGATGTAATCTTGAAAAGAAAAAAAAATTAATAGTACAAAAAATGAATAGTATAAAAGGTTAGTCAAACATAAGGTGAGTAAAACACACAGAGCATGCAGTAAAACATGACAGACAATATGTTAAAAATGATCACATTGTTGGTTTGATCTGAGCCACAATTTCAATTGGCCTTTAAAGGTGGCGAGACTAGGGCATTCTCTAATAAAGAGAGGTAGATTATTCCAGAGGGTGCTTCCCATGTAAGGTCCTCTGGCTAAAGCAAGTTTTTCTAAAGGGGACCTCACAGACCTTGTTCGTGATGGCCCGAGTGACACGGGTCGAGTTGGCGGTCGAACGATATTTGATGAAGTCAGCTAGAGGAGGCGGCGCCAGTCCATGTAGAACTTTGTATATTAAACAGGCAGAGGTGAAATTTCTAAAGTTCTCAAAACTTAGCATGTCATATTTACGTATGACATGACAGTGGTGATGAGAAAAGGGTTTTTTATCTAGTATTTTCAGGGCTTTTTTATAAAGTAATTCGGCTGGTTTGAGAGTAGTTACCCAGCAAACATCGTCTTGACCGCGACATCACCAGACGATAGAATTGTGGTTTGGCATCTACCATCTAAGTCTGACGTTCTCTCCACATTCCTCCAAAGTAACGTTTAGACTGTCACTTCAAAACAAAAAATATTGACCTCATATTGCTTTGAAAACACCACATGTAGGTGTCTTTTGTGTTTTTGTTGAATAAAATTACATTATTGTCCCATTTCTCTTGCCGTAACTAAACGCAGTGTTGTGGGTTTTGGATGTGCTATAGCACATCCAAAACCCACAACACTTTAGCAGACAGCATATGCTGTCTGCTAATGTCACGTTGGTTATATTATCGTAAATGATATAAATATACCTGTCTCATCGCTGGTTGAAATCATGAAACAGAATTAGCGAGGCAGCTAGCCTATCAACGCAACTTCCAGTCGGGACCGTCAAAATGCTAAGTGCTCAATGTTAAGTATCTCTATATATGACCAAATCCGTAGCATTTGTAACTAATTCGGTGGCCTAATGGATAAGACACATGACTGCGAAGCGGGCGGCGCAGGATCGAATCCCGCATGAGGTGTGATCTTTTGTCTTTCAAAAATCGTTGAATCTGGACACGTTGTGGGGAAGTAGAGGAATTACGTCGCTAAGATTTCCATTCAGAATATATAATTAGACCCTGACTAGATGTAGTGGTTTGACGTGCAGCAGACGGTCGTTATACGTGAAAATGTTTGCTGGGTACTCCTGTCAACGACCAGCTATTTATACAATAATTCAGATGCGAAAGGATCATCGAGTGTAAAAATAAAAACGCAGCGTCTGTGGACAGACAATTTGTCTGAAGTTATACAAGTGGAATTTAATTTTTTTGGAGATCATTTTGATGTGGTTGCTGAACGTTAGGTTGGAGTCCAACATCACGCCTAAGTAGCCTATTTAAACTCGTTAACCACAGATAATTCCTCTGACCCCAAGAAGACATTGGAGCGCGCAGGTGCAATGTTTCTTTTAGAAAAGAACATGCAAACTGTTTTTTTTGCATTCAGCAGGAGACAAGATTTAGTTAGCCATGCCTGGATATGAGAGAGAGCTGAAGATAAGACACGTGCCGCCTCCCCTGGGTTTTTAGCCCTTGTGAAGATAACTGTGTCGTCAGCATAAAGCTGGACATCTACATTAAAACAGTAATCAGGAAGATCATTAATGTACAAAGAAAAGAAAATTGGCCCCAAAATTGACCCTTGGGGGACCCTACTGGACAGCTCAGGTAAGGGGAGCTGACACCGCCAACCACAGTGCACTGCTCCCGGTGAGACATTGACAATAAATATAATAAACAACCGTTTAAATTTAAATGTGTCAGTCGTAACGTTATATATATTTTTTTTACTTAAGGCGTATATTACCTCGTCCTTGCCCCCCTACAGAGCACGCCCACTATCGTCTAGTTTCCTACATCCGCTTCAGCAGCCGTAGCGAGGGCAGCCAGGTAGCCTACTCTCTTGCCTGGATGTGATGACAGAAGAGCCGCTGTATAATTGCGGTGCTACAAACACATCCAGCTTCAATAAAGAATTCAGCCCAACTTCCCATGCTAGCTCTCCTAGTGTTACACCCACCATATAGGTCCCTAGCATAAGAATGACAATCAAGGATGTAGCCTACTTTTAAACAGCAAATTATTTTATTACAAAAGTTCAGCTTGACAATCCCAGTAGGCCCACATTGACCTCTTTCCATAGAACCTCAGTTATTGTTAAGAGGGCAGGGGTTATGTTCACTGCACACCAGTAGGCTACACACTGTAGGATAAATCAGTTTGTTCACTGCACACACACCCGTAGGCTACACACTGTAGGATAAATCAGTTTGTTCACTGCACACATTAAAGAACTCTGGCACTCTGGGTGAAACAAAGTTTACACACGTGATTCAAACCACTGCAACCATTTATAAGTACGGCACACTTTAAACCTGCCCTGACAGTCAAACTGGGATTACCAGGTGAAGTGGCAATGGTGGGGAAGAAGCGGATTAAATAAGCAAACAAACAAATAAACAAACAAATAAACAAACAAACAGAAAAAAAGAAAACTAGTCCGCCCTAAGGGCAAAGCCCATTCTTCTTTGCCCGCTACCAGCACACTTGCCAGGGCGAACTAGACAAGAGAATAAACCCCAAAATAACAAACAAAAAGTATCACGGCAAACAAAAAGTATTGTAATGTTCCTGGCATTGATGAGGCAGAGGCTTCTTGCTGGTACAGGTTCTTTATTCACAGTTAGTCATATTTACAACTCTCGGCGGTTGTCACGCTCATAGCTAGCAGCTTCTCTCTAGGCGGTATCCGGAGACTGCCCGCGCATGCTCAGTCTCCCCCGGAAGTCTCCCACAAGCATAGTGTTCCCCAGTAACACTCCCACACATCAGTTCCTATCTGTATTCGAGACACTACCATTGCTCACCACTGTATGTGTAACACTGATTCGCTACAGTATCACGGCAAGAGCAGCGACTGGACCCACTGATGCTCTGCAGGGAACAAAAATTAACAATCTTAAAACACTTTATTTCCTAAATATTAAAATACATAATGATTAAATGTTAAAACTACACGACTGCTTTAAAATACCTGGTACGTCGATGGTAACTGTCCTATCGACTACCAGCCGCCTTCAACCCAGCAGGGAAGCAGATGATCTGCAATACATGATTAAACAATAAATGTCACACACATTCACAGCAAACAATGTAAAACGCTACACACAGAAAATAGCCATAGGCAGCGGCCTACCTCTTTGTTCCTGCTCTGTAGCCTTCCCTGCATGACAGCATGGAATGAGGTGTGCAGTGCACCTGCCTCAATCATCTGGCCTGAATCAGCTGTGCTCTAGTGTTCCTCCTACAGGTAACCCTATATGAAGTAATTCGGGCACCTCCCCTTTTCTCGTTGGCGCCACCCACCACATATGTATGTATGTATGTATTGTAGCGAATACACATACAGTGGTGAGCAATGGTAGTGTCTCGAATACAGATAGGAACTGATGTGTGGGAGTGTTACTGGGGAACACTATGCTTGTGGGAGACTTCCGGGGGAGACTGAGCATGCGCGGGCAGTCTCCGGATACCGCCTAGAGAGAAGCTGCTAGCTATGAGCGTGACAACCGCCGAGAGTTGTAAATATAACTAACTGTGAATAAAGAACCTGTACCAGCAAGAAGCCTCTGCCTCATCAATGCCAGGAACATTACAGTATGTATGTGTGTGTGTGTGTGTGCGTGCGTGGTTGCAATATGATGCATGGGTCACTTCTGCAACCAGCAGTGGAAATAGATATTAGGTGTTCCATGAAGCTCTCCTCAAATAATAGACCCTCCCTGGTTTTTGAATGTAAGCTTTAATTCAGTTGTCCCCTTTTTTCTGGAAACACAAAAGCAGTTCAGTAATGTGATGCAGTTGAATTGAGCAAACTTTATTTGTGCACTTTGTATTGGTTCTCTGTCCAAACAGGGTATTTTGTTTAGTGATTTATATAGGCTACCTTGAAATCAGAGCCAAATTAAATCTGATGTTGATCATTGATGTGCTATGTTTAAAAGGACATGCAGTATGTAATAAAGGTTGCTGATTTCAGCTTGTTGATTATTTTTCACTCTTCTTTAGAACGTTTACAAGTTATTATGCAATCCAACTTTTCATCTGTAGAGGGCACTGCAGATCTCGTGGTAGTCCTCACACTAAATGTCTTTATAAGATTCTAAAATGAAATCTTATAACAGAGATCATTGTACTTTTAGGGGCACATTTGCCATCTGGAAAAGCTATGGATCAATACAGCTTTTGCTTAGTGTAGTGCAGGCCAGGGTGGCCAAACTACGGCCCGCGGGCCAACTGTGGCCCGCTGCCCGTTTTTAAGTGGCCCGCCATGAATTTAGATTTTTTTTTTTTTTTTTTGCTAAAAACGTTTTTCCGTTTTTCTGTTTCAAATTTAAAACTGAAAACGGGGGGAAAAACGGAAAAACAAAAACATTAAGAAAAAGAAACTGAAAAACAAAAACAAAAAAACGTATTCCCCCATTTCGTTATTTCAATTTAAAACCATTGAAAATGGGTTATACTTGGGCACCCTGACATGGTCTATTTATTTAAAAAAAAAAAAAAAAAAAAAAAAAAATGTTATGTTATGTTATATTATGTTAAATTATCTCTGTCTTAACCTGTTGGCACAGGAAAAAAAATTCCTCAAAAAAACTTTCTTCGAAATTTGATAACATACAGAAATACCCATTGTAATAGGTGAGCGCATCAATAAACTATGTGTCATATATTTATTTAGGTAGAAATTCAATTTTTGATGGCACAAGGGTTTTCTGGTCCAATTTTTTGCCGCGAAAACTGCCGCGCTTAATATTGTTTGGCCCGTGACTCCTTATATTTTTCTGTATGCGGCCCACAACCAAAAAGGTTTGGCCACCCCTGGTGTAGTGTAATGTGCTTTTCATATTATCAGATAATAAACACCATCTTGACCCTTATTATAGCAAATTTGCTTCATCAGCTTCTCTTGTAGAACACCAAGCTGCACTCTATAGGCCACAGATTGTATGTTATGATACATGCACAGAATACTGGATCAGAGTGAGGAATCCTAATAATTTATATGAGAAATAGTTCATAATAATCTGGATGTTAATAGCAACATGTCATGTAACCATGTCATTTGATGGATCAGTATGGTGCGGACTGGAGTGGACACTGCCCATTGACCTATACAGATGACACCCTTATCACTTATCAGACTCTTGGAAGGTGACCTGCTGACTCACAGGCACAGAGTCTAGATTAACTGAACTGCCAGATTATGGCTAGCCTAGAGCAGTGGTTCTCAAATGGGGGTCCGGGGACCCCCAGGGGTCCGTGGCACTTTGGCAGGGGATCCGTGAAAAGTTTCAGGAAAATAAAAATAAATGTAAAACCTTTTTATTTATTTTTTGCAAAAGCTTCATAGTTCAATGAAAATATTGTATGCTTTAAATCTAAAATGGTTCGTGGATTACATTCTAATCTAACAAACCTATCAATTTAAAAGTCAAGCACATTACCTACCGTGGAAACAATTAAGCTTAGCTCAAAATCACAAATCTACCTTGTAAGGAAGGGGTCCTTGGCTGAAAAACATTTGAGAACCTCTGGCCTAGAGGATGTGGTAGGAAGAGGATATGACATTCAATAGGATAAGGAGGTAAGCAGATAGCATGGTCAAACTTGCCTTGGGTAGTCGCATCACAATTCACAAGTGACGGTAACCTGTAGGCTACGTGTGAATGGTAAACCCCTCTAGATGAAACTAAGAGTTTAACGTTACTATGCCAGTGGGTTTTTACCCTGGGTACAAGTCTGACATCTGCCAGGCCCATTGCCTGTTATGATGCCATGGCCCGGTAACCAATGGGATGTGTTTTCTGGATTGTAGGCTGATCTGTTATCACTCAGAGCTCTGTCAGACCTAGTTACCATAATGTCTTTGACGTCATTTACTTAGACACTATATGGTCTGTGAAAACTAAACACTTGCATGTGCACTACTAAGGTGATGACAGAAGAGAGTAGACCAGGTTATGGTGGAAGACGATCATTTCCAGGCTGGTGACAGAAGGCCTTGGAGCCTGGAAAGCAGATAATAATGGGAGGTGTGAGTATTGTGGGGAGAGAGAAACAGTGGATCATGTTTTATTGTATTGCCAGTATGTGGCAGAGAGAGATGTTTTAAAGAATGCATTTAGAGAGATTGGAGAGGAAAATATCAGCGATACAAAAACAAACTTCAGCGGATAAGCGTTGGATACTCCTTCTGGAGTATTTAATCAACAGAGATTAATGAATAGAATCTGAGGAAATGTTATTTGTTATTTGGTTCCTTATTATTTAATTATGAATATTGTGTTTATTGTTTCATAGTAATTACTTGTTGTTGTGTACAATACAGAGAATAGATTTTAGTCCACACTCCAGGTCAGTAGGTGGCGGTAGTATGACTGGGAAGACGGAGAGGACTGAAATGGTGGTTGACGCTGCAAAGAGATTTCTGGATGTGGTTGATGTATCTGGAGCAGAGATAGATAAAATACTGAGAGATGCATTTGTGCAAACTCAGGCGTCTGCATCTGGAAAGTAATTATGAATCGGAGTACTTTGGGTGGATATGGATATGGGGTTATTTTGTTTATTTTAGTTAAATTAAGATCAGTTTAGGTTTAGTTCAGTAGATGGCGGTAATGCAACATTTTGGATGCCAACCGCCGTAAAACCAAACAGAAGAAGAAGAAGAAGTAGGTGGCGGTAAAGCACCCTAAAGCGGTTTGCCAACCGCCATTAAAACTAAAAGAAGAAGAAGTCGCGTAAACAGAACAGAGTCACATGATCATAGAGAATTGAAAGTGAAAATAACTCAAAACGACAACATTGCTGCAGTCGAGAAAAGTCTCTAGTCTGTTTCTCTTCAAAGAGAATAAAACGAGAGGTGAGTACTACAGATCATATTTACTGTGTTTAAACAGAGAGTAAGAACACAAACTTGAACAGTAGGCAGATAGGTTCCTGTTTTCAGTTTGCATCTATTTCTACTCACAAGATGTCATTGAAGTGCAAGCCTACAGTCGAAAAGATTGTAGGTCACACGACAAGAAACTCCACTGGCGTTTCAGGCACTCTGAAGTGGGAAAAGGACATCTGAATGAGCGTCATATAGCCTAACAATAATAATAAATAAAAAAAAGTCAACATGTTTTGACCAACAGGTTTCAAAATGCAGGGTGGATGGATCCATATATGGAAGAGAGAAAAAGACAAGTGTCAACAAACTAAAAGCACAACAAAGCACATGATAGAAAACAATAAACATAATGGCACAGAGGCATTATAGTCAAACACGAAATGTAAAATAATACACAATGTTTATGCAACTGCTGCTTTGATTTATGATTCATAATGCAAAGCAGAAGAACAGCCTATAATTTATTTATGAATTACTGTAGGCCTATGTGTATGTCTGTTTTGCAGTTTAAAAAACACATCTTTATTGTTGAATTTGTGAAATATCCGGTGTTTCCCACACATGAACATTTGTGGCAAGACAACCACAATATCAGCGGGTGTATTGTAGTGTAAACACACTTTACCCACCTCTTTGAAATGAGGCAGCAACTACCCTATTTTCAGATCACCTGTATCAATCAATGATAGGAAACAAGGTGTAAACTACTCACCTTGTATAGTTTATAATACCCACCTCTGTATCTACCACTACACCCCTGTAGCACTGACCACCACAATATGTTTCCCCCTCAGGACTTAAAACCTACCTGTTGTGTACGTAGATGACCAAATAAGTAAGCTATGTGGAAATTGATAGCCTTCATGTTGTTGCACACCCAGTATTTTAATGAGTGCAACCAAAAAAACAGAACAGTGTAACACTGCTTATATTCTTATGTTCTCTTTGACACAACTCGTACCAACCAACCTCCCAGCCCCTTCATTTCACCTGACAGCGAGGATTTTCACTAGCAGGACGTAGCGAGTGGGATGATCACGCTATTCCCCCGAGTTCCCCTCCCCCCGAACAGGTGTCTCGACCGACCAGAGGAGGCACTAGTGCAGCGACCAGGACACATGCCCTTAATGCAGCTTCCCATCGGCAGACATGGCTAATTTTGCCTGAATGGACGCCCAACCAAGCTGAAGGTAACATGGGGGCTTGAACCTGCGACTCTCGTGTTGGTAGGCAGGGAATCTACCACTGCACTACCCGGATGCCCAATTAATTAATTAATTGACATGAGCAAGTTTGTAATAACCTGCTCAGGGACTACAGAGGAAAATTAATTCTAGCTAACTCCCTTACATTTACATTGATGTGGAAACTGATATGTTGATCAATGTGCTCTGTCCCTTTAAAATAAATAAATAAAATAAACCATGTACGATGTAACTTTGAGGCTCTGTCCCAGAGCATGTCAAGCTACCTGGAACTTTTAACTCCATTTCCTATGCAGCTCCTTCAGGATAAAAGTTTTCCGCTGATAAACTAATGGGACACTTTTATTGTGAATAACGTATAGGAAGTGAAACGTGTTTATCGCTTGCTAGCTCGATTAGCGATGGATTACATTACATTACATTACATACGATTAGCTACTTCTTCACTAAAACAAGTCGAGACAAGCAACATTTGGGGATAAACAAAGGAGGGACTGGAGCACACCGATAGATTTGCAGTTTTTAATTGTGCAAACAGCTGACTAACGTTTCAACACTACTGTGTCTTCATCATAGTTGGACAAAGACATGAAGCAACTGCTTATGAAGTCAACCTAAACCAGTGTGCAATCCTCATTGGATAATAGGTTGAACAGAGTTTCACATCTATAGAGAGTGGGAATTGGGGATATAATTGGAGCTATTTTTCCCCTCTCCAGCGAATCAGATATACAGTAAACACTGCAGAAAGGTAAGCAAAGTAAAGAGTAGGAAACAGTCAAATAAGACTGATATCTGAACATGCAAACAGGGAAGTGTAACATTTATTAACGTTAGCATCTGTAACTAACTAACTTTATTACATAATGGGGCTTTAACTCTCCTTAAAATTGAAAAAGTGCCTAAAATGTCATTGGAGTCCCTTCTTTTTTTATATATATATATTTTATTTTACAATTTTCAGAACAAAACAGAACAACAGGCTCAAACAAAGACAAAGACAAAAACAAAAACATACATATATCAACATTTCAAAATACATGGTGATACCAGCCACGTGAACTGTCAATGTACTTGCAGGAAATGTACGTGGGATCCTGTGCAAGGGCTCCATAAAGAGTCAGCCAGGCGAGTCATCAGTCACCTCTAACCTCGTCCAAATAGGCCAGAAACGGATCCCAGACCTCAGAGAATTTCTTAAGTGAATTGATCCTCAGAAACCGGAGTCTCTCCATATGTATAACCGAGATCATGTCCGTCAGCCACAGCTGGAAGGAAGGTGAAGAGGGGGACTTCCACTCCTTGGAGTCCCTTCTAAGGATATTGATGAGACTAAAATATCTCCAAGACTAAGGACATGTTGTTGAGTTAGCTAATTGCTAATGTTACTAGCTCACTACTACTACTACTTACTAGCACTGTTGCCAATGTTATGTTATGGGTTTATGGTCCAGCGCAAGCTATGAATGGAAGCTGGATCGGAACGTGGATCGGTGACGTCAGTCAGATATCTGATATTTTAATTACATCAATATTGGCACCCAATAGCGATATCCCGATACCGATATCCCATCTCTACTACTTACCCAATTGTTCCTACAATAAAAAAATTATAATTTTAAGATATTCGCACAAGATTCATAGGCTCGCCTGCTGCGCAGCCTCACCCGTCCTGCAGTTCGCCCGCTGCACGGGCTCGCATACAGAGCTCTCCCACAGCTCGTCTCCTGCATGGCCTCACCTCCTCTATTGGCATGTACAGGGCACAATTGCTGAACTTCACATCACTGATGATATTTCAATCATGAGAGACCAGAGTGTAGAATTAACAAGCAAGCTTTATTCACAAATGGCATGGCGATAAGTTCTATGGCATGAGATGGAATGGCAACTAATTCTGGCAACTAATTATATGGCATGGCAACTAGTTATTTGGCGTAATGACTCCGTGGTAAGATGCCTCTATTCTTGAGGTGAGAGAGGAGGGCATCTGCTCGGACTAGGATAGAGAATAATCCCCCCCCCCGTAGGGGATTCTTCAGGAGTCAAGACATTGGTGATGGACTGGGGAGGTGGGTGGGGCGAAACACAGCTTCAGAAGATGGGATGCGATCAGCCCAGGTACAGCGACCATGGAGGAGAAGGATCAGGGAAAGAGGACGATGACACGCTGAGCATATGGCTATAAGTACTGCCACGTCATAGCCTCGGCATTGACGTCATTACCGACGTCATATTGGCAAGTTGAGGGGCTGATTGGCTGTTGAGGATGGGGTGATGAGTCACAGCGGACGTCACACTCCTTGCCTTAGGCTAGGAGCTGATGCATATTGTGATATGATATGAGGTAGCGTGTCTGGTCTTCATCTTGAAACTAGGTCGAGACCAACATTACAATTGCTCGAGTGACCATCACTGATCACATCATGGAGTGCTCGAGTGACGTCACTCAGCTCGGCCTCACCTGCTGCGTGGCCTCACCTGCTCTATTGGCATGCGCAGCGAACAATTGCTCAACTTCGCATCATCAAATGACATCACTGATGATGTCATCACTGATGATTTCATAGACATTGTGACATCATCAGTGACATCACAATTAAAATGACATCACTGATGATGTCATAGATATTGTGACATCAATTATGTATACAATGCTGACATTTCACATTTTCACTCTCATTGTCTACAGATGTCTGCTGCCAGCAGTCTCCTATCTGAAGAGCAGTTGCTGTGCTCCATCTGTCTGGATGTGTTCACTGATCCAGTCTCCACACCATGTGGACACAACTTCTGCAAAAAGTGCATCACACAGTACTGGGATGTTACTGTCCAGTGCCAGTGCCCCATGTGTCAAGAGGTTTTTAACACAAGACCTCTACTGCGGATAAATACTCTCATATCTGAGATGGCTGCTCAGTTCAGAAAGTCAGATGAAAAGAAAGCCAGCTGCCCAGACCAACCATGTGCCAAACCAGGAGAAGTTCCCTGTGACGTCTGCACTGGGACCAAACTGAAGGCCCTGAAGTCCTGCCTGGTGTGTCTGGCCTCCTACTGTGAGACTCACCTGGAGCCTCATCAGATACTCAAAAGCATGAAAAAACACAAGCTGATCGATCCTGTGGAGAACCTGGAAGACAGGATGTGTAAAGAGCATGATGGACCGCTTCAGCTGTTCTGCAAGACGGACCAGATGTGCATCTGTCTGGTCTGCACGGAGTCAAACCACAAATTACATGACATCGTCCCTCTGACAGCAGAATATGAAGGAAAGAAGGCTGAGCTGGGGAAGACAGAGGCTGAAATTCAGCAGAAGATCCAGCAGAAACAAGTGAAAATTCTGGAGATCAAACGCTCAGTAGAGCTCAGCAAGGAAGATGCAGACAGAGAGATAGCAGACGGTGTGCGGGTCTTCACTGCTCTGAGGCAGTCTGTGGAGAGAGGCCAGACTGAGCTCATTGAGACGATCGAGGAGAAGCAGAAAACAACAGAGAAACAGGCTGAAGCCTTCATCAAAGAGCTGGAACAGGAAATCTATGAGCTGATGAAGAGAACCGCTGAGGTGGAGCAGCTCTTGCGCACTGAAGACCACCTCCACCTCCTCCAAAGCTTCCCATCCCTGAACATTCCTCCAAACACCACAGACTGGACAGAGGTATGTGTCCACTCATCATATGAGGGGACTGTTAGGAGAGCGGTGGCTCAGCTGGAGGAGACTCTCAGTGAAGAGATGGAGAAGCTGCTTGATGTTGAGGTGAAGAGGGTCCAGCAGTATGCAGTGGACGTGACTCTGGATCCTGACACAGCACATCCCCAACTCATCCTGTCTGATGATGGGAAACAAGTACATTGTGGTGAACGGGATGAAGAAAATAATGTCCCAGAAAATCCAGCGAGATTTTCTTCTTGGACCTGTGTCTTAGGAAAGCAGAGCTTCTCTTCAGGAAGGTTTTACTACGAGGTTCAGGTTAAAGGGAAGACTGGGTGGGATGTAGGAGTGACCAGAGAGTCTGTCAACAGGAGGGGAGAAATCAAAGCGTGTTCCCAGGATGGCTGCTGGATTGTAGTGATGCATGGAAATAAGTACCATGCTTCTGCTGACCCTCCTGTCCCTCTCTCTGTGAAGCCTCAGAAGGTGGGGGTGTTTGTGGATTATGAGGAGGGTCTGGTCTCCTTTTATGATGTAGATGCTGCAGCTCTTATCTACTCCTTTACTGGCTGCACCTTCACTGAGAAACTCTACCCATTCTTTGGCGTTTATCTTGAAAATGCCCCTCTGATCATCTCTCCTGTCAATCACACAGATTAGACATTGTTAATCATTCGTTATTCACAGATAGGATTAATTGATATTTAAAATAAAACATTCACATATTCAAGGGAAATATGTTTTCCCTTTTGTAAGGTAACTTAAAAAAACCGTATTTTGATTTGTTCCTTCTTCTTGGCATTAAATAAATATGTGCCTCTGGATCCTGTTACAACACAAGCCAATCTAATTGTATCTGATGATGGGAAACAAGTAAATAATGGGGCGGTAGAGAAGAATCTCCCAGACAATCCAGAGAGATTTTCTTGTCGTACCTGTGTCTTAGGAAAGCAGAGCTCTTCAGGAAGATTTTATTACGAGGTTCAGGTTAAAGGGAAGACTGCCTGGGATGTAGGAGTAGTCAGAGGCTGGGATGTAGGAGTGGTCAGAGGGTCAACAGGAAAACAACAATCACTCTGAGCCTTAAGTATGGCATCTGGTGGGGAAAAACTACCTCTCTGATCATCTCTCCTGTCAATCACACCGATTCGACTAAGCATGGATATTATTTTCAGAGGATGCATTGTGATTTAAGATTTTGTTTTTGTTGACCTATTCAAGCGGTTATAATTTCTTATTTCCTTAACTCTGTTTACGTAACTGTTATTCATTCTAATGTTGAAGAATTGTAATTAAACATGAAAAACCACTTCGGACAAACTGTCAGTGGAAAAAGGCCAGTAACCACTGATGTCTCTTGTCTCTTTACTTTCTTCTTCCTGGCAAATTGATTTTATGTTGATCATGAAAAAGACAATATTCAAATTAAAGTTAAAATAAATGTTGAACGGCAGATTCTGGTTAGCGCTGTATTATTATTCATACAGTATTCTTTTTTTGTCAGAGCGTTATTGTAGATTGAGCATTGTAATTTTACACAATTCACAACTCGTGTTTTTTTCTTTTGTTTAAATAAAGAATGCAATCTACAGTTTGTTTCTCCTATTACAATTATTTGTTGAAATCTAACTATAAATGTTGGACCATCTTAGATCTTACTCTATCTCTGTATCTCTTTTTATGGCATATCTCCATTGTTATTTTAGGATATAAAGTTTGTCCTCTTCAGCACCTCAGCTGACTACAAACATTTGACATGAGATATGTATTCTATTGATGACTTATTCCCTTTCCATATGCTGTGAAACATGTAACATTGGTTTTGATAAATGTTCTCCAAAAGGTTTATATTAAGGGCCTTGTAAAGCACGAGGGCTGATCTCTTTGGGCATTTGTCTACATGCGGGTGGATTGGTCGTGACTCACCATGAATCATGAAATCGCCAGTCGGTCCCAAAACAGTTCCAAATGCTGCCAGCAGGACTGAAACTTCGAGGTTTGGAGGCAAATAATTTTGCACTATTAAGTCCAGTTGACAAGATAAAGGATGTTAAAAAGCCCCGAAGCCAAGTTACGTTCAGCCAGAGCTTAATGCTCCAGACCAGCTTCGGGGACAGTACAGAGCACGCCCCCCCCTAAGTACAGAGTACGCCCCCCCTAAGTACAGAGTACGCCCCCCTAAGTACAGAGTACGCCCCCCCCCCTAAGTACAGAGCACGCCCATAGGCGAGAAATTGACAATAAATACAACCGTTTAAATTTAAATGTGTCAGTCGTAACGTTATATATATTTTTTTTTACTTAAGGTGTATATTACCTCGTCCTTGCCCCCCTACAGAGCACGCCCACTATCGTCTAGTTTCCTACATCCGCTTCAGCAGCCGTAGGAGGGCAGCCAGGTAGCCTACTCTCTTGCCTGGATGTGATGACAGAAGAGCCGCTGTATAATTGCGGTGCTGCAAACACATCCAGCTGCAATAAATAATTCAGCCCAATACAACTTCCCATGCTAGCTCTCCTAGGAACAGGCAATAAATATACATTATTTTCATTATTTTAACAAATTAAGATGTAAAAGGACAGGAAGTGCTGTGCATCTTAATTAATATAACGTAATATATTTTTACATTAGCAAGACAATGATCATTTTGTGGCTCAGAAATAAACATGATTCTGTCACATTTTGTTCTCATTTGTCTCATACTTTTTTTTAATGGCGTTTTAACAGTGACATATTGATAAGCAAACAACAGATGACTAAATAAAGGATTATAATTAAATGACAACAATAACCAATGAGCTGCATTGAGCCATTCTGGTAGGACAGTATTATTGACGACTACTAGGCTACTACTGCTAACACTCATCATACCAATACTGCTACTGCACTATAGGAAAGGTCAAATCGTCAAGTCACACATGAGAGATGAGAGAACTCCTTTATCTTCCTTCACCTCTCCTGCTCTCCTGTGTGGTTCCGTGGGTAAAGCATGACACTAATGATGCCAGTGTGAGCAGTTTGGATGCCCTCTGGGGCGGTCAGTAGTAGACAGTTGAGTATTTGCACTTTTACTTAGAATATGTGTATGTACAGTACTGCCATGGTGCCACCCATGCACCTCTTGGACATGAGACCATAAACCCGGGTTAGTGTCTCCCACCAAAGTCTATAAATCCCCCCTATCTGAAGAACATAAGAGGGGAATTTCCCCTATTTGCCAAATGAATTTTAGGCCCTGACTGTAATACCTGAAAAGTTGAATTTCAAGTTCAGCATTAGTTACCTTTTTTGTCTTAGATTTGCTTTTGTGTGATATTGCAATATAAAACTAACCTGACGCTGCGAGGTTATCCATCTTGCAAGCAAGGTTAATATAAAACTACATAATGTTATACACTTTATTCTGCTATATTTGGCTTTCTTAGCACACAGTGTCAGCTGACTGGAGTAGATCCTGAAATCCCTCTTTGTGGAGAATCAATTCTAATCGTTGGAATTGAGAATCAATTCTTGAATCGGATCGTCACCCCAGGAATCGGATCGGATCGTGGCTTAGCGGGATCGGAGCACAACCTAGTGTAGTGTCCAATATTTGTCCAAAGATGTCACTAGTGACGTTTGGGTGGGTTTGTGAGCGATATTTTTTTTCGGATGATGGCGAAGGCATACCCCTTGCACTGATGGAAAGATTGGAAAGTGGGAGGGCTTGCACTACCATATATGGGTCCTACTGTGTGTGTGTGTGTGTGTGTGGGTGCAGTGGAGTAAATCAGGGCCAGTCACTACCATATATGGGATCTACTGTGTGTGGGTGCAGTGAAGTAAATCAGCCTGGGACAGTGTTCCCTGCCACACTAAGTTAAAATCATACTAAGGTCAGGTGGTTTCATGACATGCAATTTTTATTTAAAGGCCCATTCCGTCAATTGTCACTGTTACTGACCCCGGTGGCCGTTAGAGTAACTGCAGGCAGCGTGTGAACGAGCTGACGCGCGGGCACCATACTCGCACGCGCACAAGCAGTTGCCTGGCAACAGCAGTTATAGCAGTCAGTTGCAATAAATATACATTATTTTCATTATTTTAACAAATTAAGTTGTAAAAGGACAGGAAGTGCTGTGCATCTTAAAGGAGAATTTCGTTTTTTTTTAACCTGGACCCCTCTCCTCACAAAATTTATGATTTGACCACTCACCCAGCGATCTCCGCGGCGTTTCTGGCCGTCCTAGCGTTGTTTTGAGGTCGTAAAATGGAGCTCCGAGGGGGCCAAGTGGCAGCCTGTCTTTCCCATGGTCTTTCCTGCATCTAAATAGCCAGTTTTATTCCCGTTTTGGCCACATATCGTCATAATCTCATCCCTCAACAACCACCAGACTGATATTCCCTCCGGGGCTGTTTCCTGGTCACTTCAGTCACTTCAGTCAAATATTTGGACAAAATGGACGCCACACAGTTTCTTGTAGAGCACTTTATTGTCTTCCTGGGCATCGTGTGTCTTTTCCATGTTGTTGACATCAAACCACTTTCACTTACTTTAACTTTCTACGGGGCAATACCGAACAAAGGCGCTAATCGACCCACAATCCAACAGTTCAACAGACGATGGCTTGACATTATAAACGGTATTTCTATAGAAATGGTCATCTCCAACATTGGAATATAACACCATCGGGCAACATTCAAGCTTTATTCATTCAAAAATATAACATATTTTGACAATGAACAGTAACAAAATGGAGGAAAGGCAGTGCTGTAAGGAGGTTGGGGGGGGGGGGGGGGTGGAGAAGAAGGTGGGCGGGGTTAAGGTGGGGGAGAAGTGCCACATTCACAGTTTTACAGGCAGCAGGGAGGAAGAAGGAGGAGGAGACTTCCTGGGTGAATCTGTCAGGGGGGGGGTCACTGAAAACACCTGACATCCTGTAAAGATGACATCACTTCCTCTGTAAACCTTCACACGACAGGTTGAATCTGCTCTGGACTTTTTTCGGCAGGGTGTTTTCGTGGTGATGGAGCCCTAAAGCTTGCGGGGCGGTGCTGAAACGAGGTTGTGCTGAACTGGACTAGGGTTAGGGTTAGCTGCTGGGGGGGGGGGGGGGGGGGGGGGGGGGGGGGGCTAGAGGGGATAAAAAGGCCTGGTGGCTCTTTGGGGGGTCGGATCCAAGGGTCTAGAAGCACTTGCGGTGGACGATGGAGGGCCCGGCCTCGTCGTACTCCTGTTTGCTGATCCACATCTGCTGGAAGGTGGACAAGGAGGCCAGGATGGAGCCTCCGATCCACACAGAGTACTTCCTCTCTGGGGGGGCGATGATCTGCGGGGGGAAGGGGGGGGGCAGCATGGTGAGAGCGTGTGATGTATTCACTGTTTTCCAGGTAAGAAAACAAATTAGATTTTGATAATAATGACCCCTGCTGCTTTCCTGGGTAACAAAAAAGCATGTATTAGTGGGACTTTTGATGTAAAAAGAAAGTCATTAGTTATGTATGGGCGATACGGCAAATGAGCGAAACTCCCAAAAAGTTGGCATACCCCTTTAACTACTTATTATTACCCAAAAACATACTCATTTCCCATTTATTTACCAGGTAAATACTTATTAGTAATGAGGGACTGTAAAAGGAATGAAGCATTACTATATAATTATGACAGACTATGATCCATAGGGCTTAGCTACATGTTGTGTATATTGTACCTTGATCTTCATAGTGCTTGGGGCCAGGGCGGTGATCTCTTTCTGCATGCGGTCTGCGATGCCGGGGTACATGGTGGTTCCTCCGGACAGAACGTTGTTGGCGTACAGATCCTTCCGGATGTCGATGTCACACTTCATGATGCTGTTGTAGGTGGTCTCGTGGATCCCAGCAGACTCCATACCTGAGGACCCCAAAGACCACAAGCATCAGCTAGAGTTCACCTCACACAGGAAGTCACCTTACACTGACACAGGAAGCCACAATCAGTGTTGGGCAAGTTACTTTCAAAATGTAATATACTACATATGACTAGTTACTTTCATTTGAAAGTAATAAGTTACTTTACAATATTACTGTCTGTGTAGAGTAACTCATTACTTATTACACTACTTTTGCATTACTTTCACTGTAATAACAGCAGCAGCAGAATGACATTGCCGCCCCGGAACCATCCCGAAAAATTATTTCAACCGTCTTGAAGTCAGTGTAAACAATACAAAATTCTAAATGTTATCCTTTTCCTTTGTTATTGTCATCTATAGTGGTTATTTGCATAAAAACACACAGTTTGATTAGGATATGTTAAATAATGTGCTTTGATAAATAAATAAAAACTAAATTTGTAACTTGAGTTACTTGACAAAGTAACTGGTATAATATTACTGAAATCCTATAAGTAATAAGTTATATTACTGAGTTACTGCTAAAAGTAATATATTACATGTAATATGTTACTTTTGTAATGAGTAACCCCCAACACTGGTTACAATATAGGTATCGTCTTGCCTGAACATCATTCCAATCAAAGTTTGGGCGTCTCGTGCCTTGCAGCAAGACATTCGGCGTGCAGCCGTGCATGAAGATGTGGAACGTGTGGAATCTGATTAAACATCACCATGGCACACCAAACACACATCTGTGTTTGGTGTAGAATGTTGATTGGTGTGCCATGGGCTTAAAAGGGCAAGTGCTTGAGCACCACCTGGTGGTCTATCTGTGCATCTATGTTAGGGGGTGTGTCTGTGTCTGACCGATGAACGATGGCTGGAAGAGCGTCTCGGGGCAGCGGAACCTCTCGTTGCCGATGGTGATGACCTGCCCATCAGGCAGCTCGTAGCTCTTCTCCAGGGAGGAGGATTGAGCCGCGGTGGCCATCTCGTTCTCAAAGTCCAGAGCCACGTAGCACAGCTTCTCCTTGATGTCCCGCACAATTTCTCTCTCCGCTACAGAGCACACATGTCAAACAAGTACAGTATGAGCATATCCACACCCCAAAAGTCTATGCAGCAAAGAGTGAAGTGTGTGTGTGTGTGAGTGTGGGTGTGTGTGTGTGTGTGTGTGTGGGGTACCGGTGGTGACGAAGCTGTAGCCGCGCTCGGTCAGGATCTTCATGAGGTAGTCGGTGAGGTCGCGGCCGGCCAGGTCCAGCCTCATGATGGCGTGCGGCAGAGCGTAGCCCTCGTAGATCGGCACGTTGTGCGTCACGCCATCGCCCGAGTCGAGAACGATACCTGAGAGAGAGAGAGACAGAGAAAATGGGAGAAAGAGGTAGAGAGAGAGAGAAAGAGAGAGAGAACAGGAGAAAGACAAGTGGAGAGAGAGACAGAGAACAGAGAGAGAGACAGGAGAGACAGACAGATGGACAGAGGGACAAGTTAACACAGAATTCAATGACATGAAGAAGCCTTTATAAACTGCTTTGTGTTGGTCCCCAGAATCATATGTGGGCATTGTACATTTCTGTAATACATAGAATATCACATTGTATGCCCAAAAAGAGAATCTGATGAAGGTCTCACGACCGAAACGTTATTCTTATTAAACTTTTGATTGCATGTGGAGACAGTGTGCGGGAGTTTATTTCGTTTAGAGAGAGGAGAGGATGGAGGAGGAGAGAGAGAGAGGAGAGGATGGAGGAGGAGAGAGAGAGGAGAGGATAGAGGAGAGGAGAGAGAGAGGAGAGGATGGAGGAGAGGAGAGGAGAGGCTGGAGGAGGAGAGAGAGGAGAGGATGGAGGAGGAGGAGAGGAGAGGATGGAGGAGGAGAGAGAGGAGAGGATGGAGGAGGAGGAGAGGAGAGGATGGAGGAGGAGAGAGAGGATGGAGGAGGAGAGAGAGAGGAGAGGATGGAGGAGGAGGAGAGGAGATGATGGAGGAGGAGAGAGAGGATGGAGGAGGAGAGAGAGAGGAGAGGATGGAGGAGGAGGAGAGGAGATGATGGAGGAGGAGAGAGAGGAGGTGAGCGGACCTGTGGTGCGTCCCGAGGCATACAGCGACAGGACGGCTTGGATCGCCACATACATCGCTGGAACGTTGAAGGTCTCAAACATGATCTGAAACACACAACACAACTCAGCTTTCTGCTGCCGGTGTGTGTGTGTGTGTGTGTGTGTGTGTGCGTATGTGCGTGTGTGTGTGTGTGTGTGTGTGAGTATGTGCGTGTGTGCGTACATGCGCACACGCGTGTGTGTGTGTACCTGTGTCATCTTCTCCCTGTTGGCCTTGGGGTTGAGTGGAGCCTCTGTCAGCAGGGTGGGGTGCTCCTCTGGTGCTACACGCAACTCATTGTAGAAGGAGTGATGCCAGATCTGACCAATCACAGAACATCACAAATCACATAATTAGGTGCAACCAATCACGACACACAGAAAAGACAATTCGATGTAAGCTTGTTAAAGCCCAAATATGTAGAAAGCTGCTGAGCAGCAGCAACAGCGACCTCTGCCGCCACAATTGGTAGTTACAGGATGCTAATAGATGCTACTTACGTCCGGTCTTACGTTCAGATATCAGCCTTAGTTTCCTGTTTCTGGTTGTACGCTCGACTTTACTAACCTCTCTGCAGTGTTGAGAACTGATTTGCTGAAAAATTGCTTAAAATATCCTCAAATGTTGTTGTGTCAACTTGTTTGAGTGAAGAATAGCGCTGCTGATGACATGCTAACTCTTTTAATACTTTTAATATGAAGGAGCTGAAACAGGAAATGGAGTTACATCCAGGTAATTTCGAGGCCTCAAAGTTACGTGGTGGATGGTGCAGTAACAGGCATTACTACAGGTAAAATAGTGACATATTTGGGCTTTGCGTCTAGATACTTTAAGTCTAAATGTTTTCGCAGTGTAGTTAATTCTGGTTATTTCTGATGGCACTCGAAGGCAGCAGCAGTGTGTGTGTGTGTGTGTGTGTGTGTGTGCCTCCCACCTTCTCCATGTCGTCCCAGTTGGTGATGATGCCGTGCTCGATGGGGTATTTGAGGGTGAGGATACCTCTCTTACTCTGAGCCTCGTCCCCCACATAGCTGTCCTTCTGCCCCATCCCCACCATCACTCCCTGTCTCACACACACACACACACACACACACACACACACACACACACACACACACACACACACACACACACACACACACACACACACACACACACACACACAGAGAGTTGCTCAATATATAACTATAACAAAGTCACTTTTTCATTATATACGAGCGATCAGCCGAGCAGCATTTTGGTAAACAAACTGCGTCACTGGGTGGAAACGGCAATGGAACCCTATGGAGCCTGAGCTTGAGTGTCTGACTCTAGCCGGCTGACCCTGTTTACATTTTTAAAACTGCGACAGTTGACACAACATTAACACGACGTGCATATACATATTTGTATTATTATACATCAAACTCTTGAGCTAATTCTGCTCTCACTCAGAATGTGAAAATATAAGCGATGTGATGTATACTTTTTGAGATATTAACGTTTGTTTGGAATGACTCATACTAGTTAACTGCCGCGGGGTTACGCATTTCTGGGTGGCTGTGACGTCACGCTGATTCGCCCTATGGTTGCAGCAGTAGTAGCAGTCGTTAGCCTCGTTAGTCGCCAGGATATAAACGTTTATTTATTTTTTCTTCTTCTTTTTTTGCTTCAATGATTTTGATTGCATGTCAGATGCATGTCAAACATGTACAAGTGTGATCATTCTTTTTTCCTTCAAATCAAATTGATATATTATGAGCAAATCTACTCATCAAACAGAGGGAATTAGAAATAAAGTTGCTAAATACATAATAAATAAATAATATTAGAGGAAATACGACAAACTGACGTGGCAGAATACATTTGTTGTGAATATATCTTGTATGGTTGGTCAATCAAATTAGCCTGATTTGAATTTGAATTTCTTGTGTTTCAAGAGAGAGTCCTTTCCAGTAGGGCCCTATGCCAACCAGCCGCCAAAAAACACTATGAATGATGGTGAATGGCGAGAAAGAATAATTTTTCGATCCTGTTTGAATTGTGCCATGAGGTCCACATATGATGTTTGTTAATTTAAAAGATAACTTTGCAAGTCAAGAAAGTCGCAGTTTGTCGTAAAACTGTTGCACTATACCGATAAGTTATGTCAGAAAGATACACACAACCAGTAGCGTAAAACTTAACTTAACTTTCTCTCCCACCAGGCTTGGTGTGACGTACAGTATATTGTGCAAGGCGAGAGATGTAGGGCCTGTCTGATTCTCAAGTGAACAAGCTTTATAGGTGGCATTTCTAGGTAATAAGTTGTAATTAGGCTGTCTGAAACCAGTTTGATACATAAGTTCACTGAATTTGCAACCTTTCTAGGTACCTGGTTATGGATAATTTTCGAGGAACCATACCATGCACACTTTGGTGGGTTAGGGTATCCCGTGATACCTTGCGACCCTTACAACCGACGAAGAAGAACGAAGCGAGCCAAACGAGCCCCTAATGGCGACGCCCACAAAGCCGACCGCATCAGAAAAAAGTGAAACAATGTGTGCTAAATAACAAACATATTTCACTTTCTTTTCGTTTTTATTCTAGGATAGTCAATAACATCAGCCTTTACTTAAATTTAGTGCAGTCAGATGTTTGTACAGTGTCAGGAAAGTCACTTTTGAACAATAGTAGGAAGCATCTTACCTGACGGTGTTCTGGACAGCAGCCACTAGTTAGGTTGCTAATATAACTAACGTTAGAGAACTCGCTCCGCCCGCCCCAAAGCAGGACTACACAGCCAGGATGATAGCACCATTGCAAACCTTCAAGTATAAAGGTCCTTACACATCGGGAGCGATGCGAATATACGGCATGAAATTACGATGCGAGTTTTGACCCACCTGTCAATCACAGCCACAGATGTGTACACGTCGGAAGCGAATTTCTGAAAAATCGAACGTGGTTCGAAAAAATAAACACCGCAATAACGCTGGGTGAAACTTCGCCGTTGGTATGCACGGTTGCATTGACTGATATAGGTTCGGAAAATATTATTGACGTGCGAATTAATCGCACGAAAAATACGTGCTCGGTGTGTAAGGACCTTAAGTGAAGTTCGTTTTAACTGTGCTTTATTAAATGATAAGCTGTCATTACTTCCCATTTGTAGCGTTTGTAATATTTTCGTTCGCTGGGTTTTACGCTTTTAATTTGAAGGCGGAAAGGGGAAATGGTGTATTTGTAGATTGAATTGACACTGGTCTGTCAATTCTATCAGTTCATATGTACCATTTCCCTTTTTCGCCTTCAAATTAAAAGTGTTCACGGTAGCCTGTGAAACCTCGACCTTTCTGGATTATAAAAGTAGTATAACGTTAGAGAAAACAGCCCCCAGCCATGCCGTTTTATACAAATTTATTGCCAAATGCTTTGGGATTCAACTTGATCAATCTTGGTCAGAAAAAATCTTGTATATTCAATGGAAACAGCACCAGTGTGACCTGTCGCGTGCAATGCTACCTTCAAGCATGAGGACGTCTGAAACGAATTATTTTTCATCCACCTATATTAAAATTAGTTACCTAATTAATCAAGTATCTAGATAGGTAGCTAGGTGATAGGAGCTCACTTGAGTTACAGACAGACCCGTAGTCTAGTTGACTGAGCGGTTTCATACGAAACTAAAAGTTACTTTCTTGACATGCAAAGTTATCTTTTAAATTGACAAAATGTACATGTGGACGTCATGCCTTTACATGCCTTTACATTGACATGTGGACGTCATACCTTTACATGCCTTTACATTGACATTGAAAAAAAAGTCTTGTTCGCCACCACTCATATTTCTTTCGTGGCTGGTTCATAGCTGAAGCAGGAAGTAGGCGGTCACTGTGGCTCTCTATTCGA
>NC_139626.1:5192527-5360027 GCF_964638095.1 Poromitra crassiceps | reverse complement strand
AGGAGAAGAGGGGAGGAGAGGAGAGAGAAGAGGGGAGGAGAGGAGAAAAGAGAGAAGAGAAGGGAGGAGAGGAGAGGAGAGAAGAAAGGAGAAGAGAAGGGAGGAGAGGAGAGGAGAAGAGGGGAGGAGAGGAGAGGAGAGAAGAGAAGAGAAGGGAGGAGAGGAGAGAGGAGAAGAGGGGAGGAGAGAGGAGAAGAGAAGGGAGGAGAGAGGGGATGAGAGGAGAGAGAAGGGAGAGGAGAGAAGACAGGGGGGGAGAGGAGAAGAGGGGAGGAGAGGAAAGAGAAGAGAAGGGAGCAGAGAGGGGAAGAGGGGAGGAGAGGAGAGAGAAGGGAGGAGATGAGGAGAGAAGACAGGGGAGGAGAGGAGAAGGGAGGAGAGGAGGGAAGCTTCTGCCAGAAGAGTTCTTTTCTAACTATGCATGCGGACAAAGTGATTTTCAACACTCCTGCGAGGGGAAAGCTCTAGGCTCTAAAAGCTCCAAACGTTCTCGTCAGGATTCCGTGTCTCATTTCCATGTGACAGACAGTCCATATGTCTGGCATCATTCACACTCCATATATCTGGCATCATTCACACTTTAGCCTACCAGTATGATTACAGTATGAATTTACGACAGTATTGTTGGCAGACCTGTCAAGTTGTTGTATTGGCCACTTTTGCACACGTCACACAGCTGTTCAGTTATAAATAAACACCAGATCGTATGAAATCACATCACATGTAAACAGTTGATAAAGTGTGAACACAGCTACTGACAGCCTGTTGGATTAGCGGCTGCTGCTAACAGCCATGTCTACTCACAATCACCAGCATATCTATATTATATAATTTAAACTACACAATCACCAGCATATCTATATTATAGAATTTAAACTACACAATCACCAGCATATCTATATTATAGAATTTAAACTACACAATCACCAGCATTATCTATATTATAGAATTTAAACTACACAATCACCAGCATATCTATATTATAGAATTTAAACTACACAATCACCAGCATATAGAGTTTAAACCAAAGCCATGTCTACTCACAATCACCAGCATAGTTTAAAACAAAGAATGATTTGCCCTTTTCAGCTTGTTTCATTTGATTCCGTATCAGAGGAGGCACACAAGCTAGAAACAATTCAGGATTGTACAAGAAAAATTGAAAGATTAAGGAAAAAATAGACATGATAAAACATTTGAATTGTATGAATATGTTTTTCCTATACCAAAAATCACCCCGCCGCGGTGAAGATGAAACACCTCCTGAGGCATCAGAACAGCAGAGAGTGTCCTAACACGAATCAAACGCACCTCGTCTCCCGTCAGCTCCGCTCACATCAAACAATCAATCACCCAGACAACTGGCGCTGACATCATCAACTAAACACCAATCACAGCTCAGTATGCCAGATAGAAACCTCACATCTACGTCCACATGTTCCACATCTGAAGCTTCAAAACAAATCCACATCTGAAGTTTTTTTTTTAACAATGACTGTCCAATCAGCTTTCAGACCATTTTTAGAGTGTTTCAATATTTTTGAAGCATCTACAGATTTGGATTCCAGAATCTTCAGAGATTATGGACCAAGTATAAACATTTTGTGCTCTATTATATCATAGTTAAAGGGACAGTTCACAACAAATCAAAAATACATATTTCCCTTTTACCCGTAGTGCTATTTATCCATCTAGATCGTTTTCGTGTTGTTGAGTTTTGGAGAGAAAAAGCAAAGCAAAGCAAAGAAAGAAAGAAAGAAAGAAAGAAAGAAAGAAAGAAAGAAAGAAAGAAAGAAAGAAAGAAAGAAAAAAAAAAAAAAACTTAAATGCAGTCTGTCTCTTACTAAAGATAATCCACCTTGTTGTCCTTGTTGTGTGCAGTTTCATGTAGGAACTATTTCTTTCGACCAAACTACACCTGGTCTTTGGTGCTTTGAGCACGACGAGCCGAGTGCCTTCCAGTTCCATTGTATTGGAGAGAAGGCAGACAGATATCTCTATGGCCGACATCTCCAAAACGGATCTATGGATAAATACAGTAGCACTACTATTTTTGATTTTGAGGTGAACTGCCCCTTAGTTAGCAAGTTCTGCAGGTGCAACATAGAGAGTAGACACGAGGAAGAAAGAGAAGTTTAGCCTCTGATCCTCATGTTACTGAAGAAAGAGACAACCCGGGAGAGATGGGAGAGGAGAGAGAAGGAGAGGAGGAGAGGAGAGAGAAGGGAGGAGATGAGGAGAGATGGGAGAGGAGGAGAGGGGAGGTAAAGTGAAGAGAAAGTAGAAGGTAGGAAAGTTTTGGACGTTTTGCCTGTAATCCTCAAAGTTGTTCCAGAGGTGCGTTTGTTGTCTTACCTGGCGTGCTGGGCTGTGAGGATCTGTGAGGAGGTGCAGGACAGAAGTGAGAGGCTGGCTCACCTCCCCTCACTTTATCAACCCTGTACCTCCTTCTCCATCACTCCATCCCAAACATGGCCCGTCCTCTCCCCCCTGCCCCGGCCCGGCTCTCACTTCCTTATAGGGCAGGAGGCCCCGAGGGAAGCGGCCAATCAGACAGCTTGCTGCCCCGCACGATTCTCTCCCATCATTCACAGCATTCCAGAGAGAGTACACACACACACACACACACACACACACACACACACACACACACACACACACACACACCAGTAATAACACACATCACATGCTGTACTGTAAATGCATTAAACAGCAGTAACACGCTTGATCATGTTGTTGGTGTGTCTAAGATCACACTGTGACCCTCATCAGGCTGTGTGCGTGTGTGTGTGTGTGTGTGTGTGTGTGTGTGTGTGTGTGTGTGTGTGCCAGTGCGTGTGCGTGTGTGTGTACTCACACACTGCCTGACCAACCTGAGATCACGCATGTAATGGCTCATTTCCACCACATGTAACAGCACAGTACGGCTCTACTCTTACCTGGCCCTACTCGTCTCCACCTGATAGACTGTTTGCTTCCACCGCAAGTTTACTCGCCTCCGGCCACAACTGGTCGTCATAGCAACCGCATATCTGCCCTCCGCCCATAGCAGGCTACAACGTATAACGTTCAATTTAAATCAATACACGGAACATTTAAACTGAGAAGAAGAAGAAGAAGAAGAAGAAGAAGATGGAGGAGGAGGAGGAGGAGGAGGAGGAGGAGGAGGAGGACTTCCGGCTAAAAAAAGAAAAATGCCGGCTGCTCCAATATCATCTAACTCTGAATTAACTAATAATTTAGCCAATTGTATGTAACATACCAAATAAAAGCAAACGGCAATGTCTAAGAATGCAATGCCATGTAACTGGCTCGTTAAGTCTCGCATTCCAGGGAATTACATTAACGTCTTCGGAGGAGAGAAAACCATCTGAAGCTTTCTTTGTTGGAGTCCAGGTATGTTTTACAAGAAAGTGCTTGTCATTGTCGACGATAACCTTATCTGACCTGGCTAACAGTGGATACTCGCTTGCTTGCTGTGTACTGAGCTCAAAGTAGTAGGCTACGTTCTTTGTTTTACCCCCTGCGCTGTCCGCTACAAAAACAACTGTCTTCTTCTGCCGTGACCGCCGGAAGTGTTAACACGACCCGGAAGAATTTGGCCCACCCCCGCGTCTGAACCTAACGTGAATAGCCTCTGCAGGAAGGAGTTATGCCATCACTGATCTGACCAAGCCGGAAGTACCGCTGCCGGTAGTTGAACCCAGGTCTGGCGGTGGTAGGCCAGTGCTTACCCAGCAAGCAACATGACGTCATGATAACGTTGTGATGACGTGTTTCAGTGACGTTCAGGACTCGGCCGCATCACAGGGTGATCTGGGGATGATTTAGACGTCTACGCGGGAACGTCAAGCTGACGTCGAAATATGACCGTTACCATGAATGGGCATGTTCAGTTATTCTGCTATGTACACAGTGTATATTCAGCAACTTTATACATAAAGCTATAATTATATCCAGATTAACAATTTATGCTACATTTTCAAAAAATATAATACCGCCCCGTGTGTGGGATTTGAACTCGGGATCTACAACTTTCGGGACGGCTATTCTACCACTACGGTACCTGTTTGCTGAAATAATCTGCTGTATGTTGGAGTAATATAGCCTACCGTTTCAAAACATGGACCCCTTGTTCTTTTTATACCGGTATACATCCATGTATACATCCATGGAGTCGGGACAGTTTTAATAAAAACGAAAGCTAATTTAATTCAGACATTAATCTCGAGGGAATCAGAGGAATTCCCTAAAAATTGAGTCACCCTATAACGTTTACCCAGTGCTCCTGTTAGGCTATACGAGACACGAATATAGCCTATGTAGGATTATGGCAGAAACTTGTTTTATATTTAAAACATTGGCGTCAAGTCTTGGATCGGACATCACGTAACCGTCTACAATCTGTGTAAGAAGAACCCCGAAACACATTGCAGACAATTGCAGGATTCCCCGCAATTAATCTCCTCGTAGTCCCACCTCCACGAATAAACAGTTTGTTAATCAGCGCAGATTGTCCAGTGTCCACATGCAAGTGCTGATCACTCAGATTTTGGATAAATAAATAGCCCAGGCTGAGAAATACGTGATTGATTGCAACTATTTAGTTATCCTCATGGATATTTCAGTGGTGACTGGTGAGTGAAATTAGTTGGATAGTGATACAGTGATAATCTGGGCCAGATCTGACTCGTCATGATATGACTTGAGCTGGCCCTGATTGGGCGCTCTCGATTCGTCCGGGTCCGTCCGTGCTTGCTGGGTAGTCATAAATCACTATTACTTAGTATAGAATTGGTGATGTCACTCGAGCACTGATATTACTTAGTATAGCCTAATTGATGATGTCACCAGTGATGTCACCCTAGCACTCACGATGATGTCACCAGTGATGTCACTCAAGCAACTACAATTATCATTATGGTGGCAGACCACTGAACATATGTCTCTACTACAATTGCCATTATGGTGGCAGACCACTGAACATATGTCTCTACTTGAGCTGGCCATGCAGGGCCTCTCTGTGCTCGCCTTCATCCTGTTCACTGTGATGTGGCTCATGCACTTGATGTCCATCATCTATATCCGCCTCCATCTGAACAAGAAGAAGTCAGAGGTCGCGGCGCCCTTTTCCAAGATGGCGGGAGTGTCGCTGCTGAAGCCGCTGAAGGGCGTCGACCCCAATCTCATCAGCAACCTGGAAACCTTCTTTGCACTCGATTACCCCAAGTTTGAGCTGCTGCTTTGCATCCAGGATCAGGACGACCCGGCTGTGGACGTCTGCGAGAAGCTGCTGGGCAAACACCCGGAGGTGGACGCCCGGCTGTTCATAGGGGGCAAGAGGGTGGGAATCAACCCCAAGATCAACAACCTGATGCCGGGTTACGAAGGGGCCAAGTACGAGCTGGTCTGGATCTGTGACAGCGGCATCCGAGTCAAACCGGACACCCTGACTGATCTGGCCAATCAGATGACCGACAGCGTGGGATTGGTTCACGCTCTGCCGTACGTTGCCGACCGGCCGGGCTTTGCCGCCACAGTGGAGCAGGTGTATTTCGGGACGTCTCACCTGCGCTCCTACATCTCGGCCAACATGACGGGTGTCATCTGCGTCACCGGCATGTCCTGCCTGATGAGGAAGGCAGCGCTGGACCAGGCCGGGGGATTGGACGCCTTCGCCCAATACCTCGCCGAGGATTACTTCATGGCTAGAGCGATCGCCGACAGGGGCTGGAAGTTCTCCATGGCAACACAGGTGGCGCTGCAGAACTCCGGCTCTTATTCCATCGGCCAGTTCCAATCCCGCATGATCAGGTGGGCCAAGCTGCGGCACAACATGCTGCCTCTGACTATGGTGGAGTCGATCTCGGAGTGTTTGGTGGCCAGTCTGATCATCGGCTGGGCCGCGCACCATGTCTTCAGGTGGGACATGGTGGTCTTCTTCATGTGTCACTGTCTGGCCTGGCTCATTGCCGACTACATCCAGCTGAGCGGAGTGCAGGGCGCCCCCTTGTGCTTCTCTAAGCTGGACTTTGCCATGGCATGGTTTACCAGAGAGTCCATGACCATGCAGATATTCCTCTCGGCACTCTGGGGCCAGACCATCAGCTGGCGGAACCGTCACTATCGGCTACGCTGCGGCGGCACCGCCGAAGAGATTCTGGACATGTGACGTCACCATGTGACACCCAGAAAGAGCGGGAAACAAGAGACAGACTTTTTCATTTTTCATTTCAAGTTTATTCCACGTGCGTTTTTTAAACTTGGTTCGATTGACATCACTCGAGCAACTCGGGCAATGTGTGTGTATGCTGTTATCAGTGATGTCGGCAATGCAAGCGTCTGTAATTTTTATAGCTATAATTCTGTATTGGGGCGGCTGTGGCTTAGGAGGTATAGCGGGTTGGCCACTAATCATGACCTTGGGCCCAAATTGCTCCCGATGGCTATTGGTGTATGAAGGGGTGAATGTAGGATAACAGCGTTATATAAATGCAGTGCATGTATCATTTTACCATTTATTTCATGTTGCATTTTTTTATCTTAACCTTGTAAAATGTACTTCCAATTCAATGTCTTTAAGGTCCTTACACATCAAGAGCGATGCGAATATACGGCACGAAATTGCGATGCGAGTTTTGATCCACCTGTCAATCACAGCCACAGATGTGTACACGTCGGAAGCGAATTTCTGAAAAATCGACCGTGGTTCGAAAAAATAAACACCGCAATAACGCTCAGCGAAACTTCGCCGTTGGTATGCATGGTTGCATTGACTGATATAGGTGCGGAAAATATTATTGATGTGCGAATTAATAAATTAAAAACGCTCCCGATGTGTAAGGACCTTTAGAGTAAAATAAATAAACCATTACTATGACATCACACACTGATGCATGCTCAGTTGAGCAATTGTGCAGGGAAGGAGTTATGACATCACTGATGATGTTACAATGTCTATGACATCTGTCATATCACTGATGATATCAAGTGGGCTCTGTGTCAGTCACGATTTGTGATGGAAGTGATGTCATCAGTTCATTCATCAGTGATGTCACTTGAGCAATTGTGATGTAATCAGTGATGTAATCAGTGATAAGTCTAGCAATTGTGACGTCATGAGTAGTCACAATTGCGATTGTGCTGGAGTGATGTCACTCCAGCACAAGAGTGTGAGAGAAATTGGCGGAAATGGAGCGTTAATGGCGTCTATATGCTGACAACCCGCAATGCCTATAACCCTAACCCAAATTCGAACCCTAACCCTGAACCCAGTCTCACGGCAATTCGTGCTGACGAAATTTAATTGACAACCTCCGCTGATTCAGGGCCGCGGACAGCGCAGGAGCAGAGTATTTATTTTATATTTTTTTATTGAACCTTTATTTAACCAGGCAGAACAAATTCTTATTTACAATGGCGACCTGGCAAAAGGCAAGGCCTCTTGAGGGAGAGGGAGAGGGACTAAAATAAATTAAAAGATAAATAAAATTACAATGGTACATATCCAAACATATCCAACACATCCATTACTTTACAGGTATTGTGTGTGACAGCAAACATTACATAAGAAACATACAATCTAGCACACAAGCAACGGACAACGGACGTACTGGTGTGGACTATATTTGTTGTGCTGGTGTGTTCTAGAACCCTATTATGTAACAATATAGAGCCCCTAAAGGTTCTACATAGAACCACTTCTAAGAGTGTGGGGTACAAATAATTATGTCTAAGTAATGAACAATCAATATTTCATTTATTGAACATTTTGAGTTGAACTTTGTTTTGCAGCCTGGTGGATGGAGGCCCATGGTTTTTACAGGGGTCAGACAATGTTATTTCAAATTCAATGGCTTTACTATGACTTTTTCCCAGCATCATTTTCCTTCTCTTTGTACAAAAGCAAGCATTCCCTAACCCTGACTGCATTTCATATCACAAGTTCACACGTTTAGTTGTCTTTCTGAGAATAGTCTACAGCGAGAGAGAGAGAGCTGTGCGTATTTGCTTTATAGGACCTTCTTCATGTCGCACCTTAACTTGATCAGAGGGAAATCGTTAATGTCTCGTATGAAATTACACCAAGTGATTCACTCTTCAGTTCTAAAAAGCTAGCATCCCCCCCCCCCCCCCCCCACACACACACACACAATTTTAACCAATTGGCATTCAGATCACCAAGTGCGCTCAGGTCGCCAAATGCGCATCGCTTGCACTGCATTCAAACTGGATTTCATTTACTTCTGATATTGTACCTCAGACACACGGCTACTCGGCTAGCCTGTGGGCAGTTGTACCTCAGACACGCGGCTACTCGGCTAGCCTCTGGGTAGTTGTACCTCAGACACACGGCTACTCGACTAGCCTGTGGGCAGTTGTACCTCAGACACGCGGCTACTCGGCTAGCCTCTGGGCAGTTGTACCTCAGACACGCGGCTACTCGGCTAGCCTCTGGGCAGTTGTACCTGAGACACGCGGCTACTCGGCTAGCCTCTGGGCAGTTGTACCTCAGACACGCGGCTACTCGGCTAGCCTCTGGGCAGTTGTACCTCAGACACGCGGCTACTCGGCTAGCCTCTGGGCAGTTGTACCTCAGACACGCGGCTACTCGGCTAGCCTCTGGGCAGTTGTACCTCAGACACGCGGCTACTCGGCTAGCCTCTGGGCAGTTGTACCTCAGACACGCGGCTACTCGGCTAGCCTCTGGGCAGTTGTACCTCAGACACGCGGCTACTCGGCTAGCCTCTGGGCAGTTGTACCTCAGACACGCGGCTACTCGGCTAGCCTCTGGGCAGTTGTACCTCAGACACGCGGCTACTTGGCTAGCCTGTGGGCAGTTGTACCTCAGACACGCGGCTACTCGGCCAGTTGTACCTCAGACACGCGGCTACTCGGCTAGCCTCTGGGCAGTTGTACCTCAGACACACGGCTACTCGGCTAGCCTGTGGGCAGTTGTACCTCAGACACGCGGCTACTCGGCTAGCCTCTGGGCAGTTGTACCTCAGACACGCGGCTACTCGGCTAGCCTCTGGGCAGTTGTACCTCAGACACGCGGCTAGCCTCTGGGCAGTTGTACCTCAGACACGCGGCTACTCGGCTAGCCTCTGGGCAGTTGTACCTCAGGCACGCGGCTACTCGGCTAGCCTCTGGGCAGTTGTACCTCAGGCACGCGGCTACTCGGCTAGCCTCTGGGCAGTTGTACCTCAGACACGCTGCTACTCGGCTAGCCTCTGGGCAGTTGTACCTCAGACACGCGGCTACTCGGCTAGCCTCTGGGCATTTGTACCTCAGACATGCGGCTACTCGGCTAGCCTCTGGGCAGTTGTACCTCAGACACGCGGCTACTCGGCTAGCCTCTGGGCATTTGTACCTCAGACATGCGGCTACTCGGCTAGCCTCTGGGCATTTGTACCTCAGACACGCGGCTACTCGGCTAGCCTCTGGCTAGTTGTACCTCAGACACGCTGCTACTCGGCTAGCCTCTGGGCAGTTGTACCTCAGACACGCGGCTACTCGGCTAGCCTCTGGGCATTTGTACCTCAGACATGTGGCTACTCGGCTAGCCTCTGGGCAGTTGTACCTCAGACACGCGGCTACTCGGCTAGCCTCTGGGCATTTGTACCTCAGACACGCGGCTACTCGGCTAGCCTCTGGCTAGTTGTACCTCAGACACGCGGCTACTCGGCTAGCCTCTGGGTAGTTGTACCTCAGACACGTGGCTACTCGGCTAGCCTCTGGGTAGTTGTACCCTCAGACACGCGGCTACTCGGCTAGCCTCTGGGCAGTTGTACCTCAGACACGTGGCTACTCGGCTAGCCTCTGGGTAGTTGTACCCTCAGACACGCGGCTACTCAGCTAGCCTCTGGGCAGTTGTACCTCAGACACGCGGCTACTCGGCTAGCCTCTGGGTACTTGTACCTCAGACACGCGGCTACTCGGCTAGCCTCTGGGTAGTTGTACCTCAGACACGCGGCTACTCGGCTAGCCTCTGGGTAGTTGTACCTCAGACACGCGGCTACTCGGCTAGCCTCTGGGTAGTTGCACCTCAGACACGCGGCTAAGTTGGCTAAATTTTTTTCCTTTTCTTAATTGTTGTGTGAAGTCCTGTGCTCCATCAACAACGGGGTTGATGTAAAACTCGGAAGTGATGTCATTCAGGTAGTTGTCAGTGTGTGTCAGTCACGAACGGGTAGCGGTGTAAGTCACGTTTTGTGTCACATTACTTCCTGGGCAAAAGTTGTTGGCGCACATTTGTCCAACTGTGATGTCATCAGTGATGTCACTCGAGCAACTGTGATGTAGTATGAGCTGATGGCCCACAGTTGCACAATGGCGCATAGTTGCACGGGGACACATCTTCCCAACTGTGATTTGCCAACTGTGATGTCACTTGGGCAGTTGTCATATCATGACTGAATACTAGGGGTGTCACGATACGCTCAGTTCACGATACACTCAGTTCACGATACACGATATTGGGTTCACGATAACGATACAATGATATTTTAACAATCCTTTTTTTGCGATCGATTTGTAAGTTGAGGGGGCATCCTCCACGCTAATTTGAGTAATTTCGCCATTTTCTTCCTCCGTGTCTGTAACGTCCCTCGTCTGTTCAAACAAAGCAATGAAAAGGAGAGCGAGCATGCAATCAGATGCAGATCAGTGCCACCATAGACCAGAACTGCAACGCGTCATCGCACTGCACCGCGCCCCTTTTTGGGGGAATGCGGAAATCCTCTTTGACTCAGGCTGAACGGACATGACGACAGTCCAGTCAACCTTAATTTATTCATATATCTCGACCGTTCAGGTTCGGGCAAGGTCGCAAAATAATTAGTAGACATGTTTATCAAACCAAAAAAACACTTGAACCCGAAATTAATGAATTGGTATTTTGTCTATGCTAGCTAAAAACACGGCAAAAATACCATCACAACAACGCTATTCATTCTTTCTATCCCCCAAAAAGGGGCGCGGCCTTGACGCTTTGGATGTGCAGTTCTGGTCTATGTTCAGCTTCTTTTTCTCGCGATATGAGATTTCATCTCCACGATACATATTGTCACGTTGTGATATCGCGATATATTGTGACATCCGAATACTGCCATGTATTATTATTTCATATCTGTGTCATAAAGTCACTCATGTTATTTACTAGCTCCTATCTGACCCTCCTCTCTCTCTCTCACCTCCAGATATGGCAGTACAGCTCTTTCTCTCTCTCCCTCTATCACACACACACACAGTGTCACAGTTGTCAGAGGATGTAGTCTGTGTGTGGCTGCGTCATCTCTATAGAGCCATACAAAGAAGCAGTTTAAACCAACACACACACACACACACACACACACACACACCTAAGGGTCCTGCCAAAGTGGTGACATCACGGTGACATCATCAGTTTACACGATGCAGACTATGATCCCCTTCTGAGGAGAAGTCCCAGACACATCCCTAAAGTAGAGCACACACACACACACACACACACACACACACACACACACACACACACACACACACACACACACACACACACACACATTCTAGATACATCCCCAAGTTAGGAGTGGCAGCAGCTAGTATCAGAGGCGAAATGTAACCCACGAGTCTGTCCTTTACAGATAGATAAAGATAGATAAATTGACAGAACAATGGATCACATCACTGATCACTAGGCATAAGCAAACTAAGCACTAACTCAATATTAATCTTAAAACACAATATTGTGTTGTACTAGTTATGAATACTAGTGTTTTAATTTTTTTATTTTATTTATTTATTTATCCTTTATTTAACCAGGAAGGTCCCATTGAGATACAATCACAATCTCTTCTGCCAGGAAGTCCTGGTCAAGATGGACAGCAAAATAAAAGGTTTCATGTAAAAAAACAAACACACAAAACAAGAATACAAACAGGGACAAATAACATCACAGAATACAGACAGAAATACAATAAGCAAACACAATTAATCAATTCACACTGCCTGTCAGAGCTGCTGTTACATTCATACACAGTGAAAAGAGAAGATAAAGGTATGTTTCCAATGCAGATGGGTGTCTGGTAGTGGCAGGAGTACTCCAGACCTCTATCAGCACTTTCAAAACCAACTGCTCAGGTCTGTACTCAGTGTTATCAACTGCTCAGGTCTGTACTCACTGTTATCAACTGCTCAGGTCTGTACTCACTGTTATCAACTGCTCAGGTCTGTACTCAGTGTTATCAACTGCTCAGGTCTGTACTCCGTGTTATCAACTGCTCAGGTCTGTACTCACCGTTATCAACTGCTCAGGTCTGTACTCAGTGTTATCAACTGCTCAGGTCTGTAGGCTACTCACTGTTATCAACTGCTCAGGTCTGTACTCAGTGTTATCAACTGCTCAGGTCTGTACTCAGTGTTATCAACTGCTCAGGTCTGTACTCAGTGTTATCAACTGCTCAGGTCTGTACTCAGTGTTATCAACTGCTCAGGTCTGTACTCAGTGTTATCAACTGCTCAGGTCTGTACTCAGTGTTATCAACTGCTCAGGTCTGTACTCACTGTTATCAACTGCTCAGGTCTGTACTCAGTGCTATCAACTGCTCAGGTCTGTACTCAGTGTTATCAACTGCTCAGGTCTGTACTCACTGTTATCAACTGCTCAGGTCTGTACTCAGTGTTATCAACTGCTCAGGTCTGTACTCAAAACCAACTGCTCAGGTCTGTACTCACTGTTATTCAAAGTTTGTAGGGTTTGCTTCTCTCTCTGTGGTGTAAGGCTGATGTTGTCTTGTCTGTCTGTAACTGTAACCCCCACACACACACACACACACACACACACACACGGCCTGGGCTTTGACCGAAAATGGCAAACCAGCTGGACTATAGGGACGGTCTGATTGGTCGATTAACATCAACATACTGTAGTGAGCTGCTCACAACCAGCTATGGAATGTGTGTGTGTGTGTGTGTGTGTGTGTGCGTGCGTGTGTGTGTGTGTGCGTGTGTGTGTGTGTGTGTGTGTGTGTGTGTGTGTGTGCGAGCGTGCGTGTGTGTGTGTGTGTGTGCGTGTGTGTGTGTGCGCGCACGCGCATGCATGCATGTGATATTTTGACTGTGTGTGTAACTTATAGTAACTTACCAAACTTTATTGTCTGTGTGGAGGGAGGTGCGGCCTGTTCCTCAGACTGTCCTGGTTCAGTGTGAAGCTGAACTGAAACATGAATGAAGCGGATATTTTCCACAAAGATGCTGCTTCAGATGGACTGATTAGTAACATAACACACAGTATACTTCTTCAGATGGACTGATTAGTAACATAAGACACAGTATACTTCTTCAGATGGACTGATTAGTAACATAAGACACAGTATACTTCTTCAGATGGACTGATTAGTAACATAATACACAGTATACTTCTTCAGATGGACTGATTAGTAACATAATACACAGTATACTTCTTCAGATGGACTGATTAGTAACATAAGACACAGTATACTTCTTCAGATGGACTGATTAGTAACATAATACACAGTATACTTCTTCAGATGGACTGATTAGTAACATAATACACAGTATACTTCTTCAGATGGACTGATTAGTAACATAAGCCACAGTATACTTCTTCAGATGGACTGATTAGTAACATAATATACAGTATACTTCTTCAGATGGACTGATTAGTAACATAAGACACAGTATACTTCTTCAGATGGACTGATTAGTAACATAATACACAGTATACTTCTTCAGATGGACTGATTAGTAACATAAGACACAGTATACTTCTTCAGATGGACTCATTAGTAACATAAGACACAGTATACTTCTTCAGATGGACTGATTAGTAACATAACACACAGTATACTTCTTCAGATGGACTGATTAGTAACATAACACACAGTATACTTCTTCAGATGGACTGATTAGTAACATAAGACACAGTATACTTCTTCAGATGGACTGATTAGTAACACAAGACACAGTATACTTCTTCAGATGGACTGATTAGTAACATAAGACACAGTATACTTCTTCAGATGGACTGATTAGTAACATAACACACAGTATACTTCTTCAGATGGACTGATTAGTAACATAACACACAGTATACTTCTTCAGATGGACTGATTAGTAACATAAGACACAGTATACTTCTTCAGATGGACTGATTAGTAACATAACACACAGTATACTTCTTCAGATGGACTGATTAGTAACATAACACACAGTATACTTCTTCAGATGGACTGATTAGTAGAGCTGGGTATTGGTTCAAATTTCAAGAATCGATTCGATTCCGATTCACAAGGTTGCGAATCGATTAATTTCGATTCGATTCGATTCGATTCGATTCGATTCCGATTCGATCAATTTTCAATATTGATTTGGTTAGTGATACCAAAACGTGGTTTTTGAGCTGTACCCTGAATTACATGACTGTCTAGTTATGTAACACAGGGGTTTCCAACCAGCCAAGTAGATACATGGGGAAAAAAGTTGCAGACCTGTTGTCAATTTTAATGGTTTTAGTTACACATATATTTACTCACCACGTGGTGACAAAGGGTAAATAACAGCCTTTTCATCTGTCAATAAAGACACTTTCACAATTATGCACAGTGATTTGATTTCAGCCTATATAATTTCTAAAAGTAGATATTAATAATGATCAAACATTTCCATTCATGTAGCCTACAGTATTTATGTTTTTGTTTCAACTACAAACATAATTAAACGTCAACTTGAAACTATGTTTCAACTACCACACACAGCACAATATTTTAGCCTGTTTAGTAAAAAAAAAAAAAAAAAAAATTTTTTTTTTTTTTATTAAAAAAAAAAATCGATCTCTGGACATATGAATCGATAATCGAGGATTAAAATGAAAATCGATTAAAAATCGGAGAATCGATTTTTTGAACCCAGCCCTACTGATTAGTAACATAACACACAGTATACTTCTTCAGATGGACTGATTAGTAACATAACACACAGTATACTTCTTCAGATGGACTGATTAGTAACATAAGACACAGTATACTTCTTGATTAGTAACATAACACACAGTATACTTCTTCAGATGGACTGATTAGTAACATAAGACACAGTATACTTCTTGATTAGTAACATAAGACACAGTATACTTCTTGCAGTGCTTCTCAAAATGGGGTCCAGAGATCCCCAGGGGTCCTTGAGGGGGCTACAGGGGGTCCCCAGCAAAAGGGGGAATCATTTGGGTCATGGGTTAAAAAAAAGCAACAATTTGATCAGATAGGGAGCCTGGGACAAACATTTGATCAGATAGGGAGCCTGGGACAAAGTCTTGTGAAATTGTCCGTGGTCTACTTTTTGTTATTTCAGGGGTCCTTGAGGTGAAAGATTTTGAGAACCACTGTACTACTGTACTACTGCTACTACTACTATTGTACTGCCACAGGAGTGACACTCCTGTAGCATCTAGTGGCATCTAGTGGCAACTACTGGAACTCCTGTGAATGAAAATATTTGTAAATGAAGGAAAGACAAAAATGAGAATGTGGTTGTTCATCCACTAAAACAGACGTACGGCTGCTGACCTGTCATGAAAACAAACCAGGGAATTTGAGAGGGAACTGGGCGCAGACAAAAGGGTAATAACCTCAAGAGCAGAAGTCGGATTTGTAAAGTTTCTGAAATGCAGGGTGGTAGCGGGATGACCTGCCCCACCTTCCCTCTGATTGGCTTACCCTGATATTTTACCCTAACCTTAACTGACAGCAAATGACAGAAATTGTTTATATTGAACACAACAATGCATTTTTACATAGCCTACAAGACAGACAGGTCGGGACTCGGGAGGAAAAGAAACCATTCAAGCCGTTTGCAGCACTTGAGGAAAGCGTGAGTTTGCTCGTTTAATTCGTTGATATAAGCGATTGCCCGAACGATTAATTAATTAATAGGCTACGTAGCAACAAACGGTTGCTGTGCTGCAAAGTAGTTGTGAGTGCCTCTTCACACTCTTCACCCCTGGAGTGAACTCCTTTGTCTTTACCTGAACCTCCCCATGCCCAGCCTGGGAGGAGACAGAGAAGCTCGGCTGGACACAGTATCTTCCTCCAAGCCCTCGTCGTCTTCTTCCTCACCGTCATCCACATCCCTCTGAGTCAGGGTTCATGTTCAGGGGCTCCAGGTTGACTCAGCAGGTAGTCAACACCAAGCAGCTCTCCTATGAAAGAGGAACACAGACAGATAGACAGACAGACAGACAGACAGACAGACAGACAGACAGAGGTGTTATTAGTTCTATTTAAAGCATTCTAGATCATGGCTGACCAATTTGGGGCCGTGGGGCCAAACTTGGACCACGCTCAGTTTGTTTTGGCCCTCCATGGTTTTGAAAGGGGAAAAAAACATGGCCAATATTACTTACTGTCTTGAAGAGAGTGTGGTGGGCTCATTTTTAAAGCTTGATGATACTTTCACCATATGAAACTAGAAGACCTATTTTAGATTTAGAATGTAGATTTTGATTTTATTTTATTAATTCATGCTTGCAGTGGTACCAAAAGGCCCACTGAGAATTGCAGAATTTTACAGTCATGTAAAACAATTGTAAACAAGACAATTACAGAAAAATAAAGGTAAGCAAGGCAAGGCAATAAGTCAGTGTAGCAATGAGGGCTCTATCCAGAGCAGCAGGTAATACAGTACGAGGGCTCTATCCAGAGCAGCAAGCAATACAGTATGAGGGCTCTATCCAGAGCAGCAAGCAATACAGTATGAGGGCTCTATCCAGAGCCGCAAGCAATACAGTATGAGGGCTCTATCCAGAGCCGCAAGCAATGCATGAGGACTCTATCCAGAGCAGCAAGCATTACAGTATGAGGGCTCTATCCAGAGCAGCAAGCAATACATGAGGGCTCTATCCAGAGCAGCAAGCAATACAGTATGAGGGCTCTATCCAGAGCAGCAGGAAATACATGAGGGCTCTACCCAGAGCAGCGAGCAACACAGTATGAGGGCTCTATCCAGAGCATCAAACAATACAGTATGAGGGCTCTATCCAGAGCAGTAAGCAATACATGAGGATTCTATCCAGAGCAGCAAGCAATACAGTATGAGGGTTCTATTCAGAGCAGCAAGCAATACAATATGATGGCTCTATCCAGAGCAGCAAGCAATACAATATGATGGCTCTATCCAGAGCAGCAAGCAATACAGTATGATGGCTCTACCCAGAGCAGCAATCAACACAGTATGAGGGCTCTATCCAGAGCAGCAAACAATACAGTATGAGGGCTCTATCCAGAGCAGCAAGCAATACAGTATGAGGGCTCTATTCAGAGCAGCAAGCAATACATGAGGGCTCTATCCAGAGCAGCAAGCAATACAGTATGAGGGCTCTATCCAGAGCAGCAAGCAATACAGTATGAGGGCTCTATCCAGAGCAGCAGGTAATACATTACGAGGGCTCTATCCAGAGCAGCAAGCAATACAGTATGAGGGCTCTATCCAGAGCAGCAAGCAATGCATGAGGGCTCTATCCAGAGCAGCAAGCAATACAGTATGAGGGCTCTATCCAGAGCAGCAAGCAATACAGTATGAGGGCTCTATCCAGAGCAGCAAGCAATACAGTATGGGGGCTCTATCCAGAGCAGCAAGCAGTGCATGAGGGCTCTATCCAGAGCAGCAAGCAATACAGTATGAGGGCTCTATCCAGAGCAGCAAGAGGCAGGTATAGAAATAAGAACACGCTGCTCCAAAGTCAAAATAAACCTTTTTTTTCTTGATTGTCTATCAAAGATTACTGTTGGCACTTAATTAACTCATTCACCGCCAATGACGTCTTTGACGTGTTATCAGAAATAGCCCTCCCCGCCAATGACGTGTTTGACGTGTTTTTGTTTTTATTACTGCAGGGCGTAGTTTAAACACTTCCCCAGCCTGTCACATGGTATCAGGTCCCTAGCATCTAAGACAACACGTGAACAAACACATACCGCAGCTGTTGTTTTGAAATTGAGCAAGAGGAAAAGCAGATTCCTATTCCTATTCCTATTCCGGGTAACGCTTCCTTGTGCAGACAGGAGAAACGCCATTGAAACGCGCCTCGGCGCGCTGCACGAGCTGGAGTCGCCTTCCTCTGTGCCAGCCGGGAGAAAGTAATCAAGAGATGTGTTTGATCATCGGAGGAATGAGGAAATGATCGATCAGTTTGCGAGGGCGGTGAGGACGTGTTGAATAGCCGAGGGGAAAACGGGAACGATCAGATAGCAGAGAGGATATGACAGGGAGACATGGACGAGGACGGGTGCAAAATAAACACACAACAGCAAGGCACAAGGCAGAAGCGGCATTCACAGCAGCCCGCTGTCCTTTCTCAAGAGCTATTCAGTTCATGTAATCGCTGGGCTGCGTGCCCTCCAGTGTTGCTCCTGGCCAATCCCAGCGCCACAGGGCGTGGTTATTGCTTATCCTATGTGGGGTTAGAAATCTAAAAGGGGGATCGGGGATCGTGTGTGTGTGTGTGTGTGTGTGTGTGTGTGTGTGTGTGTCTGTCTGTCTGTCTGTCTGTCTGTCGGTGTGTCTGTCTGTCTGTCTGTCTGTCTGTCTGTCTGTCTGCACACTCACACCGAGTAAACTGTATTGTTGAATGTAAAAAAAAAAAGCACTTCATGTGTATATATATATATATATTTTTTTTTGTCATTTGTGTCCTAACGAATAATATTTACATGTCTGATGTCAATACAGTTCAAAATAAAAGAATTGAGAGTGAGTTCTTCCTGAGATTGTGCCCTTTTACAAAAATTGCCTTTTCTCCTGTTTATTTTCTCAGGGAGAACTTTTGGGGGAAAACAGGGTGTATATAAATGGCTATAAGTAGAGTACAGAACATGCTAAAAGCTCACTTTTTTTTTCCTGGTGAACCCAGAGACGTACATCTTCATTTTGAGGTATTGCAAATCACTCTGGTGCTAATAGATAATTTACTGTGGGTCTTGAAAGATGACCAACAATTATGAAAATCTTTGGCCTGTGCTAAATATTGGCAGTCCTAAACTGGCGGTGAATGAGTTAAGAGGAAAGAATTTGGGCACCTCTGTTCTCGATTGTTTAATTTTAAATATGAGAGTTATGCATCATGTTATGAGTGTATGTTTTGCTTTGGCCATGGGAATGATACAAATGAAGCCTTGTTGAACTTAAGTTAGAACACTGAAAACACACAAACCAAAGGTCTATGCTGCCAATATCAATTAGACATACCAGTATATTTGGCAGGTGGCTTGAAGGTTGACCCAAATGCCCGGCCGGCCAAACACCTTCAGGCTGTTGGTGTTGACACAGTGGGCCACATCTAAGGAGTAGGTGAGGGATGATGGCTTGCTGGTCACAGCGGGGTCCCTGATCCTCTGACTGGTTGAAGGCTCAGGACTGACTCTGCCTGACTGATCCTGGACACAGACTGCAGAGAGAGAGAGAGACACACAGACAGACAGACACAGACATGGCTCCTTCCACGGCTCCATATCCATCCATCCAAACGAGTTGCCTATGGATAGAAAAGGGCACAAGCCCTGAGCTATCTCATGATCAAGAACTAACGGACGAACAGTTGGCAGTTGCAGAGCCTGCCTCTCTAGAGAGAGCATGCCTCTGTAGAGAGAGAGCCTGCCTCTGTAGAGAGCCTGCCAGCTGCAATTGTGCTGGAGGGTAGGTGGGGTGAGGGGCAAACCCAATAATAATAATAATGATAATAATTAAAATAAAATAAAATAATAAAATATATATATATTTATATATCTAATAATAAATACATAAATAACAAAAAATAACAAATATTTATATAAAATAATAATAATAATAATAATACTAATACTAATAATAAAATAAATAAAAATGCAAAAATCATGGCGGTCATTAGTACTAGAGCATCAATCCCATTTTCAAACATGTGACAATGAAATGCTGTCTGGGGGGGGACAGCAGGACCAGGACCGGAGCCAGGAGGCTGAAGACCAGGGTTGGAGCCGGACGGTGGAGGACCAGGACCGGACCCTGGAGGCTGAAGACCAGGACCGGAGTACCTGTGGGGCGTCAGGACCAGTGGCCCCTGCAGCACAGGAACAGAAAGTCTGCAGGACGCCGGGTCCCGGCAGCGTGGAGTCCGCCTCTCTCCCCTTCCTCCCCCCAGGGGGACCGCTAGGTACGCGACCGCGGTGGCCGACCTGTCAGGGTTACGGCGGGAGCCCCTGCTGCGGCCCCTGCCTCGCCTCGCGCCAGTCCAGGCTGGCAGGGGAGGCGCCGACCACGCGTTTCTCAGGGTATTCTAACTACTAACTAATCATTTACAAAACATTAATATACATTTGTAGATGATTAAGTTGTAAGTCATTAAAAGTTTTTATATTCCCTATATATATTATGTTTTATTCCCTTGGGGGCCAATATACTGTAGGACTACAGCCTTGCACTGAGCTAGTCAGGAACTCTGTCCGGTCTCCATCAGCTTCTTTATATCGGTGTTCAAACTACTCATCACTGTTGGTCATTTGGGCTAAAGTGGAAGGAATCCAGTTAATTGTTTGTGTGTGAGAGAGAGAGGCAGACAGACACAGAGAGAGAGAGGGGGCAGACAGAGAGGGGCAGACAGACACACAGAGAGAGACAGAGAGAGAGGGGCAGACAGACAGTGAGAGAGACAGAGAGAGAGAGACAGACAGACAGAGAGAGAGGCAGACAGACAGAGAGAGAGGGGGCAGAGAGAGACAGAGAGAGGCAGACAGACAGAGAGAGAGGGGGCAGAGAGAGACAGAGAGAGAGGGAGACAGACAGAGAGAGAGAGGGGGCAGACAGACAGACAGACAGAGATAATGTGTCATTATGAAACATACCCAACCATTTGAATGTGTACTTGGTTTTATTTGAGCATTCAGCTTCTCAGCGGCATCAGAGATATCTCAGCCAATGACAGCAGAGGACCGGATATATCAGCCAATAAGGGCCAAATGACAGGTATCCTAACCGACAAGGGCAGAGAAAGTTGTGTTAGCCAATGTGTTTTTTTTTTACCAATAAGGGGGGGGGGGAGCAGGTATTCTAGCCAATAAGGGGAGAAACATCTGTACTAGTCAATGGCAGCAGAGAATAATATCTTAATCAATAAGAGCCAAGTGACAGATGTCCTAGCCAATAACCCTACATTCAGGTCACATGGGAAGAACCATAAAAAAGAAAAAAAAAATCAAATCAACATCTGTTTTTACAACGTTTTCCTGAGTCTTTCAGACTTTGGTTGATTTTTTTTTTTTACCCTTTTTACTCTTCATTTTGTGATGAAACAGTTGAGTTGATGTTTTACAGCAAATCAAGCTTTGCAAAGTCATACAGTAAGCAAGTAGTGTTCTCCCATAATAATAATTAATAATAATAATAGCTTGGATTTATATAGCGAGAAACCACCATGGATGACAACCTGGACCTGCTGGACGATGTGGCTTTGGGCCAGATGCAGAGTCTCACGAGGCTGATGCATGTTCTAACGAGCAAAGCCAGAGTCGCAAATGAAAGCAACCAAATCAGGTCACTTTAATTTGATAATGAATCTTTCATTCATACACTTGACTGCAGCAATTTCCCTCCGATTTCAGGAAAACCTGAGAAATCCATCACCACATAATCCAGTTCCCAAGTAGAATTTACCATCTGAAAGCTGAGCTGAATGGTATTTTCTACTAAGATCATCCATGTTCCCATGTGACCTGAATGCAACATGAGAGCAGATTGACAGCTGTGTGAGCCAATGGCGGTAAAGAAAATAGATAATTCAACCAGTGATGACAAGGAATCAGATTTCTTGACCAACACAACATAAATAAATAGACATATCACTGTAAAGTCCCACATCTCTGACATCACTCAGTACAATCAGTTAAAGTGCATTTACAGTCCGAGATCATTCCTGTGTCAACACAAGCTCACAATTCAGTGACAATAAAGACATGTATGAGTAATGAGTACAGCAGGTAAGACTTTGTGCAGTACAGTGCCAGCTGCACCTTGAACTGCCGCTGCCAGCCCAAACAACTGAACTGTGTTACACCATAAGGGACATTGCTTTAAAGGGATACGCAAACTTTTTGGGAGTTTTGCCCATTTGCCATATAAAAAAACCAGTATGGAGAGTGACGCTAAAGGTATTGTGTATCTTGGGTTATGTGACGCTAAAGGTATTGTGTATCTTGGGTTATGTGACGCTAAAGGTATTGTGTATCTTGGTTATGTGACGCTAAAGGTATTGTGTATCTTGGTTATGTGACGCTAAAGGTATTGTGTATCTTGGTTATGTGACGCTAAAGGTATTGTGTATCTTGGGTTATGTGACGCTAAAGGTATTGTGTATCTTGGTTATGTGACGCTAAAGGTATTGTGTATCTTGGTTATGTATGGGCGATATGGCGAAACTCCCAAAAAGTTTCCATATCCCTTTAAGGCCCAATTATGCTGAATGTTAAATACGGATACAGACAGAGCCTTCTGTCCATACTCTGCATTCATTTTGTGCGTAAATTCTGCATCTTTTCTGAAAGCTTACGGATACATTTGACTATTTACTGCCCACTAGTGGATGTATTGCATCACGATACAAATGTGAAAGACGCGTGTCTATGTGGGCAGTGATGGTTACATCGTATGAAACGGACGCATTTATTTCCGTACGAAATGGAGCATAAATGAGCCATTGCAGAAACTAAAGACGTCTATATGGTTTATTACGAGGTTGAATTGGTTTTAGTTATGCAATGTTAAGTTACGTTTAAGTAGTTATGTTTCTGTGTTCTCATTGTTTAATCAGTCAGGGACCAGCCGGCAATTCAAGATGGCTGCCCTGCCTCTATCGTGACACAGAGGGACTTGACAAATCCTCAACATTGGGAATGAGAATGGGCTTTTCCAGAGTAAAAACATTATTATATTAACAGTATTGCACACAAATTCAACTCAAATGTAAAGTGTGTGTGTGTGTGCAGGCTAAACACAGAATGTCAGGATTTTTTAAAAACATAAATACATGTGAGAACCTGTCCTTCAAGTCTGAACTGAAACAGAAAATCAAGTTACAAGTATTTCCCCAGGCATTTGAGGCAATTAAATACAGTACAGGGCACAACAGTTTGTTATTTAACAGTGTGGTTATATGTGGTTAACAGGTGAAGGAAAGTAAGACCAAAACTCTAAAGGTCAAGTTGTTCCCATCCGTGAACAAACGGAGAAAAACAACATGGAGATGACTGAGCAGTGAAGACGCGTGGTTCATAGACATCCTCTGGAGAGAGGAGAGATCTCTCTCTGACATTCTGCCAATATCAGCGTTTCTTGCAAGTTCTTTCGTTACCGCTAGAAACTCTGGAGATTTCCCCCATAAATGAAAGCAGCAATACATGTATGCACATTCTCCATGTTAAAACCATAAATGATAAGTGGAATTTTTGAGACGTTATCAGTCTGTTGTCTCTAAATCCCCCAGTGATGGGATGATGATGGGCGTATGCCGTGGGCGTGGCTTAGGGGCGGGGCCAGCGGTGAGGCAGGTGTGGCAACCAAGGTGAGGTGAGGCTTAGGGGCGGGGCCAGCGGTGAGGCAGGTGTGGCAACCAAGGTGAGGTGAGGCTTAGGGGCGGGGCCAGCGGTGAGGCAGGTGTGGCAACCAAGGTGAGGTGAGCAACAACAATGGAAAAAAGAAAGAAAGCAGGAAGAGAAGAGAAGAGAAGAGCGACGCAAAATGTTCAGAAACATGGTGGACATCAGCGTCCGTTGCTTTTTTAATTTATTGCAGATTTGTTTTTGTTGCAACTTAGTGTCGGGGCGAGAACTTTCTCTCTCAAGGTGAAGAGTTACGTAAAAGGGGGTCCAATCAGGAACTGAGACGAGCTGTGATGTTTTTCATGGGGAAAAAATATGGCATTCTGAAAATGCAACTTTAAAATTAACCACTCAAACAAAATCAAACGTTAAACATCTTTGCTCATGTATATTAAGGGAAATTTGAGTACCTACAGTATGGGACCTTTAAAAGGGACAGCTCACCCTAAAATCCAAAATACCAAATTTTCCCCTCACCTACACTACCCGGACGCCCAAAATACTTAAAGGTTTCTGAAGAAAAAAATCAAGCCCTTGAAAGTGTTTGAAAATAGACATGGGTCATTGAAAAAAGTGCATGAATTTATATTTTTTGTGAAACTATACCACAATTTCTTTAGATTTTTGGACAAAATGAAACGAAAACACAAAAACATAAAAGAAAACGCCACTCCATACAGACATTTTGGCCGAACTAGTTGGATTTCAAACTACACCATTGTTGTTGTTGATCTCTTGAGTTTTTCCTCACTGCTCTTTCTGGTTTCCCGAGGTTACAGTTACATCTTAAAGCCCCGCCCCCATGGACGAGAATAGACGCAATGTTTTCAACTGTGTTTCTACCTCAGGAAAGTCTTTGTACTGCCAGCTTTACAGTGATACAGGCGGCGGTTTAGCATCTTGCTCAAGAACTCTTTGTAAACAGCATTTCCATAAAGCTGCATTGTAACATAATAGCGTTTAAGTGGAATTCATAATTTACAGTGAGTGAGTAGTTGGTGTTTTGGACGTGTGGATGTTGATGGACAAATTGTCTGTTTTGGGGGTTGAACCTATGAGTTTTGTTCATGATGTATTATTGCATATAGCATATACTGTATACTGTCATAGCACACAGTGTGTTGGCATGTAGCTGCACTGCATAGTCATTGTCCTCACATGAAATTTATTGTATAAACCACCGGGCTGCGGACCGGTACTGGGCTTCAACGCATTTGGTACCGGGCCGTGAGCCGCGTCCACAAAAAAAAAACAAAAAAAAAAACATAGGCTATAATATTATAGGCTGTGTGTGTGGTAATTGCATTGAACTTGTATGTATCTGTATGTGCGGGGTGCAGCGAGCTGATACATGTGTGGGGTGCAGCGAGCTTGAGAAACGTCACTTGAGTGTTTCTTCAGAATAGGCGGGGGAGAAGGCAAACCGCCGCGGCCGCGTGACGAAAGAAAGTCGATGATGCCTTGTCTTGTTGCAGACAGACTTGTCTTGTTGCAGACAGACTTGTCTTGTTGCAGACAGACTTGTCTTGTTGCAGACAGACTTGTCTTGTTGCAGACAGACTTGTCTTGTTGCAGACAGACTTGTCTTGTTGCCGACAGACTTGTCTTGTTGCAGACAGACTTGTCTTGTTGCAGACAGACTTGTCTTGTTGCAGACAGACTTGCCTTGTTGCAGACAGACTTGTCTTGTTGCAGACAGACTTGTCTTGTTGCAGACAGACTTGTCTTGTTGCAGACAGACTTGCCTTGTTGCAGACAGACTTGTCTTGTTGCAGACAGACTTGTCTTGTTGCAGACAGACTTGCCTTGTTGCAGACAGACTTGTCTTGTTGCAGACAGACTTGTCTTGTTGCAGACAGACTTGTCTTGTTGCAGACAGACTTGTCTTGTTGCAGACAGACTTGTCTTGTTGCAGACAGCCCAGGGCTCCATATTGGTGAGTTACAATGTTTTTAGGTTGTATAATAAAGTGCAAGTTCATGCAAGGAAAATACGTGCCGTGTGTCTAATATCACGATCCCCCGAACGCTTCTTTCAACAATCATGTCATCGCTGTACAGTGAAAACCATGTATTCTTTTCAGAAGCTCAGAAAAACAGCCTTGTTCTCAACTTGACCACACCATGCATTTTAGAGTTTCATCAATGTGGTTTTGAAAGAGTTTCGCCAGATAAAGGCTGGTAGAATCTTCTCAGTCCAGAGAGGAGCAAGTCAACTTACAATTTTAAGTATAACTAAACCCTAAAATCACTTTTCAGCTGAAGACCAATGTATATGGGAGTTGAGTACCGTAGTATTGTTGATAGTTTCAGGTCAAAATATTGACATAGTGCAAAAATACTTGAATAGTACATACTTTATTATTTTGATGCATAGAGACTGCCCTCTATTGGGTGAAACCCACTTTTAAAATTAACGGCTGATCTTGGTCAAGGCGACATCCTAGTTAGTCCTAGCTAGTCCCTAGTTAGTTAGGGGTAAGTGCAAATGAGACTGGGAGGTTTTGTAATGTGAAATGTAAGACGGTGACTTTAGACACGAGGTGACTTTAGACTACCGGTAGGTGACTTTAGACACGAGGTGACATTAGACACGAGGTGCACATCGAAACAAATGCAACAATGCAAAATAAACCCAAAACATGAGTGAGAGAGTTTGGAGGCTTTCTGTGTCTGTGGCAGAATACTCTAGCCTGGTTCAAACATCTGGATCCATGAAGTCACACAATGTGAGTTCACGTGACCGGATGCTTTACCAGGCTAATACTCAAAAGCAAAGAGCAAAAAGAAAAAGTCTCATTTCCTGACTTTGGAGCAGCGGGGTTTGAGCCAGTCAGGTGGAAAATAGACAGATATATAGAGAAAGAAGGTTCCAGCATTCAGAGTGTGTGTGTGTGTGAGGGGGGTCTGATATACAACACTGACTACGTGTACACGCACTTGTTTAGTGAATTTGTGGATTATTCATTTAGTCAGACTATTCTCTTTTTCAGAATACTGGAACATTGTGTGCATGTAAACGTAGTCACGGTCTTTCGGCGGCTCCCGGGCGGGGAAGGCTCCCGGGCGGGGAAGGCTCCCGGGCGAGGAAGGCTCCCGGGCGGGGAAGGCTCCCGGGCGGGGAAGGCTCCCGGGCGAGGAAGGCTCCCGGGCGAGGAAGGCTCCCGGGCGGGGAAGGCTCGGTGTCCTTTTGAGTGGGAACGACTCGGGGGAAGAGGAGGAAAAGGAGGAGTTAGAGAGCAGAAGTCGGCTGGCTCTCTCAAGTGCAAGAACAGAGAAGCCGTCAGTCAGTAAATGGCACCTTTCCACTGCACTAACCCTAATATAACCCTCTACCAGCTTTTGTTAGTTCCACTTGGTTTTCCACTTCCGATAGAAGCCCATCAATGTGCCCACTGTGAGGTTATGGTCAATGCCCCAGTCAGCAACAATGGAGGATCATTATGGAAGATTCTCAGGAGATATGTTACCAGGTAGCAGGTAATATGGTACCAGATAGCAGGTCATATGGTACCAGGTAGCAGGTCATATGGTACCAGGTAGCAGGTCATATGGTACCAGGTAGCAGGTCATATGGTACCAGGTAGCAGGTCATATGGTAGCAGGTCATATGGTACCAGGTAGCAGGTCATATGGTACCAGGTAGCAGGTAATATGGTACCAGGTAGCAGGTCATATGGTACCAGGTAGCAGGTAATATGGTACCAGGTAGCAGGTCATATGGTACCAGGTAGCAGGTAATATGGTAGCTGGTAGCAGGTAATATGGTAGCTGGTAGCAGGTAATATGGTAGCTGGTTCTTGCCCAAAGGAAATCCAAAAAAGGTGAGTTGAGTCCCACAGTAGCATGTGGTGGAAAGGAGCCAAGGAGCCAAAAGTCAGTCAGTCCTGCTAGATATGCCATGTAATTGGAGGGTTGGAAAATACAGGAAGTACAAGTCTAGTTTTCCACCAATAGCCACAGTTTGGAGGCGGAGTTTAACTGCAAACTATCGCTGCATAGAGGAAATGTGGAAAACAACTTATCTCGCTGTATTTGCTGTCAACGAGGACAGCTTCACTGAAACTACTCGCTGTTAGGAAGGTGGTGTGAGACAGATAGAGAGACAGACAGGTCAGTGGAAGGTGGTGTGAGACAGGTAGAGAGGCAGACAGGTCAGTGGCTCTTTGGCTTGGGGAGGCGAGAGGAGGACCCGCAGCCGAGGGGCAAAGCCTTGACTTTCTCTGCTTCGCGTTGTGCCACAGGCTGCCTCAGCGCCCTGGAGGTGTGAGGGGGGCCAGTGGGGCCGGGCAAGCCCAGGGAGAGAGCAGCGACCTGGGGGAGAGTCGGGCCGGGGGTGAGGGTGGACTTGGACCCGGGGAACCTCGGAGGGCGCAGTCTGGAGGGCTGGGGGAGCTGGAGAGATCGGCCCACTCGCCGCTCCTTCATCTCTCCTCCTCTCTTCTCTTCGTCCGTCCCTCCCTCGGTCTTGGGGAGGCGTGGTTGTGGCTGGGCGGCTGTGCTGGGACCATCTGGGAGTGTACTGGTTGAAGTGGTGGGGACACTGGGTTGGTTAGAACAGGGATTAGCTGGAGACAGAGCTGTCAGTGGCTCCTGGTGTCCCTGGCTGGAGGGGTGTAGTATCTGAGGCTGGAGATGGAGATACAGAGAGAAAACATAGATTCTCGAGAGCAGCACCCCGACTTTGGAACTCCCTCGCCCAGCCTGTCAGAGACTCACCTCACTCTCCACTTTCTCACCCTGGCTAATCATCTGTCTTTGTCTCTAATCTAGACCTGCCTCTGTCTCTGCCTTTGTCTCTAATCTAGACCTGCCTCTGTCTTTGTCTCTAATCTAGACCTGCCTCTGTCTCTAATCTAGACCTGCCTGTCTTTGTCTCTAATCTAGACCTGCCTCTGTCTGTCTCTAATCTAGACCTGCCTCCGTCTCTGCCTTTGTCTCTAATCTAGACGTGCCTCTGTCTCTAATCTAGACCTGCCTCTGTCTTTGTCTCTAATCTAGACCTGCCTCTGTCTGTCTCTAATCTAGACCTGCCCCCGTCTCTGTCTCTGTCTCTAATCTAGACCTGCCTCTGTCTCTGCCTTTGTCTCTAATCTAGACCTGCCTCTGTCTCTGCCTTTGTCTCTAATCTAGACCTACCTCTGTCTCTGCCTTTGTCTCTAATCTAGACCTGCCTCTGTCTCTGCCTTTGTCTCTAATCTAGACCTGCCTCTGTCTCTGCCTTTGTCTCTAATCTAGACCTGCCTCTGTCTTTGTCTCTAATCTAGACCTACCTCTGTCTCTGTCTTTGTCTCTAATCTAGACCTACCTCTGTCTCTGTCTTTGTCTCTAATCTAGACCTGCCTCTGTCTCTGCCTTTGTCTCTAATCTAGACCTGCCTCTGGCCCAATACTAAAGACCAACATGTCTGTGAAATTGCTTCAGACGGACTTGGAGGATATAAAAGAGTCAATAAACATGATGACGATTGACATGGCGACTCTGACCAAACAGCATTCCATCATCACTGAACTGCAGGGCCAAATCAAGGAGCTCAAAGGACAGAACTTGGAACATGAGAAAAAAGTCGTCTACCTGGAAAACAGAGTGTTTGATCTTGAGAAATACTCAAGGATGAACAATATTATTATTTCTGGACTTGTAATCAGACCACGGAATTACGTTGACGCTTGGAAAAGCGCCAGACTGGAGAACGGGACTGAACACGAGGAAACGAGGACATGAGGAGCAGGTAACTGCATTCCTTCATGGCAAAAACATCCATATTGACAATGCAAATATTATCTATATAATATAATATAATAAAATAATATCTACTCAGGCAGGGGAGGAACCTGAAAGGTTCCAATACCTGGACCGTCAGCTGCAAAGTTTTCATAAAAGCAAACGGAGCATCAGAGAACACCAGAGGGCTATGTATCAAGAGCTTAGACCAACTGGAGATGTATGATCAATAATAGAAGTCTGCATTGTGTACATCATGGGGTATGTTGAAACTATATATTATATTAATATATATTATATTATACTATATTATGTTGTACTACAATATTATATGTATTGTGTTATGTATCACTACTAGTGATATTATATTATTATATATTGTTACTATTGATGTTGTATATATATATTATTATATAGTATGTGTATTGATGTTGAATATTATACCCAGACGCACTCATTCACAGTGTTTACCTTGGCTAATGATGGTGATGATTATAGTAATAATAATAATATTATTATTATACTATAAATGGTTAAAATAGACAACTTGCCTAAAGGTTTAGTCCTTGCCCACATTAATATATGCAGTCTTATATTAATTAATATAGATAAATACTAGACCATAGACTTGTCTTCATAGGATTTCTATAACCATTTAATATAGATAAATACTAGACCATAGACTCGTCTTCATAGGATTTCTATAACCATTTACTATAGATGAAGAATGAGTCAAAATATCTGGGAAAGTATTCTGCTCTACATTTGGAGCATGATTCTATTCTCATCTAGCTTGTGGGCAAATAGTGAAAGTCGGTGTGATGTTGGGGTTTGTAGAGTTTACTATCCACTGTGCAAATTCACACTCTCTCACACACACGCGCGTGCGCTCACACACACACACACACACACGCACACACACACAAACACACAAATGTCGTACCCCATTGACCTTTTTCAAAGCAGCCATTTTGTGTCTAAAAGGCAGTAAGTAAGACAGGTGCAAGCAAAAAATGAATGCGGGTTTCCAACTTTCCATTTATGTGTTCCAGTGCTGGGGCCCTCGTTAATGTTTTGGTTTCACTTGTGTTACTTCTTGCCTTTGAGACACAATATGGCTCAGGTGAAAAAGACCAATGAGTGATGCAGGCAGTCCTTGGGCCAAACAGTAACAAGATGCATCGTCTCTCCATGTTTCATCAGTGTTGGACAAGCACTGTAATTACTGTATTGTTTTACTGTAATTACTGTATGTCCTTGAACAGTGACCAGTAGTCAATTAAACACCAGGTCTCTGACAATGGTCGGGGGCGTGGTCGACAACCAAATTACCGTAATTATTATGAACAAAAAAACGCTTACCTAAAGAACCCCAACAGAAGCAGATCAGGTACTAAAATATGAGCAAATCTACAAACTCAAACAGAGGGAATTAGAAATGCTCTAAAAATCTCTCATATAAGCTGCTTCCAATAAAAAGGCCTGGTACCCTCTGCAATTGAGCTAAAAAAAAAAGGGCCAGTATTAGAGGAAATAAGGGAGTAAGAATAGCTGGATTTACACGTCAATATATACGAAACAGTTTTATTTGTATCACATTTTCTTATTGCTTAGCAATAAAATAAAATAAATCAGGCCAATAAGTGTAGTTTTTTTTTACATGATGAAACAGTGTGAAGATGCATCGACCCTCCACATCTCATCCAAATCAGACCGGTGGCTTCTGACATAACTGACAGATATCAACTGACAGATATGATGTTTGATGGAGAGAGCAGGAGAGAGGAAGAGAAAAGGTGTACTGTACCACGCTGAGTCACTGAAGTAATGCACTAGCTTCTCCACTCCTTTACCAGGGCCAACACAGAGAGAGGAGAGCGAGGAGGGTTAGAGTACAGGGCAAGACACACACACACACACACACACACACACACACACACACACACACACACACACACACACAGACACACACACACACACACACACACAGACACACACAGACACACACACAGACAGACACACACACAGACAGACACACAGACACACATACAGACACACACACACACACACACAGACACACACACACAGACACACACACACACACACACACACACACACAGACACACACACACACACACAGACACACACACGTCTCAATAGATTCCAGCTGTAAACAGAAAGTTGTCAGATGGTACAGTACTCAAAAGAGTAAAAATAGTTTTACTCGTTCAAACCAAACAGTACAGATATATTTAGAAACAGGAGAGATTGCATAACATTTCACTTGGACCAAAACGTAAAAAAAATGCGGGTTTGAAGAAAATATTTTTTCAATGTTTTTTTTTTTAAGTTTTGGTCTCAGTGAAATGTTCTATGGTCTCTCCCGATGATAGCGTTACCTGAACCGTTTGTTTTGAACCAGTAAAACTCTTTTCGTAAGCATTTTACGAAATGTCTATGGGAAAATAAATGGCGGATGCAAATCTCTGGTACAGTGCTGAAGCAGGAAGTGACGTTCCACTTTGGCTCTCTATAGGAAAGGGAGGATGCAGTGACATGGCGGCAGGCAAAGGAGACTCAGGAGAGAATCTTCACAGCAACACAGCTTTGTACAGTCGCAGGAGCTTGGTTCATCACCAGCCACATTGGCTAGTCACTTTACAATGTTAACCCCCACAGTCAATTTTTAGCTGCATTTGGCGGGTGTTCATTTCACGCCCTGTATGTTATGGATCAATGCTTTTGTTTTGGGCTGAAGGGATGCATCATGGGTGAACAGGTTTATGGGAAAATGGAAAATGGATGGATGAAGGAGACAGACATACAGGGAGAAGGGAAGAGAGACAGACAGACGGAGGCAGGTAGACAGACAGCATTTTAGGAAGGGCGTGAGGGCCTTTGTGTGCAGCAGGATTATCGGCTCATTTGGGCCGGAAGGTTCTGCCAGCAGAACACATGGCAGCAGACCAGACAAGCTGCCAGCTGGGCACAACACATGGTCCTGCTAAAGTGTTAGCATTGTGTATGCTAAAGTGTTAGCATGGAGCCTACGATCACTCGACATGGTGTATCCTAAACTGTTAGCATGGTGGATGCTAAAGTGTTAGCATGGAGCCTACTATCACTCTAGATCGGTGGTCCCCAACCACCGGGTCGCAGACCGGTATCGGGCCGCAACGCATTTGGTACCGGGCCGCGAGCCCAGTCCAAAAAAAAAAAAAAAAAAAAAAAGATAAACATAGACTATAACATTATAGGATGTGTGTGGTAGTTGAAACATAGTTTCAAGTTGACGTTTATTTATGTTTGTAGTTGAAACAAAAACATAAATACTGTAGGCTACATACAGTACAACACAAAAGGCTGTTATTTACCCTTTGTCGCCACCTGGTGAGTAAATATATATGTAACTAAAACCATTAAAATTGACAACCGGTCCGCAACTTTCTTTCCATGTATCTACCGGTCCTTGGCACAAAAAAGGTTGGGAACCCCTGCTCTAGATGGTATATCCTAAAGTTTACTGTTTGATGATGATGATGATGATGATGATGATGACGATGACGATGAAGAGGGGGGTATGTGATATTAGTGACTCACTTTGTCTAGCGAGGTGAGAGGGGATTCTGGGCCTGGGCCTGCCCCTGTAAGGCCGGGAGCGCTGATACTGCCAGGGTGGAGAGAGGAGAGGAACGCGAGGGAAACCCTAGAGAGTGAGGGAGAGGGGAGAGAGAGAGAGCGAGGGACAAACGGGGAGAGAGAGAAACAGAAAGAGAGTGAGGGAGAGGGGAGAGAGAGAGAGAGAGAGAGAGAGAGAGAGAGAGGGAGGAAAGGGACGCTGTTTCATAACAGAGAAAAAGAGATGCTAGGGAGAGAGAAATATGTGGAAGTTTATGTGTAACACCACAGCAAGGAAAGAGATATATTGGAGATGATGGAGAAAGAGAAAGGGTGAGAGACATAGAGGGGAGAGAGATGGAAGCTGATTTGTTAACACCAGAGAGAGAGAGAGAGAGAGAGAGAGAGAGAGAGAGAGAGAGAGAGAGGGAGAGAAAGAGGGTGAGAGACATAGAGGGGAGAGAGATCGAAGCTGATTTACACCAGAGAGAGAGAGAGAGAGAGATGATGGATAGAGGTGAGAGAGTTTTCATGTTCTTCAAGGGAACATCTCACAACAAAACAGAGAAGGAAAGAGCTAAAAAAAAATACTAACACACAGATACACAGACACAGACACACACACACACACACACACACACACACATCAAATACAATGCCTACAGTGGAAGACTCAACAATTAAAGTCGCACTAGGTAATTTGGTACAATGGAGGATCCAAATGGCAGCAAATTTGGAGAACTTCATTACCCAGAATTCCTGTATGGCGTAGTCAGTAAACCGTTTACCAACCCAGCTGGTCTGTGATGATTTATTTCACTGCTCGACCTGTACCCGAAAACCGATTTGTTTTACGCATGTGTGAAAATGTGGCTACTTCCTGTTGGAAGTACAGTATATTGTAGCAATTTACATACGTTTCTGGGATTTAAATAAACTAATGTTATCTTTGGTTTTACTAGTTATGAAATAGAAGATTTTTTTTTTTTTTTTTTTTTTTTTTCAGATTTTCCGCCCATTTTCTCCCCAATTGTACTTGGCCAATTTCCCCCTGCTACCCCGGTCGCTGCTCCACCCCCTGGTGAGAGCCGTAGACTAGCACCATGCTTCCTCCAACACATGCATTGCCAGTTGTCAGCCACTTCTTTTCACCTGACAGCGGGGAGCTTCACCGGCAGGACGTAACACGTGGAAGGATCACGCTCGTTTCCCTTCCGCCCGACCAGGCGCCCTGATCCTCCAGAGGAGGCTAACATTTGTATTTATTTTTTAATTAAAGCCCCATTCAGCAAGTTTTCCAAGTTTTGCTATTGGAGAAACTGCACCCTCTGGGTGCAATAGTATCGATAACGATATCGCCGTTCAAAGTCAACAAAACACATCGCCAGAAAGCTCTATGTACATGTTGTGACATCGGGTACTCACCACGTGAAATAGTTCCGTGAAACATAATTTTCGTAGCAAATCCGAATCGAGTTACTTCCTTGTTTTCATGAAGACAGCGCTTCCACTGTACAGCGCATCCTTTTCTTTTCTTTTTTTTATTGCCACGGGACGTGGCAGACAACCTGCTTAGTCCCAGGGCTGGCCAATGGAGGGCGGTGTGGGATAAATAAAGTTGAGAGTCTCCCTATTACAAGTCAATCTACCATGTACTCTGACTAAAAAGCTCTTATATTACAGTAAGAAATGTCAAAAATCTTACTGATTGGGGCTTTAAATGATTACAGATTCGATCAGTAGCCAACATTAGCAGCTAGTGGGCCAGTAATGATCAGTAGCCAACATTAGCAGCTAGTGAGCCAGTAATGATCAGTAGCCAACGTTAGCAGCTAGTGGGCCAGTAATGATCGCACACACACCGATCTCATTTCTAAATAACGTCGAATCTGTAGCATTTTCATTCGGGGACTTCAGCTGCATCGAAACAAGCGCTCCTCAAGTTACATCAACAAATAACGCAGCGTTGCGCCACAGGACGAAGTGAGCACATTGTCAGCTCAGAGCAGCAGTACAGCAGAGAGGAGAGCGGGGACTCAGGCAGTGAGAAGAGAAAGACACACCGTGTGAGACTTACAGCTGTTTAAATAATAGTGGGGCAAATAGAAAGGACAAAGTGAAGACCAGCAGACCCTGTCCACCCCCTGTGTGTGTGTGTGTGTGTGTGTGTGTGTGTGTGTGTGTGTGTGTGTGTGTGTGTGTGTGCGTGTGCGTGTGTGTGTGTGCGTGTGTGTGCGCTCACAGCATGCTGTCTCCAGGGCGTCTGTGTGTGTGTGTGGGTCAGGCTCTCCCTCTCCATCACGCTCGTCTGTGTGTGTTGGTCCATCCTTCCTTCCGCCTCCTGGCAACCACACTCGCTGGGCGCCATGGGAACGCTCTGCTCACACACACACACACACACACACACACACACGTGCGCGCACACACACACAATCAATGTTCCTGGGAAGCCTGCATTATTCCGTACTGCACTCTGTCGGGTTCCGAGCAGCACACTCCCCAAGTTTGGAGTCGATCTGACGAACGGTCCATACACCGAATTGCACGGAATTCGGCACCAAACTCCATTAGGTCCCCCTAAGCAGAATCCATGAGGTTGAAGACGATCGGATGAACGGTTCTGGAGATAAACCACTTTTTGTGTTTGCCCGTAGGTGGCACTATGCCGAATAGAACGAAATCGGGCACTGCACTCTGTCGGGTTCCCAGCAGCGTAATCCCCAAGTTTGAAGTCGATCAGACGAATGGTTCTCGAGATAAACCACTTTTTGTGTTTGCCAGTAGATGGCGCTATGCCGAGTAGCACACAATCTGGTACTCTGTTGGGTTCCCAGCAGTGCACTCCCCAAGTTTGAAGTCGATCAGACAAACGGTTCTTGAGATAAATCGCTTTTTGTGTTGCAAGGTAGGTGGCGCTATGCCGAATTGCACGAAATTAGGCACTGAACTCTGTCAGGTCCCACTAAGCGATATCCCCGGGTTTGAAGTCGATCGGACAAACGGTTCTCAAGATAAACAGCTATTTTGTTCTTACCTTGGTGTCGTAGCTACTCCTCAAAGTACAGAGTGAGCGATGGTTTCTCCTCCTGACTGATTATTGAGCATGTGTAAACTATATAACAGTGCAAAAAATTCAGAAAGCGTCTTGAGGAAGGGCCAAGTGTGGCCCGAAACGTCACGCTGTGTTGCAAATAAAAATAACCTAAACGGGAGCTCCTCGGTGTGCGGATTGTTTCTTTTTTCACTGTAAACTATATAACAAACTAATAGTGTCGAGAGTTTTGTAAAGGCAGAAGAAGAGCTGGAGTTGTAACTCTCTGTCTCACTCTCTCTCTTGCACTATATCAGTGCTTCTCAACCATTGGGGCGGGGCCCCCTGGTGGGCCTCAGAGCGCCATCTAGTGGGCCAAGGGGGCAGTGGCATGGCCATAGTACCGTAAATTCCGGACTATAAGGCGCACCGGTGTATAAGCCGCACCTTCAAAGTTGACTATTTTTTTCTTATATAAGCCGCACCGGACTATAAGCCGCGGGTGTTTTAATGTTTTTTTTTTTTTTTTTTTTTTTTTATTGTGTTTTAATGTTTAATTACCATATGTAATATGGTACATATTACATATGTACCACATTTATTAACATTTCAACAAAACAACATAACACAACACCACCTGTGTTGTTATTTACAGTGCACACAGTGTCATACAGTGTCATACAGTGTGGTGAAAAGAGGGCAAGAGAGGAAATTAAAACAGAAGTGGCTTTATAGTTAGAAAGAGTGCTAAAAAAGAGAGATTTTTTTTCTTTTTTCTTTTTGAAAAAATCCATAGATAAGCCGCACCGTTATATAAGCCGCAGGGGCCAAAAAAGGCCAAAAAAGGGGAAAAAAGGTGCGGCTTATAGTCCGGAATTTACGGTAATTATGGTTAGGGTTAGGGGTGCTGGGTGGTCCTTGGAAATAACAATCAGTTACAAAAGGTTAAGAAGCCCTGCTCTATATCACTCTTTCTCTCACAATCTCTTTTTCTCCCTGGTGAATCAGATCGTTTCCTCGCGGCCCGGCAGCATATGCTTGCTTCCCGGAGGTTGGGAACCACTGGTTTAGACTGTCACCTGTCGCGCTTGCTTTTAACTAAAGAACACTGCGGGATTAACAGGCGAATCACTTCTAGAATTGACAGACAGACAGAGAGACAGAGAACGAGACAGACAGAGAGAGGGAGATCTACCAGTTGCTGTGTGAGCTGAGCGATGGTTCTGTCTCTGCTCCTCAGCTCCTCCCTGAGCTGCTGCACCTCCTGCAGCAGGTCCTGCACCTGCACAAACACACACACACACGTTAGAACGGTACTATAAAATACCGTGGCGCGGGAAGTGCGGTGCTGCAGCCCCCCTGGTGGCGGCTGCAGTCCCTGCATCTTTTTTGATGCAGCCCTGCCCTCCTCCTACCTCTGATCTGTCTACCTCTTTGCTACACTGTTCCTCCTACCTTCCTCTGATCTGTCTACCTCTTTGCTACACTGTTCCTCCTACCTTCCTCTGATCTGTCTACCTCTTTGCTACACTGTGGATACGATTGTAGAGAAGCTCACTAGAGCTGGATCCTTTGAAGGTTTAGCGTGAGGGCAGTTGAATGTGCTTTACGGAGACCTGGTTGACACACAGACTGCACAGGCACTTTGACTCTCTCTTACCCTGTCTCTTATCCTGTTTAGTTTGTATTGCCTCTGCTTTTTTTAGTCTTTTACCATGCTTTTATCTGTACTTTGTTATTTGTATGTACAACTGGAAGCTGCTGTACAACAGAATTTCCTTCTGGGTTAATAAAGTATCTATCTATCTATCTATCTATCTATCTATCTATCTACCGTATCTTTAAAAATGTAAATTAAAAACTAAAACAAAGCATAACCTGTTTTATAATTATGGGTAGAATGTGTTAAAATAGACTTTGTTTGAAAATATTTTATTGTGAAACTCGTCCTCATGGAACAGCTGCTCCAAATACACGTCTGTTGACACAGTAGCAGCAAGCAGCAGAACGTGTCCGTTTTCCCCCCAGCAGTAATGTCAACATTTCAAAGAAAAGTGAATGCTAATGTTAGTTAGCAACATGCGCATGCTGTAGCATGTATTTTTAAACTTAGAATCCTGGCTCCCCTGGCCAGTGACACTTAGGAATAGTACTCTAGGTGACAACCAAGTATAGTTTGGTGACATGCTGGAGAGACAGTTGACGGTCGGAGAGACGGCATCCAGTACGGGATGGGATTAGCACCCCATCCTGGCTCTCTCGTGAGAGAGAAATCCACAAACACTACGGATTAGCCTCCTGAAAATCTGTGCAAAGATCGGCGCGGCCTGGGGTCCTTCAGGCTAGAGTGAGGTGCTCGGCGCAGGCGAATGACGTGCAGCGCACAGGCCTTCTTGAGGCGTCCTCTCTGCCTATGGTAGGATTGCCTTTTCCCCGGGAGGGTCTGGTGAGACGTAGGAGAAGCCCGGCCTGGAGTCACCCACACAGGGCCTTAGACCCTCCATGCACCGAAGGGCCTTTCAATACTGCGGTGTAGCACTAACTCTATTGCAGCGGATTGGGCGTGATCAACCCTTCCGCGGGCAACGTTGCAGGCAGAGTAGGAAGGCTGATCCGTGAGCGGCTGCTTCTGGGACGCGGGTCGGGGTCGTAATCGGCCTCGGCTGGGTCTACTGGGTGAGGGTGTATGATGTTGACAGACCCGAAACACCTTACGACTCCAGTTAACATCACTGATGACGCGTCCCAGCGCATGCTGTAGCATGTATATTAAACAGCTAACATCACTGATGACGCGTCCTAGCGCATGCTGTAGCATGTATATTAAACAGCTAACATCACTGATGACGCGTCCTAGCGCATGCTGTAGCATGTATTTTAAACAGCTAACATCACTGATGACGCGTCCAAGCGCATGCTGTAGCATGTATTTTAAACAGCTAACATCACTGATGACGCGTCCCAGCGCATGCTGTAGCATGTATTTTAAACAGCTAACATCACTGATGACGCGTCCCAGCGCATGCTGTAGCATGTATTTTAAACAGCTAACATCACTGATGACGCGTCCCAGCGCATGCTGTAGCATGTATTTTAAACAGCTAACATCACTGATGACGCGTCCCAGCGCATGCTGTAGCATGTATTTTAAACAGCTAACATCACTGATGACGCGTCCCAGCGCATGCTGTAGCATGTATTTTAAACAGCTAACATCACTGATGACGCGTCCCAGCGCATGCTGTAGCATGTATTTTTAAACCAACGTTAGAGCCTCCCCGTTATTTGTTTGTTTTTCCTACAACCGAGTGTTTATCTATTCCTTCAGGTAGTTGTAGCTGTCATAGATTGTGTTGCATAGTTGACGTATCTATTGTTGGCAAAAATGTGTTATTGTAAGTGGGTAAGTCGCTTTGGAAAAAAACGTCTGCCAAATGATAATGTAATGTAATGTAATGTAATGTAATGTAATTTAAAATGAATTCACCTTATTCTTTGCACATACAAGGATGCTCCTGCATGACGTCATTTTGTAATCGTCCTTCCGTTTTAGACACGGAAGTAGATTTCGCCTACCTTTATCATTTTTAGACTTGCCAAAAAGCTGTTTTCAAGCAAAAAAACAAACTTATAAAGACTTAATATTTTGTCGGATGAGAATGTAACATTCATGTGATGAGTTTATCAGAATAACGCCTATTTGGACATTTTTAACGAGCAGCGAGGAGCTGGCTGTGTGACCGGCTGTCAAACCCTACATTAGGCTACTGTACTGGCAGTGAGAAAACACTGTCCACGTGCTTTTGTAACTAACGTTAAATGCCGACCGGGTACAGCCATCTCGCAGCAGTAACGTTATGAACATGAACTGAAGTTGGTCGCAGTGTAGCTTCTGAATGTTGCCAAACTTCATTCATAGTGACGTTTTGTTTTGAAATTGGCCGCCAACTAGCGCTGAACGGGAAGAACAAATACAATTGCGTTGACGCGGAAGAGAGAAAAAGTGGGCGTGATGAACAAGGTGAATAGACTTGTATAGAACTGAAATCCACACCACAATGAAATCTAACGGTGGCCAGTAAGGGCGTTGTGGCGGATGGGCGTATAAGTTTGACTTTGATGCCGACGACTGCGGTTTTACTCCCAGTGTTTTCAAAAGGACATTTCAACCATAAGCATTTGTAACCGCAACCGTAAGCAAACCGTAAACATATGTTTTTAACAAACGTTTGTCTTATTTAACCATGACCAAAGCATTTCTCTAACCTTAACCAAGTTGTTTTAGTTGCCTAACCAAAACTGTAACACAAGTCGTTGGCTACGGTCTTATCACGGGGTTGAAAAATGATGAAAGAGGGGGTCACCCAGTGAGACTGAGTAAATAAAGGTTGAAGCGTGGGACCTGTGCGTGTTGTGTGTGTGTGTGTGTGTGTGTGTGTGTACCTGTGTGTGGAGTGTGTGTTGCTCTGATTCTGGACTCAGAGTGTCTGTGGTCAGAGTGTCTTCATCTGCATCCTCCTCCTAACACACACACACACAGAACAGGTGGACAGGTGTTGAAAATTAGCGTTTCACTATGAACACTTAACACTGTGTATCTGGTTGTTGTGCATACATGTATGTTACATCTCCAATGCTCTGTGACGTCCATATCAAATAAACTTAACCTTAACCGCACGCACACGAACACACGCACACACGCACGCACGCACACACACACACACACACACACACACACACACACACAGCAAATAAATTAATGTTAGGGAATGCATCACAAATTTATCTTTATACATTCTTCACCAATAAGAACTTTAGAGTACTTTACAACAGAGCAGAACACAACTGTGTATTTAACTCTGCTTTGAACACTTGTTTTCCACTTGTGAAAGCAGAAAACACTTTTCGGTGAGACCTTTCGTTCCAGAGATGTTTGCAAAAAACTGCTTAGGGTTAGGGTTAGGTTTTTTAATCAGATCCTACAGCTTTTCACAAATTCCAAGTTTAAGAATAAATTCACCCATCTGCTTCATATACTATAGTATAAGATAAATTTGTCAGTATAGTAACTACTGACAAATTTAAGAATCATCTTCCAATAGTCAACTGCTTGTAAAGTCCTATACTACTCTCCCTTCTGAATTTAAAAGTGACAGTCGGTGTATTACTGACCCTTTGAAATCGCTTGTGAATTTAATCATTTCTCTGTCAATGTTGGTGCCCTCTCTATCATCAAAGTTGCCCATCCATGGGTTACGGCATGACAATATTTGTTCGGCCCCCGGCAACAATCTGGGTTTCTCATGTGCCCACCCCTGGACTATATTAACAAGCACTGCACTGTTCTATCTAAGTTTGATCCTCCCAGTGGAACAGAGATTAAGGACATAATTGGTAACCTTAAAAGGCGTGGCTAAAACAATGACAGCACAGGTGGTGTTGGTTGCTTTGTAACATTAGCTGATAAAAGTCACTTGAAAATGGCAACCTGGACAATTTATCGGCCAGATCGAGACAGGCTGGAAGGATTCTGGCCGAATTAGCGGACGTTATTCTGGCATGTTTGGTCATGTTTTGGCTTGCGTTGGCTGCCGGGAAGTGGATACTAACATTAGCATGATCCAGGAGCTAACTGCCTGCTTCCCCTATAGTAGACTGTAGGGCCTATTACCTATTATGCATGATGGAGCTGATGTGAGCTGGACGTGACCAAACGGAACAGCGACATGATCTGTTACTGCAGTCAAACAATGTTCCATAAGCATAATGGTAGTAATGTTAGACATATTTACGACTGTTACATTATCCACACAAGACAGTAATGTTATTAGCAGAGCTTCTGAGTGGTAAATCAATTATCTATATTAGTTAGCCGCATTAGCAAGCAAGCTAACGTTATCTAATACAACAAGCTAATGTAAGGTCCCTCTGTGAACTGAAAACACAGCCCGACTCTAGTTTCCCATCGATGTCGGTCACATTGCTGCTGTTTGGCCAGACTAGATACATATTTTTCTCATTTTCTGTGTGGATGTTTTACTGGAATCTGTGTTGTTGGTTGTTTGCTGGCGTTCATTGACTGCATTAGCTAGCTAACCTAACGTTAGCCTGTGTTAGCCGCCTTCTTCGTTGGTGTATTTACTGGCTGAAGCGCTGAGAGGCAGGCTCCTGAACGCACAAACGCCTCATCCGGCCGATTTTCTGTGAAACCCTCGGCCCGAGAGGAGGCCAAGTCTGCAGGCATACAGTAGCATTGGAATGGCTGAACGCAGAGAGACAGGGGCATTCACTCATTGGAGCATTCACTCATTGATGATCAAAAAAAACACTTTGTGCACATGTATTTCTTCCCAAATCTTACGGAATGGGCCTTTAAGCACCGGTATGGGAAAGATACAGAGCATTCTTTCTCTCACCTGTAGCAGTAACCGCTGCAGGTACTCCAGCTGGGACCTGACGGCAGAACAGTCGTCAGCCAGTTCCTCCACATCCAGCCCCAGACCAGGGCCAGGAGACAGGCAGGGAGAGCTACACACACACACACGCACGCACACACACAAATCCAACATTTAGTGGATTTGAACCCACAACCTTCTGAAACGTCTGGCCACACCCCCAATCGGTGAGGTCACTTCAGATGTTTTGCCAAGTGCAGTCAGGCGAGGTATCAACAAGTCCAACACTCCCGACCTCACTGTCACGGCTCTATTTCTTCTTCTTCACTTTTGTTTAATGGTGGTTGACATTTATGGAAGATATTATACAGCATTCTAATCAAATGGTATACACAAGCAGTTTCTTTACAGTACTGTATGTGTGTGTGTGTGTGTGTGTGTGTGTGTGTGTGTGTGTGTGTGTGTGTATGTGTGTGTGTGTGTGTGTGTGTGATAGACCTTTGATGAACCAATGAGCGTTCAGCTCCCATCAGTGTTAATTTTGTTGACAAAAACAAGCTGTTGTCAATCAAGACTGCTCTGCTGCTGCCCTGATTGAGGCTAAAAGAGAGAGTGACGTGTGCACTCTGTCTGTCCACTCCAGCTGTTTGATGGTTCTTCATGGGGAGGAGTACTGCCACGCTCCTGCAGAATCCACTCTTCATGCCTAAGAACATCAACAGTTCATAGAGGTCTCGGACGGTTCAGTTGGATGCTGTCTAGCCTCGTCCCCATGGCGGTGACAGCGAGGAAAATACTGCACTCTCTTTGCCACGCCAGCGCGGGTTGGCAATTATGTGGAAGGCACAGCGATGAATGATGATCGCTATAACGTGTAGAGACATCTCACCATTTCGGTGCATTTGTTTGGAACAGCGCTGAAAGGGGGGTCCTCTCGCCATTCCGAAGTGTCGGCATTCCGATCATTGACTTCTATGCTTTCGGAGAGGCGGCCCTTTTTATCTCCAAAAAAGGTTTCGCCATTGCGAAAGATATTAGGTCGGCCATTCCGACATAGCATCTTGAATTATTCAGCCTACAGGGGTGGGAGAGGTTAGGTTTAGGGTTAGGTTCTGGGGAAGGTTAGGTTTAGGCGTGGGAGGTGGGAGAGGTTAGGTTTAGGGTTCGGGTCTGCAGGAGGTTAGGTTTAGGCATGGGGGGTGGGAGAGGTTAGGTTTAGACGTGGGGGCTGGGAGAGGTTAGCTCCAGCCGGTCCCCCGGCTGGAGCCGGAATGCCGGGGGGTGTCCCCGCTGAAAGGCACACCCAGAAAAATTTGCTTGGTGTCTCATTCATGTCCATTGAAAATCACGCAAAGGGCAAAAAAAAACACACAAGAAAACAGCATTTCTGGCTGTGAAGCGATTCACCCCTAACCCTGTGGATTCACACAGCCGGCCAATCAAAATGCTGCTAAATTTGGCATTGTTGACCTCTGAAAGAAAATCCAACATGGCCGCTCTGCACCGCTGTAGATGACAAAAACAAGCAAAGAAGAGCTGCAGTGTCGCTTCAGTCAGTCTGAGGACCAGATGGGACATTTATACTCATAATGAGTTTTAAGTTTTTAGCAACACTACTATTAGCATACTAGAAGCTAATAGCTAACTACAGCTGTAGTTCCCACTCAGCACCAAGCTTAGCATCACGGTGTCCACCCGCTATGCCGACCACCCGCAATTAGGTTTAGGCGTGGGGGGTGGGAGAGGTTAGGTTTTGGGTTAGGGTCTGGGGGAGGTTAGGTTTAGGCATGGGGGGAGGTTAGGTTTGGCGTGGGGGCTGGGAGAGGTTAGCTCCACCGACACGCTGCACGCCACCTCGCTCAGCTGGTTCTGCTTGTGGGCTATCGGCACTGCGGCCTATCGGCACATAGACGCAGCACCAGCATCACAGCTGAGTGGTAGCTGGCTAGCTTAGCTACAACTGAAACTACGTTATACTGGCATTGCTCTATTTTATAGACACTGTATATTTCTTGTTATTACTACTATTTTAAAATGATGTTACTATTTTCATTGTGCAAACCACAAAGAGTTTTTTTCTTTGTATGAAATATAAGCTATACAAATAATGTATCACTTTAGCAAAAATATTTATTTGGTCAAATTAGTAAGCAAGTTTTAAAAAATGACTTCCATTGTGAATCCATTATGATTTTATTTCTATTAGTAAGAGGTTAAACCTGTTGTAAACGAACCTGTTGTCGTGAAGGTCCTGTGAGCCATAGCACAGGGGGGGGATGCAGGACCCCCTCCTCCACTGGGCCATGTGGGACATTCCAACTCCATCTGCAGCACCACGACCCAACCACCGAAGGATAGGGGGGGGGGGGGGGTCAAACATTAACAGGCATTTCATATAATATCAAACACATTGATACATCCACAGGAATTAATACAGGAATTTTATGTAGGCAGCCTTTTGCAGAATTTTGTGAAATAACTTTAACCTTAAAAGTTGCTATATGTACAAAATGAATTTAAGTAGTGACATATGGCTTCTTTTCCTAAGCTCCAGCGTCTTTTTTCAGTTGTTTCCAATGAGGAGAGAGCGTATGCCGGCGCACACGGACGTCTAGAGAAAGTGCGCTGCACCCAGCGTCTATTTTCAGAGCGCTCCGACTGTTTTGTGCGCCGGCACCCAGCGCTTCCAGCTGAAAATATGTGAACTTTTCAGAAAGACGCTGGTGTCGGGTGCTCCTTTTCAGGCAACTAATCATATGGAGAAACTATCACAACAGAGACAGAAAGGCCCAATTGTGAGAGCAGATTGGTTAGACACTTAATATTTCTGCTGAGTGTTGTGCTTTTATCACAGAACGTGTGTTGCTAGCTTGTTAGCTGTTAGCTATCAAGCTAGCTTCCTAATGTTATTTTCAATCTACTTGATTGCATATTGTGCGCTGGGATCAGCGCTTCCCAGTGTCTAACTGTCAGCGTTAACTGTCAGAAAAAGAAGCTATATGGACACACAGCCTAAGGTGAAGCAGGACAGCAACCATCATGTAAATAGTGGGATAACAGTCAAATGAAAACTAAAACAAGAAATATAACGAAGTGAAATGAACTGATTGAAAAGGAAAATGAGCACCAAGTGTTAAAATTCAAATAAAAAGAGAATGTGTTTCTTCAGCAGGAAATCATTTAGTGAACCACAAGTAAAACCTGAAGCTAACCTTCCGCTAACCCGAAGGAAGCTAACTGTTTCAGCTGCTAAACTGAAGCGTTAGCTAACCTTTTCATGCGTCCTTTGTTATTGTTGTTAACATCATACACTGAGGAAGGTGTTCTAAATGTCCGTGTACTTTAAGTTCCTATTTAGTTGGGCTTGTTATTTCATCTTGCTGTGGAAATAGCACACACACCACACACACACACACACACACACACACACACACACACACACACACACCGCTGTGCAGAGAGGCGTCCTCTGTGAGGTCCACGTCCAGCATAAGGTCATCATCTTCCAGGTCACATGATGAGTCCAGATTGTTCAAGATGTCCTGACGAGAGAGAGACGGAGAGGGAGAGAGGAAGAGGGGGAGAGGAGGAGAGAGAGAGAAGACAGAGAGGGAGAGGAGAGAGGAGGGAGAGCAGCATTATGGCACGCAGGCATTTAGCACCCAGGGGTTTAGCACCCAAGGCGTTTAGCACCCAAGGCGTTTAGCACCAGGCGTTTAGCACCCAGCCGTTTCAGCATCCAGGGGTTTAGCACCCAAGGGTTTAGCATCCAGGCGTTCAGCACCCAAGAGTTTAACACCAAAGGGTTTAGCACCCAAGCGTTTAGCACCCAGGGGTGGGTAGTAACAAGTTAAAAATGTGACTCGACGCAGCTGACGTGAACAGCGCAAGTATAATATAATATAGATAGCGAGATAACAGGAGAGAGTGAAAGCTATGACCAAGTATCTGCACTACATTCTCTCCTTGGGCTAACTTCTAGTCATTTACATCCTAGTGAAATCACACAATTTGCTCGTTTTGCTGGGGACTTCCGTGCGACCCCCTCGTCAAGCTAACATTCGAGTATATGGGTCTAGCTGCTGTCGGCAAGGCTCCAAGTCGAGGCTGACGCACAAGCATGTTTTCTGCTTTACTCGAGTATATTTTTGAGCCCGTAATCTCCTTTGGACTTCACTCCATGATAAAGACATGGAGAAAGAGAGAGGGGTAGAGAGGAAGAGATGGAGAGATAGTGGGAGATTCATACATATCTCAGTTGTATAGAGGCTTTCCTTATTTGTTTGATTAGCCTACCTGCTGTACTTTATTAAAAAAAAAATCATCAAGTGTTGTTTTTTCATTATATTGCACTGGCCCGCACACCCTAAAAAATATTCAAATGGAAAACTATTACTTGAGTATGTTTCTCAAATGGTAATTTTTTATGGGATTAATTGTACTTTTACTTGAGTATAGGTTTTCAGTTTTTATGGGATTAATTGTACTTTTACTTGAGTATAGGTTTTCAGTTTTTATGAGATTAATTGTACTTTTACTTGAGTATAGATCTTCAGTACTCGACCCAGCACTGTTAGCACCAGGAATTCACACCGGGGAGAAACTGGAGCGGGCCCGGCTCCAAAAACTGAAGTCATCTAGGTCAATACAAACCCTCTACTGGAATATTAAACACACTGTCTTTGTCTTTGTCTCTTTCTCTCTCTCTCTGCCCAGTTCAATGGGTGTTTTTATTGGCATGAAACACAAAGTTTCTTAGTGCCAAAGCAAAAACATCAATGTAACTCGATTCAGTTACAATGTGACATAAACAACAACAAACGCTTCAATAGTATCATCATGCCAATTAATCAATAGACAAAGTTACTGAAGGACACATGACCTGCACCCGTTTTTATTTTCCAATTGCTCCAAAGTGAAGTTGTGCCACCTTAGGATATATTTAGTGTAAAATACTGTCATAATTTGGGGTAAATTATTTGTCGACTACATTTCATTTTGAATTAAGGAAGATAAATTCCTTCAAACAACAAGATGGACCCAATTCAAAATATCAATTCTAATTGTTACCAATTTCTGCTTTTTTGTTTCAGTGTGTATTTTTCCTTGAATCACCATAGCTGTATTTTCTTTAACTAGAATGTGTAGATTTGATCTATTTAAACAAACAAACACAGAACGGACAAGCCCGCCTTTATTCATCACAGACGATCACCACAACGCATGCAGGCGCCGACACACACACACACACACACACACACACACACACACACACACACACACACACACAGAGTGCAGTTTACAGAGGCGCCGTGGGTGCTGCTATGATGTCACTAGGTTGACTGTACAGTACATTAGTAAGGTTTTTTCTGTCCGTGCCGACAGGACTTGACTTGACTACATTTAGACTTGGGACTTGTGCCTCAGGCCTCTGACACACACGCACACAAACACACAAGCACAAAAGCACACAAACACACGCACACACAAACACATGCACACACAGCCTTACGATGCTGTTGAGGTCGGAGTCTAGACTGCCGATGTGGTGGCTGGTGGAGTTGTTATTGGTGTTGATGGAGACGGAGCTGGCAGCGCCCCCTAGAGGCTCCAGGCCCTCCTCGTCCCACATGTAGGTTCCCCCTGACCCACAGCTGTCTGAGGGGGACAGGTCGAGAGACGAGCCCCCCTGGACACACAGGCACAGAGAAGACAGGCAGGGATGTGAATTATTTTCTTCTTTTTCACATTCATTCCTGTTAACACAAGGATACTGTAACAGAAGGCGCTTTGGATATCATGCCCAGAGCGTTAGCTAGTAGTAGCTAACATTAGCTTGCTAGCATACAAGGTAAATGGCAAGCTAACATCAACCCAACAACATACGGTTGAACGGAGGAAGTGGGGAATGAGGGACTGCAGGGCAGGCTAGGAGGCAGCACTGAGCACAGATTGATCATCCATGATTCCAACATGGCGGCGCACTGCTGCTCGGGCCCGGCGCCACGAGGGGGCGCCAGGGGGCTTTGCACCCTCAGTTCAATTTTCTGCCCCCTCACTTAAAAAAAACAAAAACAATAGTTCATCTATAAAGGCCAGTTAGGCAATATTTGTACCTGACATGTTTCGGCTGCTGTTTCTGCAGTCTTCATCAAATTTGCTCAGTTTAAGTTACGGCTAGCTCTGTTGTTTCAGAATTGGCAGGGAAGCGCTATTTGCTGTGCTTTGGTTGTCACAAGGTGTCAGAGATGTAGCTATTTATTAAATTTGAACCTCACTGCATGTTGTAGTGATCATGACGTGATTAAAACACACACACACACACACAGAGAGAGAGAGAGAGAAATCAGCTGCACCCAAGCACACAGCATGCCATGAGCAGAAAGACGGAGACAACGCATCTGATCACTTTATTTCTTTAATTTAATGAACCTGGCACTGACTGGCTATTATTTTGTTTAGTTTTTGTTGATTTTTGCAGCAGTTGTTTATTCTATGACTTTTCATAGACATACTGTATATGTTCAGAGTGCTCCAGACAGGTCCCGCATTTCACGTTATGCAAAGCTCAGTGCCTTAATCTGCTGCTGTGAAATAAATGTTTTATTTGATTTTGAATAGTAGTTTTTCTTCTGTTGTTATTGCGCTTTTCAGAGGTTATTATGGTTAAAAAGTCCAGAAATAGGCATAGCGGGTATATAACCTATGTTTTACGATATAAAAATATCAGCCCCCTCCCCAGTTATAACCGCCCCCTAAGTCATTTCATCCTGGAGCCGGCCCTGCTGCTGCTAGACACTGGCTGGAAAAGTTTTGCTATAATAACGAGATTTTCCTCAACCTAAGAACAACATCACACGGATTAAACGATGATTGTGCTCTTATGACATCACTGATGATGACATCATAAGTTTTATGACATCACTGACGACATCATCAGTGGGACAAAAATTGAAATCCTTGTAATTGTCACTGCCCACTTGTCAATTTTATATAACGAGAAATCAACTTCTCCTCCATTTTGTTTCCATTTGTCTCATTCAGTTTCTCTGTGAAATGAATGGACTAACTGACTAGCTGATGATATTTCTGCCTAACAATCTTTATCTATCTATGTATGTATTGATTGGAGTGTGAGTCTTTATCTATCTATGTATGCATTGATTGGAGTGTGAGTCTTTATCTATCTATGTATGCATTGATTGGAGTGTGAGTGTACCTGGTCTTGGTAGTCTGGCTGACTGGACTTCCTCCGGTGGGAGAGCCTGGTCAGATGATTCTCCCCTCGCTCACCTGGGAAGCCATCTAGGAAGGAAAATAACAGGCGATTATGAGAAACTAGGTGACTATAATCACATGAGAGCCTCAGCCAATGAGGTGTTATTATGGAACCCACAGCGTTTGCAAGCAAAACACGCCCTGCGTCCGCCTACGCAGCATTGGAGCGCCAGGACTGGCCAGGCACACATGCTCATGTGACGCAAAGTGCTGGTGGACGCGTCATGTCATAGAACCTGTCATTTCCATGCTTTACCTGAAAAGTCTGTGGGTTCCATAATAACATAGGCAGAGGCAGGGCGTGCATCATACACTTCTAGAGACTGTATATTATATCATGAGTAGGGCTGGGCGATATAGTTAAAAAGTATATCGATATTTCAGGGTTGTAGGGTTAACGTTAGGTGAATCAGAGGTGTGGAAAAGCCTGGGTTTTGCTTTGACTTGCTTAACTACAAATTAGGGATGGGCATCGAATTTCGAATTTTCGAATAATTGTTATTATCAAGGTCGACTTTTATTATTGAAAGTCGAAATTCGGATTTTTTTTTTTTGCGAGTGAAATGTTGCATTGTCTCCCCTGATTCTAAGTATAGTCGAATCGCTTGGTTTGAGCAAGTAAAACAATTTTTATAAGCATTTTAAGCAAGGTTTATGGAAAAATGAATGGCGGATGAAATCCCATGAAAAGGGAGAGGGCGTGACTTTGGCACCCCTTTGGCACTCAGACCTGAGCCTACTAAACATTTAATGAACCACTCATGATTGTCAAAACTGTTTTTTATTTTCGAAAATGTCAATGTCATGTAACATGTTCTTTACTTCAGTGGTGCAATGCTTGTTTGAGCTAAAAATCCACAGCAGAAGCTTTTTCTATTAATTAATAAAGCCTTAAGGTCCTTACACATCAAGAGCGATGCGAATATACGGCACGAAATTGCGATGCGAGTTTTGACCCACCTGTCAATCACAGCCACAGATGTGTACACGTCGGAAGCGAATTTCTGAAAAATCGACCGTGGTTCGAAAAAATAAACGCCGCAATAACGCTGGGCGAAACTTCGCCGTTGGTATGCACGGTTGCATTGACTGATATAGGTTCGGAAAATATTATTGACGTGCGAATTAATCGCATGAAAAAAACGCTCCCGATGTGTAAGGACCTTTAGACTTAGAATCAGGGGAGACAATGCAACATTTCACTCACATTTTTTTTTTTTTTTTTTACTTTTTTTTTTTAAACATTTTTATTTTTATTTTCGAATTTCGATTAAAAGTCGACTTTGGCCAGCGAATTTCGAATAGTGTTTTTGCTAGAAATGCCCATCCCTACTACAAATATGTCATAGGCTTATGTAGGGCTGGAGGGCGACCGCGCTGCGGACCCGCGCGCCGTTGGTTGGGCGAGAAAAAGCATTGCCTGGCTGAAAATGCGGTAGGCTACATTTCTCCATATCAGTTTTATATACGCATCAAGACTCCGCCCAAGCAGAAGACATAAAGTCATAAGCTGTGTGCTCAATAGATGACACAATGAGTTATTCCTGTCCCAAAGTACAAGTAAAACCTTTCGAACACTTCAACTTTGTCTCTGCTGACAGAAGTGAATTGAGCTGCGGATGCCATTCCGTAAAGTAACGTTGCTTGCAGACGTCCGTATTTGTGAAATTGGTGTCTTAACATTAACGTTAATTTCCCGGGCGCTTTTTAATAGAACAGATGTTAACACGTTACGTTAACACAAATTGAAACTCGCCCACATCGAATTCTTTGTAACGTCGGGTGAGATCAAATGAGTGGCGTCAGCGGAGGACCAAAATGCGAGACTCATTAGCCAGGAATGGGTCTCGCGCTACTTTTGCATGCTAAAATAAAGCTGATAATGTACAATTTGATTCAAGGTGGGGGGGAAACCCTTTCAGAGTACAACATAAACTGTCTATTTTGCTGCAACTCGACAGTGCTGCTTAATCCAGGAGATGTCGGGACTCTCGGCTCTGCATCAAACCATCGCGTCACTAGCAATGCCACCATTGTCAAGGGATATGATTTGCTGTGTGTGAGTGGGGGCGGGTCATGGGGCGGGTGCACTCGGAGTTTGTCTGTTAAATGATTGGCTGTTTCCGTGTCACTTGTACTAACAAGGTACATGATTGGCTGTATGAGCCACGGAGCAGAGGGAAGCGCTCTATAATGTGCTGGATGAAAGTGGTAACATTTCATACATAAACAGAAAAAAATGACGCGATTATCGATTCTGGAATAAAAGATCGATTCAAAAAATCGTGACATTAAAAATCACGATACTTAAGTGAATCTATTTTTTCCCCACCCCTAGTAGACAGACACAGGGTGTGTTTTGCCCGTAAAGGCTGTGGGTTCCATAATAATGCACCAACGAGCTTTATGTGGTAAAGCAGTGTATGTGGTAAAGCAGCGTATGTGGTAAAGCAGCATGCTGGTGACATCACAGGAATATTATGAATAAAACTCACCGCTGAGTCTGACACCGGCCCAGTCCATACTGTCCTCCAGGAAGCTGCCGAGTCCTGTCGCCTTGAAAAGCCCGTTAAGGGGCACTTTGTCGTTGTCAAACCTGGCGCATGATTGGTCGAGGTCCGACATATCTTGATCGTGATTGGAGGAGAGGAGCAGTATTCCCACCCCTCCATTTCCTAAATGTAGAAGATATCATATACATTTTTTATCATTATGCCAAGCAAGCATGTTGAAACTGATTGAAACTAATACTTGAATGTTGAAGGATAGAAATGGACCAAAAATATACAACGAGATATAATAGTAGTAGGTCCTAGAGTATACTAATATACTGTAGGACCAGGGCTGGGTCGGTTTGAAAATTTTAAAACCGGTTCGATATTGCCGTCTAAACCGGATCGAACCGGTATACCGATTTTTTTTGTAATTAAAAAAAAAAAAAAAAATTTTTTTTTTTTTTTTTTTTTTTTTTAAGCAGGGCTCCCGAGTGTGGCCCATAACTGTCTGTAGTGCAACTTCAGTCCACCCGATAGCGATAATACACCTCTAAGCTGGTATTGTCAACCAGCAATGATACTGAATAAAAAGAAGCAGGACAACTGTGTAACAAACACACCCTGTATTTATTTCTCATAACTATTCAGCTCAACTTTTCTTCTAAACATCAAAATAATAAATGAAATAAGACTTCTGCCTATAGTGCAACTTGAGAAAAGGCTAATAAAAACACAAGCAGTGCAATCAGAATGGATTGGCTTACAGCTGAGCTGCCTTATAAACTTCAAAACTCACAAATTCACACAATATAGGGCCTAGGCATGGGTCGGTTTGAACATTTTGAAACCGGTTCGATATTCCCCCAAAAAACGTATCAAAGCGGCTGCAGTTGGTGGCGATAATGCACCTCTAAGCTGGTATGCTGCCAACCAGCACGAACACTGAATACAAATAAGCAGAACCTTTTAACTGTAACAACACACTGTTTATTATTTCTCATAACTATTCAGCTTAACTTTTCTTCAAACATCAACATAATAAACAAAATAAGACTTTTGCCTACTAGTGCAATTTGAGAAGAGGCTAAACGAACAATAGTGCAATCAGAATGGACTGGCAAAAAAAAAAAAAAAAAAAAAAAAAAAAAAAAAAAAAAATTAGGTTATTTCGGTTTGCACGTGATCAAACCGGTTTGGGCTCGTATACCGAACCGAACCGGTAAAACCGGAAATCGACCCATGCCTATGGACTACAGTATAATAATATACTGTAGTCCTACAGTATACTAATATACTGTAGTCCTACAGTATAATAGTATACTGAGGGACTACAGTATAATAATATACTGTAGGACTACAGTATATTATTATACTGTAGGACTACAGTATATTAGTATACTGTAGTCCTACAGTATATTAATATACTGTAGTCCTACAGTATATTATTATACTGTAGTCCTACAGTATATTATTATACTGTAGGACTACAGTATACTAATATACTGTAGGACTACAGTATATTAGTATACTGTAGTCCTACAGTATATTAGTATACTGTAGGACTACAGTATATTAGTATACTGTAGGAGCAGAAATTAGCAGAATAAAGTAAAAATAAACAAACAACAAAGGTAAAGGAGAGGCACAAGAGCCCTACAGGTTCAAACCTGTCAATTCAGGATGCAAACATTCCATTTATCTTTATATAAGAACCTTATTATTTAGGGTTAGGTTTTTGAATTTTACATTTTTAAATTGGAAGTAAAACAACAAAATAGTCCAATATTGAACAGCTGGGTGTGTTTTGGTGTTGTCCTCACCCAGGTTATGGAAATCATCCATGTACTCCTGACTGGTGTCATTCCTCTCCAGAGACGAGGTGGAGGACAGGGACATGTCCTCCAGGGTCTCCCCGATGATGGACACCTCTTCCTGGGATATCTCTGCTGACAAGCCCTGCTGAGCCTCCGGGGTGCTGCCTGGGGTGGGAGCAGACGAGATATGAGAACAGATTATATCAAATGAGATGAAATATTTGAACGAGAATAGACATGACTGGAGATAAGAAAGTACTGTAGTTTAATAGACATGATTGGAGATAAGAAAGTACTGTAGTTGCAAACTAGATGAAATGTAATGAATAATGAAAATAAATGGGATAATGAAAGTAAAATGATACTGTGCATTATTGTACATCTCAGTCCTGCAAAACTATCAATCAAGAACCAGAACGATGATAATGTCATGTTCAAAGCAACTCGGGAAAAACTAGCTTCCGACTTATTAAAAATGAATTGAACCAACTCAGAATTACAGGTTGGAAATTTGGAGGTCTGAAATGATATCTGAATTTCTGGCGTGTAAGTCTGAGTTAGATAACAGTTCAATTCATTTTTAACGAGTCGAATATATTTTTTTCCGAGTTGTATTGAACGCAAAATGATCATCACTTTTTCCCAGTTGTCTTTACCTGGACTGTTTTCAGTGGTGGACTTTACCTGGACTGTTTTCAGTGGTGGACGGCGTCTCCACAGAGTTCCTCCTTCCTCTCAGTCCTTGGTTCCCTTCTGGGCCACCACTTCCTGACATGTTGGCTGAGGTCACCCGGATGGAGCGGGGCTGCTTGATGAGTGACGGGCGCGACAGCCTATAGCTGATACCGCTGGGCTTAGAGGCGGAGCCCAGGCCGGGTAGGAGGGGCTTCTTCAAGGCAGAGGGGGGCAGGAGTGAGGGGATGCCGGACCCCTTGACCCCTCCATAAGTCCCGCCTCCTCCCGCGGCCCCTCCCCCTGAAGCCTGTCTGGCGAGGGGAATTCTCGGGCCTCTGGGCGGAGCCTGAATGAATGAAAGAATGCATTTATTTGATTCTTATTCTTATTATTACTTTTTTCAGATTTCAGATTTTCTCCCCAATTCTACTTGGCCAATTCCACCCCGGCTGTCCCCGGACATTGCACCACCCCCTCTACTGTTCTGGAGAGAGTTCTAGACTCGCCAGTCGCTTCTTTTCACATGACAGCGAGGGGTTTCACCGGCAGGACGTAACGCCTGGGAGGATCATGCTATTCCGCTTGAGTGACATCACTGATGACATCACAACTGCTCAAGTGACATCACTGACGAGAAGAAATTGGCTCAAACCAGAAAAACTCAAGTTGAGAGTGCAAAGCTAAACACGAGTTGGCATCAGTTTGAGTTTGGTCACACCCCTAAAAAGTGTGAGTGTGAGTGTGTGTGTGTGTATATATATATATATATATATATGGGTTAACATTTAATCAAGTCGTTTGGTACCAGAGTGTGAGGTGAGGCCGGCGCTGGCAGCTGTTCGCAGCCTCGCTCTGCAGGCCTGTTGAAGGAGTAGGAGCGCGTGACGGTGGGGTGGCGTGGCGGCGTGGTGGTGGTTGGCGTGACGGCCGGGTGGCGAGCCAGCCATGAGGGGGAGGAGCTGGTGAGGGTCGTGAGGGTGGCGTTGGTGGGGGAGGGCAGCAGCCGGACGCCGGTGAGGCTCTGGGACCGCGGCCGCCCACTGGACCCTCCGGAGCCTAGGCTGTCACTGGAGTGGGAGCGGCTGGCAGGTGAGTCGCTGATGAGGGGCGAACCGCACCGAGAATCAGGCCCAGAACCGGGCCTTGAACCAGGGCCAGAACCGGGCCTTGAACCCCCTGTGCCGCCAGGACGGGAGTAACTCTGGGGCACTCTGAGATTGGATCCGGCAACGCCATTTACGTTCCGTTTCATCCCGTTGGTCAGGGCCGACACGGTGTGGCTCAGCTTGGTGCCGTGAGGTCCAGTTCTACAGACAGGGAGAGTTCTGGGGCTGGATTGGGGAGATGGCGACGGTGATGGTGTCACAGCCTGGCCATAGCCACGCCCCTTGGCCGCGGTCGGCTTCTTGACTTCGCGCTGTGTCGGCAATGACGAGCGCTGAGGAGACGCCTGTTGCTGCTGTGGGAGACCACACTGATGAAGCTGGTTGCGACTCCGCCCAGCCTTCCCGCCTCTCCCGCCCCGGCTGTCCCGCTCTGCGCTCGCCACTCCCTCCTCCATCGCTGCGTTCCGTTTCCTCCACTTCATGGAGAACGACGTCGGCACGTGGATGAAAGCGTTCTGCTTGATGGAGGCAGGGGGCGCCATGGAGCCCGTGGGGCAGGGGGCGGGGCCGGGGTGGTGGTAGAAGCCGTTGGTCAGGTGGGCGCGGGGTGGGTCAGCACTGGCCGGGCCCGTCTGGCCGAGTGTGGCGACGGGCTCGGGCCGCGAGCCCAACTTGGGGAGCCTGGAAACCACGGTGGGCATGGTGAGACGGTTGAAGAGAGGAGGGGCATCAGACATCAGACCCCACCCACTTCACCGTGGAGACACAGAGTAGGAGGAGCTACAGAGGGAGAGAGAAAACATGTATTAGTCGAAAATTAATCGTCTTAATCGCCAACTATTTTTTATAAATCAATGAATCGTTTAGACTAGGGATGTTGATTTTCGGTTAATTTTACTTTTGACTATAAGCACCTTATGCGGCTGGTAATCATGTAATATTGAATGTTGATCTTATGTATGTTTTTGTTTTGTTTTTTGTTTTCCTGTGTCTGAGCGTGTTTGTTTGCCCTTTAATTGTAAAAAATAAAAATATTTTTTTTTTTTATTAAATAAAAAATAAAATATTGGGGGGAAAAAATACTTTCCACTAACCGGTTAACCATCAGTTAAGTTTTTTTTTAAAGACGTGAAAAAATGTAATAGTGGCGTGCTTCACTCCAGCGCTCCATTCAGGGTTCAAACACTGCTTTCAGACGGCATACAGTATGTGATCATTATTTTAGAGTGTGTTATTTATAAGCTTGATATCGGTGGACCGATATATCGGTCGGGCTCTAGCACACACACACACACACACACACACACACACACACACACACACACACACACACACACACACACACACACACACACACACACACACACACACACACGAGGCCTGTTCTGTACATTTGTTGTTGATAAAGTGAACATTGTGCTGCTGTGGAGGGAGCAGGGGTCAAAGGCCACAATGATGCAACTGTTATTCTGAGGACACACACACACACACACACACACGCGCACACACACACACACACACACTTGCTTGTGTTGTTCTCGAGGGGGCAGCTTTCTACTTCCGCATGGTCACACCCCTAAAAAGTGTGAGTGTGTACTTTTTGCAGGAGTAGCAAAAAGTACAACTGGTCGAATGGCCACTTGAGGCAGGAGCGAGTCAATTCCCATTCACCCCCATATCTTCCATCAACATGTTTACAGCTTGGTTAAAAAAAATCACTTTAATGACTTTTGAAGCGTTTTCTGAAAATCTGTGTTTTTTTTTTAAACGCATTTACACTTGAAAAGTCATCAAAGTGCTCCTCATTTGTGAAGATGATCTCGCTGAACACAAACTTCCTGTTTCATAAACTTCTTCACCACAATCCTCATTTCATGCATTGAACTGAAGTCCCCGTGCAGACGTGCGGTACTCTATTCACCTTATGTAGCCCCGCCCACTTGACCCAGTCACCTTATGTAGCCCCGCCCACTTGACCCAGTCACCTTATGTAGCCCCCGCCCACTTGAGCCAGTCTATTCACCTTATGTAGCCCCGCCCACTTGAGCCAGTCTATTCACCTTATGTAGCCCCGCCCACTTGAGCCAGTCTATTCACCTTATGTAGCCCCGCCCACTTGAGCCAGTCTATTCACCTTATGTTCAGACCTTACAGTGGGCCAAATTCTTCCGGGTCCGTCTAACACTTCCGGCGGTCACGGCGCCAAATATGAAAGAACATCATGAAGAAGAGAGTCGTTTTTGTAGCGGACAGCGCAGGGTGTAAAACAAAGAACGTAGCCTACTACTTTGAGCTCGGTACACAGCAAGCAAGCGAGTATCCACTGTTAGCCAGGTCAGATAACGTTATCGTCGAAACTGACGAGCACTTTCTTGTAAAACATACCTGGACTCCAACAAAGAAAGTTTCAGATAGTTTTCTCTCCTCGGAGCGCGCGAGCCATTAACGTTAATAAAGACCCGCAGACGTTAACGTAATTCCCTGGAATGCGAGACTTAACGAGCCAGTTACATGGCGTTGCATTCTTAGACATTGCCGTTTGCTTTTATTTGGTATGTTACATACAATTGGCTAAATTATTAGTTAATTCAGAGTTAGATGATATTGGAGCAGCGCAGCCATTTTTTATTTTATTTTATTTTTAGCCGGAAGTCGGTAGGACGGCCACAGAACCGGGTCAAATGGGCGTGGCTACATAAGGTGAATAAGAGGCTGTGATTTACAGTGATTTGACAACTACTGAGGTGGTCTAGGACTCTCTCCCTCTCGCCCCCTCCCTCTCTCTCTCTCTCTCTGTCTCTCGCCCCCTCCCTCTCTCCCTCATCTCCTTTTCTTTCTCTCTCTCTCTCTCTCTCTCTCTCTCTCTCTCTCTCTCTCTCTCTCTCTCTCTCTCTCTCTCTCGTCTCATCCTCTCTCTCTCTCTCTCTCTCTCTCTGCAGATCACTATTCGAGGACAGAGTTATTCTTAGCAGAGGGCAGAGTAAACATAACCTCCACATCTCCTGATGATGCATCACTGGTCAGTGCAGAGATTGTAGAAAAACTGCATCTCCACTGATTTCAAAATGAGCGTGCAACTCGGAGGAAAAGGATCATTCCTGCCATCTATTATAAATGTCCAATGAAGGAACGTTTCATGACTGCAGGAAGGCTGAACTTCATATAGCTTCACAACATAACTCTCAAATTAAAGCTGCATTCAGCGATGTTTTGTGTTAAAATAAGTGTTAAATGACTCCATATTCTGACAGCAATCACTGAAATGGTGTGTTTGGTCAGTGACTTGGAACAAGTCACAACACAAGTCTCAAATTAAAATTCATAAACAGATGGGAAACGAAAACCAAGAGTCAAGTCTAATGTAGAACCGCACGTCAGGTCAGAACCAATCCAGAGTCCAGTATGAAATTTAACAACAAAACACACCCTTAAATGTTCTCCTTGAGGTTAAACATTTGAAGGAAAACATAAGCACAAGATTTAAAGGTGTTTTGTTGTGCCAGCCGATTCTATTTTATGGACACCTTAACGTGGACTCTAAGGAAAATCTTAACTTAAGGTGCTTTGTGCAACCGGCCCGAGGTCAAACTTCCCCACTTCCACTGTTCCAAACAGCCACCACGTGAAGAAGCTCAGCAATAAGAGAGGCTTGTCTGCTCTGCCTGCACGACTCACTAACAACAAGAGGAAAGAAAATAGAGATTTAAAGTCTCGCCATCGCGAGATAGTGAGTGAGCGAGCGAGTGAAAGAGAGAGAGAGAGAGGGAGAGAGGGAGAGAGAGAGAGAGAGAGGAGAGAGAGAGAGGGGAGAGAGAGAGATAGAGAGAGAGAGAAGAGAGAGAGTGAGAGAGAGAGGGAGAAGAGAGAGAGAGAGAGAGGGAGAGAGAGAGAGAGAGAGAGAGAGAGAGAGAGAGAGAGAGGGAGAGAGAGAGAGAGAGAGAGAGGAGAGAGAGGGAGAGAGAGAGAGGGAGAGAGAGAGAGAGGAGAGAGAGAGAGAGAGGGAGAGAGAGAGAGAGAGAGAGATGAGAGAAGAGAGAGAGGGAGAGAGAGAGAGAGAGGGAGAGAGAGAGAGAGGGAGAGAGCCAAGCCCTGGTTGAGAAGCCAAGGACATCAATTATCTATGGGATATCAGATAAACTTACAGAAAGAAAGAGGAGAGGACAGCAAACAAGTGGAGAGGCCATAAATAAGTGGAGGGCAGATAAAATGAGAGCTGGATGGAGAGAACACAAGAAGAGAGGGGGAAGAGGGCAATAAAAGGGGGAGGAGAGAGGAGAGAGCAGTAAACGAGAATAAGCAAATGACAATAGACCCTTTTCGCGGTGACCATTTTGTGTCTCAAAGGGAGGAGAAACACAGGTGTACCAAAACATTAATTAGGGTTTCCAACCTCCCATCCATTCAGGTGTTCCAGTGCTGGGGCCCTAATTAGTGAGTTGGTTGCACCTGTGTTTATCCTGCCTTATAGACACAAAATGGCAGCTGTGAAAAGGGTCTATATGACCCAACGATCATTACCATTAGCCTATCCTATAAAGGGTTTGAAGGGTGTCCAATCTAGGGCTGGACGATATTGCAATATTAATGCAATTTTATATTATATATTTTATATTATATTAATCGTCTAATATTATCGTCTTTCAGTGGAATCATATCGTGATGATGTGAAGACATTTTAATATTGTGACACATATTTCTGCTGTCTAAATTGAAGAGGACAAGCAAATTTTACTCAAAAACTCTCATACAATTTGGTATGGTAGGAATATTAGTTGAAAATGTCAGTATTGTTTGACATCACAGCTAACATTACCATTCGGTTCAATGAGATGAACATTAATTTGATTAATTTGCATACATAACCAAATTGTGACTATATTGATAGAGAAACATCATGCTAATGATTTCACCCATATCGGCCTGCCCTAGTTCAATCTAATATCTTTCTATGAAAAGACGAGTGAAGGATATTAGGCCTGCAACAACAAATCGATAAAAATCTATTATTAGATTTGTTGGCAACGAATTGCATTATTGATGCGTTAGGTTGCGATTCGTTGTGTCACAGAAGTATATAACTATTAGTTTATATATACTACGTCATGATTTGCTGTGTCTGTTGCACAGCTGGCCACCTCCTGTGTCGCGGACTGACTACATCACGCGTTGTTTCCATGGAGACGAGTCCGGGAGCACCATGGCGGACGAATGCCAAGACAAAAACAAAACAAAAACACAGTTCATCTCGTTTAAACGTTATCTAATAGTCTGTTTGCTGCTTGTGATCCAGCTTGATGTGTGCGTGTGTAAGTAAAGTATGAGAAAGTGTTACTGCAGAAACAATCTAACTTCATAGTCCGTGGTGGTCTGTTGTTAAAAGTAGCAAATCCTGTTAACACGTTAACGATTGACGTTGTTCTTGATCATTTATAATTTTTCGTTATTGTTTAGACAGCTCTGGTCCATTCGAGCAGCACTTTTGTGCACTAATATTGTCAATTTGGGACAAAATTTTGTTTTTGAATAATATTATTGAAATAAAATCCACGCATTTGTTTGTATGCGATTCACCGATTAATCGAAGAAATAATCTACAGAATGATTAACCGATTATCAAAATAATTGTTAGTTGCTGCCCTAAAGGAGATAATGATAGAAAGACGGTAGAAGAAGAAGAAGAAGAGGAGAATCAGCAGCAGAGCCAGAGAGCAAGAAAGGGAGAGAGCAAAAGAGAAAGAGTCAGCAACAGAGAGAGAGAGAGAGAGAGAGAGAGAGAGAGAGAGAGAGAGAGAGCTTGGCCTATCATTGCTGTCTGCTCTTGTTAAAAGGATTCATCATTAGCCGAGGAGCTTAATGCTGATTCTGCTTTGACACAAAAAGTCATTAAAGCCAAACATCAGAGCTTAGTGCTGATAAACTAACAACTAATACAGCCAGAGTTACCCTAACCCTAACCCAGTGGTTCCCAAACTTAGGGTCGCGACCCTAAGTGGGGTTGCCTGGACACAATTTAACCACACACAATTTAATATTACTGAAGGTGATTAGGATGAGGATGATGCTGTTTGTTTAAAGTGACAATCTCTAAGATTTCAGTTTTGTTCTCTTGGGTGACACCTATGGCGGTGGGTGGTAATTGCAGGTGAGATCCAAACAGTGTAATGTCACATGTCACGAGAAGAAGAAGAAGAAAAGACGAAGAAGAACTGCAAATGCCCGAGGATGAACGCTTAGCGGAGGTAGGCCATTTTGCCTGTTTTTGCACGTTAAATGTAATGTTACCCATTTGACTAGCCTGTGTGTTACCCTAACGTTAGCAACATTAGCGAGTTAGCTATTCAACATTAACGACTGGTGAATTTGAACAGTATCTGTCAGTGCAATGGTAGATGTTCACGCTTGAGTGGAGAATATTTGCTTTTGTGAGAATAAACGGAGCAAATACGGCCTTCTGGTGGTGTTGTTAGATGACTGCTACTTCTGGGGTAACTAAATACTGTAACGTTATGAATCATGTATCGCAGATGATCGCTCATTCTCCGTCGTCTGGTCAGAGACACGGTTGGATAAAATGACGAGGTGTTATAAGTAAGGGATAATGTATTGTGAGCCGGTGATTACTGGCGAAATAATGACCGACAGGTGAATGATTGAGCCCGACGCGCAGCGGAGGGCTTAATCATTCACCTGAAGGTCATTATTTCCAGTAATCACCGGCTCACTATACATTATCCCGCTTAGAACACGGCCTACAACTAAATCATTCAATAATCTGACAAAAATAATTATTCAAATAGATTTTTTAATAGCGTTTTCAACGACAAAGCGGTTTCATTCGTAATTGGCACACAAGACACCACAGCTGCAACTGGTTGGCCTAATTAGTAGTGTTTGCTGACAAAAGGCTCTTATCAACTGATTAATCCAGGTGTGGCAGAGCAGCGGTCGGTTGTCGAGAAATAATGACCGGTGAATCTTGTTGATTGACCAATCAGAATCGAGTATTCAAGAGAGCCGTGTTCTAAATGAATATAAAGATGTTGATGTCGGACGAACGCGGGAGGGAGCTGACTGAAGCCCAGAGGATGTTCAGGTAGGCACAGATAAGAGGAAAAACAGCCTGCTAGCAGCCTTCAAATCTGAAAGCTTTAGGTTTATATTATGTTTATTGAAATGTGATATCTGTAACAATTTGGCACATACACCATGCATGCAGCATGTATTTTCGATATAATTTAAAACTTTAAGAATGGTTCCTTGTTTATTTATTCCTAGTGTCGGCTCCCAGACGTTTGTTTCCCCCTATCAAAAGTACAACGTGGTGTATCAGTGAAAAGGTTTGAACTTTTATTGTGTATTTAAGTGCTGCTTGGTGGATTAATCTACAGGTAGGTATATGCGAATATACCCTACGTTATTTAGATAAACTGACCTCATAACAGGAATCTACACTGTCTACTACTAATTTTAAAAGTTCATAAAGTGAGATATTAACATTTGTATTGTTTGGGCCAAAGAGACAAAACTCATCAAATGGGGGGTCTGTGTGTAGTCTGTGTCTGTGTCTTCTTGATTGATCTGTTATGTGCATTGTATGTTTGTGTTATTGTATGTCCTGTTTTTTAAGACCAGGGACCATGTTGGAAATAAGTGTCCGCACTTTCACATGTTCATCCCTTGCACTTTCCTGTCTTTTAATCCATAATAAAATCAATCAAAATCAATCAATCAATCATTCGGCTGCCAACATGGACTATACGAGGGATCAGCCGAGCAGCATTTTGGTAAACAAACCGCGTCACTGGGTGGCAATGGAACCCTATGGAGCCCAAGTGCCGCGAGGCTCGAGTGTCTGACTCTAGCCAGGTAACTCTGTTTACATTTTAAAAACTGCGACAGTTCACACAACTTTAACACGACATGCAAGTCATGCATATATTACACGTCAAACTCTTGAGCTACTTCTGCTCTCACTCAGAATGTCAAAATATAAGCGATGTGATGTATAGTTTTTGAGATATTAACGTTTGTTTGGCACAACTCATACTATTAGCTGCCGCGGGGTTCCGCATTTCTGGGTGGCAAGTGACGTCACGCTGATTTGTCCTATAGGGGTCCTTGACATGAAAAAGGTGGAGAATCAGTTAACCAGAGATAACTGATGCAGCATTTGCGTGTATATCCCTCATTTGTGTGCGTATGCCTTTAAGACCGCGAACCGTCTTAAAGGGATACACACACAAATGCTGCATCAGGTATCAATGGGAGAAGTGAACAATGGAACTGTAGGACTAAAGAATGGAACTAATGGAACTAAATAAGTGAAGATTGTCACAGGTTCCACTGTGTAATGTAGTCCTTTGGCCTTCAACCCCCCTCTCTCTCTTGCACGTGCACACACACACACACACACACACACACACACACACACACACACACACACACACACACCTCCCTATTTGGAGGTATATCACCCTCTCCTCAATCACAATTTTAAAATAAACTAAAGTAGGCGCCCTACATCCCATTCCTTTATGAAAAATAACTATACACAAAATACAAATCCTGTAGGAATAAGATGGTGGCTAGCCTATCTGTATTGCAGGTTGAGAGATAACAAAAAACTTAATTATTCTACATTCTTAGACTGTGTTCACATCTTGTAAATGAAGCGTTAATTGGGAAGTACAATGATTCACCACCTCAGGGACCCCTGGTGGTCCCTGGTGGTCCCCAGAGCCCATGTTGAGATGAGAACCACACAGGAGATTCAAAAACACCATCAAGTACTACAAGGTCACTAGTCCCTCCGCTGACACACATGGACTCATTTCCACTGTCCATTGCAATTCAGCAGTAGGCTATATGTTCTATTTAGGCTATATTTCATGCAAATATCCTTTTTATTCCGCGGTTTTCACTTCAAAACGTGAAGAAATCGCCCCGTATATTTCATAATAAGACCATGGCCTACAGTTAGCACTAGTATGTAGCCTAACATAAACAGTATATTTCTATATGGCAAATGCATGTTACCCAATCAATGAAAGAAACCTACCTGCCCGGTGTGAGCAGCATCGGACACAGGTCGAAAAATGCGGAAATGTGGAAGTTGAGAGCGGCATATATGACTTTAATACCGCTTTAACCCGGCTAATCTGAGCAGATATCACTTTAGTATCGCTTTAATGCGGCTAATCTGTGCAGGATTTGTGTTAAAAAAAAATGTCATCAAAAATCCAGCGAGTCGAGTCCATTGTGAAAGCGTGACCTTAGGAAAGACGTGTCGCTGTCTGTCCCGTAGGAAACAGCAGGGCTATATTGCTAAACACGCACATGCAGGTCTTTTTCTTGTCCGTTCATTTAAATGTCAGATTAAACCTCCTCGAGTCCAGAAATCTCTTTCAATCCACATGTTCACGAAGGAAGGCGAGCTGCCTGTCTGCTGCCTAGCGCTGTACTGCTGAATCATGTCCACGCACGCGCACAAACACACACACACACACACACACACACACACACACACACGCGCACACTGCGCTTGCCCGTGGCACAGCTGACACTGACGTCAGCTGCCCACTGTAAACATAAGGTAACCCTTTCCTCACCAGTCTGCCTTAACTGCTTTTCTTTGTCTGTCTGCCTGCCTGCCTGCCTGCCTGCGTGCGTGCGTGCGTGCGTGCGTGTGTGTGTGTGTGTGTGTGTGTGTGTGTGTGTGTGTGTGTGTGTGTGTGTGTGTGTCAGTGTGTGTGTGTGTGTGTGTGTGTGTGTGTGTGTGTGTGTGTGTGTGTGTGTGTGTGTGTGTGTGTGTGTCTGTCTGTCTGTCTCATGATTCCAGAGGTTAGGTTTAGTGCATAGCTCAACATGAGAGCAAATGAGCAATCGTTCATTTTGTGATGAAAGCACAACATTTTGCAATGTGTCTATAGGCCTACTACTAGATATACTGCCCCCTGGTGGTTTGGTTGAGGAAGCTAATGAGCGCAAGAAGAAAGCTATGTATGCTGATATGGCAGCAGATGCAGAGCAGCGAGGTTGGAGGACTCGAGTGTGGCCTGTAGAAGTTGGCTGCCGTGGTTTTGTAGCAAAGTCCGTTGTTGCTCTACTAACTGATCAGAGTTGGGAATTCGGGGACGGAGCTTGAAACTCACCTGAGCAACATGTCTCACGCAGCAGAACGAGCAAGTGAATGGCTGTGGGGAGGAAACAGCTTGCTAAGGTAAGGCCTTGTGACCAGTTGATTGTAGATGGTGAGGTCAAATGGAGTTGTGCGGTGGTAGTGTAACCCGTTGTTGTATGCTCACGCAATAACCATTAATCAATATAAAGAACGAGACTGAGAGAGTGGTATCAACAATAGAGGGTATGCATGTGATGTCACAGAGGCAGAAGTCACTGTGGGGTCATGCCCACTGAGTCACAGCAAGACTGAGCTTGAATACAGTAATCAGCCTAGATAACTGACACCTGCTGCTCAGGGAGGAACTTGACACTCAATTTGACACTCATTCCCGATTGAGGGGGCGTGTTCCAGTGGGTGTGCATACCCTCTATAGACCAAATCACCGTGACGTCACCATGTAAACAAATTTACTTCCGGGTACCACTTGGGGAAGGCGGCAGGTTTAAATGTGCGTGTTGTCAAATAAATGCTGTCAAACCCTCTCGTTGTTTTCGGCGAGAAAGAGCCTGGTACAGACAGAGCTACCGACGCCACGTTAATTTAATTTAGCGTCAAGTCTACTCTGGTCTGGTCCAACAGGTAAATAAGCTAGTCTGGTCTCCACTAACGTTAGTGAAAGTGTTGTTATGAATGATATTAAACAACAACACAACACGGACGAACCATTTTTGTCTTCTTTGTCTGTTTTTGTCTTCAACACGTCAGTTTGTGCCGTTCACCGCCATTATAATGTGTGGACCCAGGGGTACCCGGAAGTAAATGTAAACATCCCGCTGATTTGGTCTATAGCTTAACTTTTACCTTTCTTCTTCTTCTCTGCTTTTACAGCATCATGTCATGCAGTACTACACCGTAAGGTAAACAGTGCCCTCTAGCGAGATGGAGTGATATAACACACTACTGAAGACATTGGCCCAATAGACCCTTTTCACAGCCACCATTTTGTGTCTAAAAGGCAGGAAGTTTCACAGGTGCACCAAAACCTTAATTAGGGTGTCCAACTTCCAGTCCATTTAGGTGTTCCAGTGCTGGGGCCCTAATTAGTGAGTTGGTTGCACCTGCGTTTCCCCTGCCTTTTAGACACAAAATGGCAGCTGTGAAAAGGGCTAATTCCAATTCCTATTTTAACCCTCAATCTTAATTTTCAAGGTCAACCCTCAATCTCACTAACCCTTAAAAACAAGTGTTAAGGGCTGTCTTGAGACTTTAAAATGGGACACCCCTTAAAGGCAGATACGTCTTCAGACTGTAGGGGGCAGCAATACGCCAAAGCTCCGTCCAGTATATACTTTTTACTGTTTGATACATGTTAAGTTTTAAGTGCCTTTTTTTAAACATATTTTGTCAAGTTTTTCACTTTTGTCTAATAAATCTTTTTCATAAAATCTATTACTGTTTTTTTCCCCTATATCATGCATATGTTTCAACTACCTACATGGGGAAATATGATTACATTATAAATTACATGTATACTCACAATCTGAACTCTTTACTATTTTATTTAATAGTTTATAAAAAGTTATTACAATTGTTACAAAAAGAAATGACATGAACAATACAAAAACGGAGAGGTAGTGCAGATCAGTGCAAAACAATGGAGAACAATAAAAAAAATTAGAGGTACCGTAGTTCAGAACAGTGCAAAACAGCAGAGAACAGCAGCTAAAGTGACATTACAGTTTGTCAACCATTTTTTCAAAAAGGCAGAGGAAGCGCTCCGTCTTCGCCTCGCTCTCCTCGTGGCGCCTCTGCTCCCTCTCACTCTCCTTCTTCAAAAAATCCACTACAGGATTTTTCTTCATTTTTTTCTTTGGTGAAGGGGTTGGGGGACTGGCGGAGGTAGTGGTTGAGGGACCGTTGGTTGAGGTGGAAGGACCATCATCGCAGGTGGATGGACCATCTGCAGCGGTAGTTGGTGAGGTGGAGGGACCACCAACACACATCGCCTGAAAAAAATAACCAGGTGACATGGTCAGGAGTCACATACAGTATATATTACAAAAAAACATGAAATGTCTGAAATGTGATTGTTGCTAGTCTCGAAACTGACCTCTAGAACAGCCGTAGGGTCTCCTTCTGGGGTGAAGGACGCCACCAGCAGAGGAGGGTCGATTGATGGCCTCCCACCCAGAACCTCATGCATCTCTTGGTAATACTTCCAGGTGGATGCAGTCTCCTCGCCTCCGTCCGCTTCAGTTCCTCCCTCACTCCCTCACTCACTCACTCACTCACTCTCGCACGCACGCACGCACGCACGCGCGCGCGCGCACACACACACACACACACACACACACACACACACACACACACACACACACACACACACACACACACACACACACACACACACACACACACACACACACACACACACACACACACACACACACACACACCTATTTGCGTGTGTCTGCCTCTCTGCCATTTAGTTCACTGTGGATGATGTGGTCAATGTCTCCATCTAGTGGACACACAGAAGAGTGGTTTGTCGGCCTCAGACCTGGATTCTGGCCTCAGGTTAGACCCAAATCACAGAAATGATCAAGTGCTTCATGCACGATGCCCATGCAGGCGGTTGCATCCGGATGCCGTAGCCTACCACAATGGAAATTAGACCAGAATAATATGTTTTATAATAAACATTGAAAAGAGTCAGTCACACAATTATTCTACCCTTTATCTAGAGCAAGGCATTACAAGGCATAAAAGATGACTTTAGTGTTATAAATAGATATGTAATTCCCTCCATGGATTTTCGGCCACAGCCCACTGCAGCCCCTGAACCAACGCAAACTTCAACCATGTTCAGTGCGTGTTCGGAGGTTAGGAAAGATCGTCTCTGGATCAAATTAAAAATAAAAAGTTGTCAGAAAAATACTCAGTAAAGTGCAGATACATGAAAATTCTACTCAACTACAGCAATGAAGTGTGTACTTAGTTACTTCCCATTCCTGCTGGCCTCTGAAGAGTGATCAGTTGTGTAATGGTGATGCCACATACAACACCTCCTACCTGGTTTCCTTGGATCCGTCTCCAGGTCAGTGGGACACCTAAACAGCTCTTTCATAACCCACGCTCCCTCCATCTGTTTCTAGGCCACTTGGAACAGGAGGTGTCGGCTGGCCAGCTTTTCTGACATGCACTTAATGGAGTAGCCTAGTGGGCGAGAGCCATCATTATTCTCTGTCACAAATAAATGGTTCTTTGCTGCCCATTCACTTTCAGAACAGCTTTCTTATAATACTGAATATTACTTGCAGCAGGGCCTAAAATTCACAAATTCACCAAAATATACAACTGAGATATGACGAATCTCCTACTCTCTCTCCATCTCTTCCTTGCATAGCCTTGTTTTCCCTGTCCACACTGCAACATGTCCACACTGCTACAGTATGTCCACACTGCAACATGTCCACACTGCAACATGTCCACACTGCTACAGTATGTCCACACTGCAACATGTCCACACTGCAACATGTCCACACTGCAGCATGTCCACACTGCAACATGTCCACACTGCAGCATGTCCACACTGCAACATGTCCACACTGCAGCATGTCCACACTGCAGCATGTCCACACTGCAACATGTCCACACTGCAGCATGTGCACACTGAAACATGTCCACACTGCGACATGTCCACACTGCAGCATGTCCAGACTGCAGCATGTCCAGACTGCAGCATGTCCAGACTGCAGCATGTCCAGACTGCAACATGTGCGCACTGCAACATGTCCACACTGCAACATGTGCACACTGCAATATGTCCACACTGCAACATGTCCAGACTGCAACATGTCCAGACTGCAACATGTCCAGACTGCAACATGTCCACACTGCAACATGTCCACAATGCGGCATGTCCAGACTGCGACATGTCCACACTGCAATATGTCCACACTGCAACATGTCCAGACTGCAACATGTCCACACTGCAACATGTCCACACTGCAACATGTCCACACTGCAACATGTCCAGACTGCAACATGTCCACACTGCAATATGTCCACACTGCAACATGTCCACAATGCAACATGTCCAGACTGCAACATGTCCACACTGCAACATGTCCACACTGCAACATGTCCAGACTGCAACATGTCCAGACTGCAACATGTCCACACTGCAATATGTCCACACTGCAACATGTCCAGACTGCAACATGTCCACACTGCAATATGTCCACACTGCAACATGTCCACAATGCAACATGTCCAGACTGCAACATGTCCACACTGCAACATGTCCACACTGCAACATGTCCACAATGCAACATGTCCAGACTGCAACATGTCCACACTGCAATATGTCCACAATGCAACATGTCCACAATGCAACATGTCCACAATGCAACATGTCCACAATGCGAGAGAGCGAGAGAGAGAGAGAGAGAGAGAGAGAGAGAGAGAGAGAGAGAGAGAGAGAGAGAGAAATGCAGTCACGACATACAGAAAATAGGTCAATCCAATTCAGGTCTCACAGCTGTGTGTGTGTGTGTGTGTGTGTGTGTGTGTGTGTGTGTGTGTGTGTGTGTGTGTGTGTGTGTGTGTGCATGCATGCATGTGTGTGTGTGTGTGTGTGTGTGTATTTTAACATCACCACTCGCTAAGTTTATGAAGGCCACGGTTGCCTGGATACATGTTCATCTTCTCCCAGCGTGTTTTGTAATTGGACACACACACACACACACGCACACACACACACACACACACACACACACACGCACACACACACACACACACACACACGCTTGATTGCTTTGGGTTGTCCATCGAGATCTGATGACGACGTCCACTTCTTAACTCATTCACCGCCAGTTTAGGACTGCCAATATTTAGCACAGGCCAAAGATTTTCATAATTGTTGGTCATCTTTCAAGACCCACAGTAAATTATCTATTAGCACCAGAGTGATTTGCAATACCTCAAAATGAAGATGTACGTCTCTGGGTTCACCAGGGAAAAAAAAGTGAGCTTTTAGCATGTTCTGTACTCTACTTATAGCCATTTATATACACCCTGTTTTCCCCCAAAATGTCTCTCTGAGAAAAGAAATTGCAGAAAATGGCATTTATGTATTTATGCACACAATCTCATGCAGAACTCGCTCTCAATTCTTTTATTTTGAACTGTATTGACATCAGACATGTAAATATTATTCGTTAGGACACAAATGACAAAAAAAATATATATATATATATATATATACACATGAAGTGCTTTTTTTTTACATTCAACAATACAGTTTACTCGGTGTGAGTGAGTGTGCAGACAGACAGACAGACAGACAGACACACCGACAGACAGACAGACAGACAGACAGACAGACAGACAGACAGACAGACAGACAGACACACACACACACACACACACACACACACACACGATCCCCCTTTTAGATTTCTAACCCCACATATGATAAGCAATAACCACGCCCTGTGGCGCTGGGATTGGCCAGGAGCAACACTGGAGGGCACGCAGCCCAGCGATTACATGAACCAACTGAATAGCTCTTGAGAAAGGACAGCGGGCTGCTCTGACTCCCGCTTCTGCCTTGTGCCTTGCTGTTGTGTGTTTATTTTGCACCCTTCCTCGTCCATGTCTCCCTGTCATATCCCCTGCTATCTGATCGTTCCCGTTTTCCCCTCGGCTATTCAACACGTCCTCACCGCCCTCGCAAACTGATCGATCATTTCCTCATTCCTCCGATGATCAAACACATCTCTTGATTACTTTCTCCCGGCTGGCACAGAGGAAGGCGACTCCAGCTCGTGCAGCGCGCCGAGGCACGTTTCAATGGCGTTTCTCCTGTCTGCACAAGGAAGCGTTACCAGTTTTCTGCTTTTCCTCCTGCTCAATTTCAAAACAACAGCTGCGGTATGTGTTTGTTCACGTGTTGTCTTAGATGATAGGGACCTGATACCATGTGACAGGCTGGGGAAGTGTTTAAACTACGCCCTGCAGTAATAAAAACAAAAACACGTCAAACACGTCATTGGCGGGGAGGGCTATTTCTGATAACACGTCAAAGACGTCATTGGCGGTGAATGAGTTAACGGTGGGTTCTTTGGTGGCTGAACAGTCCTATCCTGGACGCACAGGCTCTGTTGCAGGTGGGGCATGATGTGGTGGTGGTGGTCCATGGCTGCTTTCCTCAAGGCATTCTTTATTTGGTCCTTATAGCGCTTCTTTGGCCCTCCAGCTGAGCATAAGCCATGGTGTAGTTTGGCCCTCCAGCTGAGTGTAAGCCATGGTGTAGTTTGGCCCTTCAGCTGAGCGTAAGCCATGGTGTAGTTTAGCCCTCCAGCTGAGCGTAAGCCATGGTGTAGTTTGGCCCTCCAGCTGAGCCTAAGCCATGGTGTAGTTTAGCCCTCCAGCTGAGCATAAGCCATGGTGTAGTTTGGCCCTCCAGCTGAGCCTAAGCCATGGTGTAGTTTAGCCCTCCAGCTGAGCATAAGCCATGGTGTAGTTTGGCCCTCCAGCTGAGCCTAAGCCATGGTGTAGTTTAGCCCTCCAGCTGAGCGTAAGCCATGGTGTAGTTTGGCCCTCCAGCTGAGCCTAAGCCATGGTGTAGTTTAGCCCTCCAGCTGAGCATAAGCCATGGTGTAGTTTGGCCCTCCAGCTGAGCCTAAGCCATGGTGTAGTTTAGCCCTCCAGCTGAGCGTAAGCCATGGTGTAGTTTGGCCCTCTAGCTGAGCGTAAGCCATGGTGTAGTTTGGCCCTCCAGCTGAGCGTAAGCCATGGTGTAGTTTGGCCCTCCAGCTGAGCGTAAGCCATGGTGTAGTTTGGCCCTCCAGCTGAGCGTAAGCCATGGTGTAGTTTGTCCCTCCAGCTGAGTGTAAGCCATGGTGTAGTTTGGCCCTTCAGCTGAGCGTAAGCCATGGTGTACTTTGGCCCTTCAGCTGAGCGTAAGCCATGGTGTAGTTTGGCCCTCCAGCTGAACGTAAGCCATGGTGTAGTTCTCCTCCAGCTGAACGTAAGCCATGGTGTAGTTTGGCCCTCCAGCTGAGCGTAAGCCATGGTGTAGTTTGGCCCTCCAGCTGAACGTAAGCCATGGTGTAGTTCTCCTCCAGCTGAGCGTAAGCCATGGTGTAGTTTGGCCCTCCAGCTGAGCGTAAGCCATGGTGTAGTTTGGCCCTCCAGCTGAACGTAAGCCATGGTGTAGTTCTCCTCCAGCTGAGCGTAAGCCATGGTGTAGTTTGGCCCTCCAGCTGAACGTAAGCCATGGTGTAGTTTGGCCCTCCAGGTGAACGTAAGCCATGGTGTAGTTCTCCTCCAGCTGAGCGTAAGCCATGGTGTAGTTTGGCCCTCCAGCTGAGCGTAAGCCATGGTGTAGTTTGGCCCTCCAGCTGAGTGTAAGCCATGGTGTAGTTGGTCGTATAACACTCGGTGGAGCCGACATGGGGGCATCCTTATCACGTGGCCCAGCCATTGCAGTTGGTGTTGGGTGATCATGGCCTCAATACTTCTGCAGTTGGCTTTTCCCAAGTATTTCAGTGTGAGGCATGATCTCATCACGCCAGGTCATTCCCAGTCTGCGCTGGAGGCAGCTTATATGGAAGCGCTGCAGGGATTTGATGTGGCGACTGTAGGTTAGGGAGGACGGTGGTGACACACACTGCTTGGTACACGGCAGCCTTTGTGGAGAGATGGACGTTCTTGTTTTGGAAGACTCTGCGCCGAAGTCTCCCAAAGGCAGCTGATGCCTGATCAATGTGCCTCTGGATGTCGTTGTCAATGCCACCATCCTCAGAGAGAGAATGCTCCCCAGGTATTTGAACGATGGTTCAAGTTCAAGTTTATTTGGATCCCCATTAGCTACAGCAAAGCTGCAACTATTCTTCCTCAATGGTACTATTGACGGTTGTTCATTACCAACAGTGAAGGCAGGTAGCCTAGGTGGGACGCTGGTGTTCCATTGGCAGACCACTTCTGTCTTGGTGGTGTTGACACTCAGTCAGCCCCATCCTGCTGTACGCTCTCACAGCCACAGCAAGGACGGTCTGGAGATCCTCCGGAGTGTGGGCCACAAAAGCACAGTTGTCTGCATACTGCAGCTCCAGGACCTGTTCTCTATGTCTGCATACTGCAGCTCCAGGACCTGTTCTCTACGGTTGCATGGAGCCTCCTGATGTTAAAGAGGTTGCCATCTAGTCCTCGGTCCACTGCCGCACTGACACGACCAATTGTGTCTGTAGGAACGTCTGACCAAGTCAGAAGTAACCTGGGGCTCTGCGGTGGAGTGCTTTTCTCTCTCCCCCAGACGACCCATCTCTGCACATTTTGCCGAATTCTCACAAGATCAGAATATTCTAATCATTCAAGGACATTTCCTACTGTAAGTGCACTTTGGAAGATCATTGTGAAATTCCTATGCTTGTCTTACTTGACGTAGTATTTCAGCTCGTCTGCAGTGTAAGGTAGCATAAAGAAGACCTATGGAAAGAACAACACAAAAAAGAACATGGGTTTTCATCATATACATAAGACATAATCAGGCCAACGGATCACTTGAACCCTCCTTTACAAATATCATTTTTCCATTTTCTCCCCTTGTCCCCCGATCAGCCACCGCGCCCATGTCAACCCCCCCCCCCCACGCCACACACACACACACACACACACACACACACACAGACACACACACACACACACGCTGTGTACTTTTCCACTCTATCACACTGATCTCTGCCTACTGTATGCACTGGAAGAAAACAGCTCTCTTAACCCTAACCCAACAAAAGGACCCATGTTTCAAGTTTCAAGTATCAGTGTCCATGGGGCCATCATGATATACTGTACCACATACTGTATGTCCCGCCCAGAAAAATCAGCTATCAGTTATAATAGATGTGCGTGTGTTGATCTCAGAGATACTCACAAGTCATTTTGGAAGTCAAGTCTCAAATCTTTTGATCACAAGTCTCTCGTCTCTTATGGATGAGCTGCTTAGAACACTGCATTGCTAAAACGAAGGAATTCAAAGCATCAATGCCTCCAAAACCACATTCATGATTTTTTCACATTTAAGAAACATTCTCCAGCTAACTCAACTCAGTATTCCCTAACCACTCTCAACAACATCCTCATAGGACACGTCCACTCATATAAATACCTTGGCATCTGGCATGAGCAAAATAGTCATTGTGTTACTTATGAATGGAATTATACCAAAAATACCCCCCTTTTGGCTGGGGACCACTGGAACCCCCTCAAGTACCCCTGGGGGTGCCCGGACCCCCATATGAGAACCACTGCTTTCAAGCGTTTGGTTGGTTGTGTGCAAACATGGAAAGCGCCGGGCCAGGCCAGAGGCCGGCAGTCTGTCTCGCTCTTTAAAGCGTTTGGTTGGTTGTGTGCAAACATGGTACGGTCTTTGTCCCACTTTGGATGTCACAATGTCTATGACATCCTCAGTGATGTCACTCGAGCACTCGATGATGTGATCAGTGATAGTGATAGTCACTCGAACATGACATGAACATGACTTGGGGATGACAGCGGAGATGTTTGGGAAATTGGGAGTGATGAGGAGTCGAGGACTACCTGCAGGGAATCACAGCGGAGATGATTGAGATCCGCTCTACACTCCACTAAGGGGGAAGCAGAGGAAGAGGTGGAATACTTGGATGGACTGACAGTAGAGATGTTTGAGAGTGATGAGGAGTTTGTACGATGACGTCACCATTAAAATTGTCCACTGCATTGCCAGCGACGCCATATGGCGTCATTAGAAATTTACCGTACAGTGCCAGCGACGCCAAATGGCGTCATAACTCCAAATTGTTTTTTTTGACGGGGGGGTGTCGATCTAAGCTTCTTACGTCGCCTCTAACAATATTGTAGCTATTGGAGGTCGATAACCTATTTTACAAACCCATTAGGTGGCGACAGCACTCTCCTGATCAGAGAAAAAGGAGCCAAACACACAGAAATAGTCACTGGGGAAAATGAGGAAATCGCATCGCATCCGTCCGTATGCATCGACGTGCCTCCATAAACGAGCACAACGCCAGCTGTGCCCCCAGCAGCAGCATCCGCTGTCACAACTGAGCACCTCCATGTACGCTGCAACAGCACATTTACATAATCAGCCTTATTATTCCGAACTGGAAGCATGCCAGCCCGTGACAAACACACGCGGAACCAAAAAGCTGAATGTCGCGCACCATTCACTGTGTGTGCGCAGCAAACTCAGCAGAGACTGAGAGCCACCAGACACATAAGACACACCCAGGAGGCGTGTGCAGTTGAGGGGGGGGGGGGGGGGGGAGCACGCAGAGCAGCCTACATCCATGAGAGCAGCATACACTTCACCCAGACAGACCCAGACATCAGAAAATTAGCTTCAGAGTCAGTGATGTGCTTGAAATGTTTAATTTCACAAAAGGCTCATTATCTCAGCTCGTAGAAAAAAAGGGATGTTTTTGCTTCAATCAAGCTATCTTCTCCGGCTCATAACTAAAGAACGGAAAATGGGATCAATAAACTTTTTTTTGCAGGTGATAGAAGAGAGTCTCATCGTTATTTGTGCGTGTTCAGTGTTTACATAGTAATTATTAAAAAAATTATATGACTGTTTTAAAATGCATTGCGGCCTATGTGGCACAGCAAGCAACCTTTTGCCCAAGGGCCTTGGCACTCAAAGTGTTAAGCAACGGCCTCTGTTTAGAGACTATGACGTCACTGACGATGTCACAATGAAAATCATATTTTATGATATCACATCACTGATGATGCCATCATGACTAACCTATTTAGAAATGAGTGTATGAGTTGACAATTCAGTCTGAATATCATGCTACCCCCGAGACCCCCCCCCCCCCCCCCCCATTTTCAAACAAAACTTACGTGCAAACATTTCATTTACAATAAGTTAATACAAATAGAGAACATAGAAGAATCTTTTTGATCGTAGTTTCACTCTTATCCTATATATACAGTACATGGAAATCATTTCTAACAATAGAGACAAAGTCACGCCCACTTCCGGGTTAAAGCAGCTACGAGCAAGATTTTCGATTGTTATTAAACAGCATAATTACAATATTGATGCATCACATCTTACCTATAATAGTAGCTGAGACCAAAGCCGTGTGAATCGGAGATTGCTCTGTTGATGATTATAGAGTCTGTGTCTGTCTAACCTCGCGTCACCAGGGGGCTATCTCTCTCTATCTGTCTACCGGCGGGCCGGATAAACCCAGAAGTGAAACGAAACGGTTCACGGCAGCTCCCTTGCCTTCCGCCGTTTCGCTCTGCCTAGCAACAGACCATAAACAAGGAACACGCCATGCAGGGGCTCGCTACTCTCGCGAACATCTCTCGTTATATTCTAACAGGTTTTTTGGAAGTTATTTTGTGGTTATGGCCGAAGTGGCTGCTGCAAACCGTTTCATTTCACTTCCTGAACTGCCCTGGCCACAGACAGACTAACACTGGCCGATTCACTCGGGGTTCAAGCGAGACTACTCTGCGTTGGTCTCGTCTACTATTAGAGGTAAGATGTGATGCATTGATATTAAATTTAGACTGTTTAATAACAATCGAAAATCTTGCTCGTAGCTGCTTTAAGCATACAAACCAAATTATTTAATCTGCCATTTTGTAAAATGTGTATAAAAATAGTTTCACTTGGTCAAACCAAGCGATTCCGCAGAGACCATAGAACATAGGCTCTGACTTTTTTCCCCAAGTGACTTTGGCGTGACATTGGCTCTCTGTATTCTTAGATTTGTCATCTCTGTGGCTCTATATGTGGACTAAATGACCTTGAAATGAAAAAGGTTGCGAACCACTGATCTAGCCGTAAAAAAAAAAACTCTCGTAACGGACAAGCCCGTCTTTTATTGTCACACGAACACCACAACACATGCATGCGGCCACAACACACTCATGCTGACGGTGGCCGGTGAAAAGTGTCCTCTGCATTTAACCCATCCAGGGATGTCCTTTCCTCCGGGGGGCAGGCGAGGAGCAGTGGTTGCTTTCTCGTACAGCGCCGGGGACCAACTTCAGATGTTGTCGTCACTGGTCGGATGACGATGACGATCTGATCTTCTGCATGTTTTTTAGTGGGGGGGTTATATACGGAGGAACCCCCTGGGGGAGCACGGGGAGAACATGCAAACTCCACACAGAGAGAAAGGCCCTTACGACGAGATACCCCACCTGGGCAGTAGGCACTGAAGATATGGGGGGAACACAACCACAGCACCCACAGTGTCCCAGGCGAGAATCGAACTCAGGACCTTCTGACTGAGAGGCGACAGCGCTACCGACTGCGCCACCGTACCCGTACACCTCCGTACACCCCAAAACAAAATTTCCTATTTTATTTTCTCTCTCTCTCTCTCTCTCTCTGCTGGATTTGTTGTTCTCCTGGCCCAGAGCACATGAGGTTCAATGTGAGCGGGGGCCTGTGAAGGGGGGTGAAGGGTGGGGGGGGAGACAGAGCGGCCTCTCATTGGTTAAAACTAGGTCAGGCCGGCCCCTCATGTGACCTGCAGGATTCCTCTCTCCAGGCCGGTCCATGTGCGCAAAATCATGACAGCCGCCAAAGAGACGCTTCTCTCCGAGGAGCGGAGAACCTCCACACGCTCCCTCACAGTGTGTGTGTGTGTGTGTGTGTGTGTGTGCGTGTGTGTGTGTGTGTGCGTGCGTGGGTGTGTGTGTGCGCGCGCGTGCGTGCGTGCGTACGTGTGCGTGTGTGCGTGCATGCGTGCGTGCGTGTGTGTGTGTGTGTGTGTGCGTGCGTGTGTGTGTGTGTGTGTGTGTGTGGTATGTGGTGTGTGTGTGTGTGTGTGTGTGTGTGTGTGTGTGTGTGTGTGTGTGCGTGCGTGCGTGTGTGGAGGGGTAGTGTCAAACATAGGTCTGTAACATGGGATGTCTAAATAAGAAAAGGTGAGTAATAATAGTTCCCTGTGGGTGGTCATCACGAGGAAACAAAAATAGAAAAGCATTGATTCCTGCTTTTTGCATCCTGATATCTTAATTATATTATCTCTAGAATAGAATAGAATAGAATTATGTATTTTGGCCAAGTTTTCACAGGAAGTTGACTTGGTGTGGTTGGTGCACAATTTACATGGGAAGTAGGAACACGAAAAGTTAGGAGAAATACACAAGATAAATAAATATCAGATACTAGTCGATTTCTAGCGTGGAGACTGGGGAAACTACCTTTTCCCCTTAACTCACCCTTGTCCTCTTCTCCCAACGTATACTCCCAGCACTTATATATATAGCCTCATATAGCCTTATATACATATAGCCATATATAGCCTCAGCCAGGTAGGATTTATGACATCGAAGGGTGGGAGTATAAGTTGGGAGAAGGAAGAGGGCTGGGCCCGGACCACCAGTCCGAGTATGGAGACAGTGGATGGATGAATCCAGAAGGAGGCGGTAATGTAACATAACTGCCATAAAACATTACAGAAGAAGAAGATTTATTACATCACTGATGACATCACAATTGCTCGAGTGACATCACTAATGACATCACACTTGCTCGCATGGCATCACTGATGACATCACTTCCGTCACAAATTGTGACTGACACCGCTCGGACAGACAGACTTTGCCCACTTAGCCAATTTCAACTAAGATAAAATATATAAAAAAGATTCAAAGATATTAACAGATGAAAGAGTATAATAAGCAAATGTGGTAACCTAAAAATGCAATTTAACACACCAGCAGCAATTAGCTTTGTATTGCATATCTTTATTTGTGAAGCACTTACATTGTGGCAACACTTTATGAAGCCAGCCATTGTCTATAATACATTATAATCAGGCGCGTAAGCTTTCTGAAATGAGGCAGAGTTGACTCACCTATTTTCAGATCAACTGTATCATGTATGAGGGCAAACAAGGTGGGTAAACTACTCACTCACTTATTCATAATATGCTATGTCGAGGAGCCAAAACACAAGAATTTTACTCTTGTGTACTTGTATATTTCAGAGGTAACAATAATCTTGAATCTTGAACCTATGTAAACTCCATTCCCCAAATGCAAAGCTGAATGAAATGACTTCAGGTGGGTTTAGCCTTAAATATCTAGTTGATCTAACTGTTTTATCAGTTTCATGTTTGTTGGTTCGACTCATGATGTAATAGCATTTATTTGAATATTGTCTGAGGCTCTCCTGTCTGGTTTCTTGTGGACCCCTTGGGTGGGACCCCAGCTGACAAGTCTAAAATCAACAAAATTATAAAAAACTGCTATGAAGATCATAGGGCAGAGGGACTTCCCCCCCCTCCAGACCATTTTCGACAAAAAAGCAGTGAATCTGGCTCTTAAAATTTTGGACGACCCCACCCACATTCTACATCCTGATTATGAGCTACTACCTTCCGGAAGGCGCTTCAGAGCCTGTAGCTTTAAGAGTAACCGCTACAAGCGCTCCTTCCTCCCAACATCTATAGCCTTATTAAATAAACTGCCTGTCCTCCCACTAGGGGGTAGAGCCCTGTCCTCTGAGAGACAGAGCTTGGCCACTCAGGAACCCTCCATTAAGAGCCTGACGACCCAGGAAACCTCTGGACTAACGTTTCCTGGTCGCGAGAGGACAGAGCTCTGTGATTCTGGAACCCTCCTTTAAAGAGCCGGATGATCCGAGAAATCTCTGATGGTGTTTGGTGTGGCATACATGGTAGCTCACTTTGAGCTCGGCTGTCCATGCAGCCTGTCTGGTCATGTGATATTTATCTTGCCTAGTTAGTTTTATATATTCATTTTTATCTTTTTACTTTTTATCCTTTATAGTCAGTGGTTTTAATGTTGTTGTTTTTTTGTTTGTTTAAGGAACCATGGTTTTATGATGGTATTGGTTTGAAATGCGGTCTTGGGATTGTGTAATACTTGAAGTGCAATATTGAAGTGCAATACGTGGTTAGGTAGAGTTGCTAACTCGTAGCCCAGGCTGCATCATGTCTGACTATGTTGTCCTCTTGTCTACGGGCTGTTTGTCTTCAGCTGTACTGTACTGTCTGTTACGTCTGTCACGCTCTATTGCTGCTGTACAAATGCCTAAGACAAATTTCCCTACGGGACAATAAAGTTAAACTCAAACTCATGCACAATATCTATTACAGATAAAAGCACCTAAAAATGTTGATTGAACTTTAAGCTGGAAACATGCTACAATGTGATCCTTGACTTGGAGCCTTGCCGACGGTAGCCAGACCTATAGCCTATACTCAAACCAGACCTATAGCCTATACTCAAACCAGACCTATAGCCTATACTCAAACCAGACCTATAGCCTATACTCAAACCAGACCTATAGCCTATACTCAAACCAGACCTATAGCCTATACTCAAACCAGACCTATAGCCTATACTCAAACGTCAGCTTGACGAGGGGCCACAGGAGAGTCCTCAGCAAAATGGGTAAATTGTGTGATTTTACTAGGATTTAATTGACTATAGAAGTTCTAGCCCAAGGAGAGAATGTATATACTTGGTATAGCTTTCACTTTTCTGTTATCTCCCCATCTACAGTACATTATTATACTTGCGCTGTTCATGTCAGCTGCGTCCAGTCACATTTTCGGGGAGCTGCCAGCTGTGCCACGGTGCAGCCCTACTGCCAGAGCAGGTTTTCTGCTTCAAAGGATAAGTTCACCCCAAAATGAAAATGCAGTCATTATCCACTCACACCCCCCCCCCCCATTATCCACCCCCCCCCCTCCCCCCCATTATCCACTCCCCCCCTCCCCTCATTATCCACTCCCCCCTCCCCCCCATTATCCACTCCCCCCCCTCCCCCACATTATCCACTCCCCCCCCCTCCCCTCATTATCCACTCCCCCCCTCCCCCCCATTATCCACTCCCCCCTCCCCCCCATTATCCACTCCCCCCCCATTATCCACTCACCCCCTCATCCACTCCCCCCTCCCCCCCATTATCCACTCACCCCCCCATTATCCACTCACCCCCTCCCCCCCATTATCCACTCACCCCCCTCCCCCCCATTATCCACTCACCCCCCCATTATCCACTCCCCCCTCCCCCCCATTATCCACTCACCCCCATTATCCACTCACCCCCCTCACCCCATTATCCACTCACCCCCTCCCCCATTATCCACTCAACCCCCATTATCCACTCACCCCCCCATTATCCACTCACCCCCCCATTATCCACTCACCCCCCATTATCACTCACCCCCACAAGCATGCAAGAAAGAATGCCTTAAGAACTATAATCCCATATGTTTTAAAGCATACTGCACAATTATCACTTCAACCGCTATATCCTAAAGAAATGATAGGCCTAATATTATTGCAACACCACAGATGATTCAATGAGTACCAGAATAAAGTACGATATTCTGAAATATACTCACTATTGAGTCCCATGTTAGATCAAAATATTATATTAGAATATTATTAAAAGTACCATAACGTATGCTAAAGTCACTATAAAGTCACTATTGTTTACTCAGACACACTTTCAGTCCCTGTATAGGAGTATTATAAGGATAGTATAATATTATCAGAATTTTATAGTGATTTTTCATTCAACAGGCTTTACTTGGGTAGAGAGAGAGGGTGAGAGAGATGGAGGGAGAAAGAGGGGAGGGGTGTGGAGAGAGAGGGAAGGAGGGAGAGAGAAAGAGAGGGGTGTGGAGAGTGAGAGGTGTGGTGTGTAAGAGAGAGAGGTAGGGTTGTCTCTAGCTCTGGCTCTCACGGCGGTTCTCACACACGTCGGTCTGCCAGAGCCGCACACAACCACAACAGACAGATCACTCTGCTTATTCTAAGGCTTTATTCTAAGGGTGTCCAAGCTCTTAAATCCTGCATTTTGTCCTTACCTTTCCTTTTATATTTCTCATTTGTTCACACATGGTTATCCTCACAGATTGCCACCACCAAGGACTACTACCAGTCTACCACCCAGCAGCAGATTTTCATTATTTAAATGCACGTTTTTGACTGTCAGTCCATACACGGCGCCACAGAGAAAATGTCCAGGCATCCCATCCCGCTAAATCCACGTTTTCTACATCCAGCAACGCACGGCGTGCTCAAATCTCTGCTGGAAAACCCCATGAAGCTGCCTCTCCATCATGAAGGTGAATAAAAAAATAAAAATATATATATTTTTAATTAAACCGTGTCAGCTAAGCTAGAGTAGCCAGTAGTTTGTTTTTGTTTTTATTCTTATTAGGCTACAGCCCATTATTCCACAGCATTGATGTTTGACAGGTTGTATGTGTGCACTAAGCCTATGGACTTTCAATACTGTGACGTTAAAGAGGCTTGACTTTTAAAGCAAATTTCAAGTGTTTACAAGCTACAAACCTGAAGCAAAATAGGCTCATGTCCCTGCACCTGTCTCTGAGCTCTAACTTTATTATTTCAATCCAAACCTTTTATTACTCGGGCCATGCATCCATTATCACATCAATCAGAAAGACACTTTTTCGGGGCAGCGACCAGCGCAGCAGGGAGAAATCAGGAAGGGGGGGGGGGGCCAGCGCAGCAGGGAGAAATCAGGAAGGGGGGGGGGCCCAGCGCAGCAGGGAGAAATCAGGAAGGGGGGGGGGGGGCCCAGGGCAGCAGGGAGAAATCAGGAAGGGGGGGGGGGCCCAGGGCAGCAGGGAGAAATCAGGAAGGGGGGGGGGGGCCCAGCGCAGCAGGGAGAAATCAGGAAGGGGGGGGGGGGCCCAGCGCAGCAGGGAGAAATCAGGAAGGGGGGGGGGGGGGCCCAGGGCAGCAGGGAGAAATCAGGAAGGGGGGGGGGGCCCAGGGCAGCAGGGAGAAATCAGGAAGGGGGGGGGGGCCCAGCGCAGCAGGGAGAAATCAGGAAGGGGGGGGGGGGGCCCAGCGCAGCAGGGAGAAATCAGGAAGGGGGGGGGGGCCCAGGGCAGCAGGGAGAAATCAGGAAGGGGGGGGGGGCCCAGGGCAGCAGGGAGAAATCAGGAAGGGGGGGGGCCCAGGGCAGCAGGGAGAAATCAGGAAGGGGGGGGGGGGCAGCGACCAGGGCAGCAGCAGGGAGAAATCAGGAAGGGGGGGGGGGGGGGCAGCGACCAGCGCAGCAGGGAGAAATCAGGAAGGGGGGGGGGCCCAGGGCAGCAGGGAGAAATCAGGAAGGGGGGGGGGGGGCAGCGACCAGGGCAGCAGCAGGGAGAAATCAGGAAGGGGGGGGGGGGGCAGCGACCAGCGCAGCAGGGATAAATCAGGAAGGGGGGGGGGGGGCCCAGGGCAGCAGGGAGAAATCAGGAAGGGGGGGGCCCAGGGCAGCAGGGAGAAATCAGGAAGGGGGGGGGGGGGGGGCACTTTTTCTTTTTGGACATTTGACATAATATTGTATTGTTTTTATGTAGCCCATTGTGTTTGTTCCAATCGAGGAACACTTTGGAAATAGGCTAAGTGTTTTTACTCAGATACTGAAATGCTTTTAACACCTTAAGTGCCATAGCCGAAATAATTCGTCTTACATAATCCAACGCTTAAGTGCCAGAGCCGAGTTTACTCGTCTTACATAAACATTTTTTTTTTTTTGACGGTGGGACATGAATCAACAACTTTTACATCTTCGAGATCACTATTGGAGCAAGATAATGTGTATAATCTATTTTACCGACCCACTAAGTGTTGACAGTGCTCCCCCAGACGACCGAAATCAAAGAAAAAACTGCCGCGGGACCAAGCCGTTCAAGGAAATGCCGTGGCGATTTTACAGTAACAGACTTGTCTTGCCTGAGAGCGGCCGCGCACCGGCAGCAGCACACAGAGAGCGGAGAGCGATTTGCAAAATAGATCATAGGTGAAACACACTTTGAAACACCTCAGAAAGGCCAGAATCAACATCTGCCCATCGCCCACGCATTCCCCGGCCCATCTTGACTCGCACAAGGAGCGTCTGCACGCAGGCAAGCAGGCAGGCAGGCACACAGGCAGGCAGCAGCAAAAGCGCTTCTGACACGCCCGCTGTACAGCGGAGGGAGGAGGGAGGAGGGAGGAGGGAGGAGGGAGTTTGAATGAGAGGGGTGTTTCCTGTTGTTATGGAGGAAATTACTGTTCAAAACTATTGTTTAGAATGTCTGACGGTCTTACTGATGCCAAAAATGAATGGTTAAAGTGACTGTTTCACAAAAAGCCATTTATCTCTGAATAAATTTCCAGACGCTGAAACCATGCTGTACTCAACGGCTAATATCTACATAACTACTAACTCTGCAAACTAACTCTTTTAGACAGAGAAAGCACACATTCTATTAGTTATTTTTAGATGATTGGTGTTCATGAATTCTTAACAGAAAAGAATCCTCGGCTGTCTCTAAAATGAGCCAGAATCGTCAAAAACACCCCTGGCACAACTTACCTACAGGAATGAAAACATGGCTGGCATTCAATGTGTTAAAGGAGAATTTAGGGTTTTTTTTTATACCTGGAGCCCTCTCCTCACATTAATTATTATCTGACGACTCACCCAGTGTTCTCCGCAGCGTTTCCCGCAAGACTTTCCTGCCGGCTGGCCTGTGTACTGACTTGACGAGAGTTGGTGACACTGACCCGAAATGAGGAAATGGGATCCCTGTAAAGACTGCTGTAGATAGCCCGGGGGAGATTGGCAGTCTGATGTTTCTTTAGCGATCATATAATCACGATATGGGTCGAAAACGTGAATAAAACTGTCTTATTTACATGGAGGAACAGCACGCTGCCATGTGGCCCCGACGGAGCTCAATTCTAGGACTGGCTTGGACACTATTGATCTCCAAACAACGCATAGGAGGCACAAAAACACTGCGGAGAACACTGGGTGAGTCGTCAGATAATAATTAATGTGAGGAGAGGGCTCCAGGTTAAAAAAAAACGAAATTCTCCTTTAAGTGCTAACTTCTGGCATTGTTGTGTCATGATAGTCCTCCGAGTTGTTAAATTCCTAACAAATATCAAATCAATGCAACCATTCAAAGTTGGATGATGAAGTCAGAAGAGTCAGAACATTTGCTACCCGAGTTGTCGAGTTGCTAACCCTCTCATCATCATGTAGATTTTGTGCCAGTTAAATTAACTCAAATGTATTTTAATTATATTCACCTAATTTTAAAAGTGTGTTAAGCTGCATGAGGGCAATGATTGTTTACCATTAGATTTTCTGCCAAAATACAGGTGCATGCGAATGCAACGCTGTTTAGCAGCCAACTTAAAAGTCCCAGATGTCGGACTTGCCCAGCAGCACATGAACGCAGACATAGATTGTTAGGCATCCCTGGTGAAACCATCCTCTCAAAAAACTAGGGGTTCATTAGTGGTTCTCCTACGATCCACGGGGATCTAACAAGAACCGTAGCATTCAGCATGAGAAAAAAATATCTCCTGGTTGGGAGACTCTCATGGGAGAATCTCCATAATGTCAGGAGTTCCTCGAAGTACCCTGGAAGTAAGAGCCCATTCGTAACGTGTTCCTGGAACCTTAATTCTATATCTATAATGGATTCATCTTGCCGGGATTTCGTTTTGTTTTGTTTTTGCAGGGAAATCGTGGGAATTTAGAAAAATTGCAAGCCCCTGCAAATATTGCGGAGATTGGGTGAATTTTGCCTTCATTATTGCCATCACAATTTCATGGAGGCACTGGTTGTATGTAGCTATGTAACTGGTGCTACCTATGTGTTGTATGTAGCTATGTAGCTGGTGCTACCTATGTGTTGTATGTAGCTATGTAGCTGGTGCTACCTTTGTGTTGTATGTAGCTATGTAGCTGGTGCTACCTATGTGTTGTATGTAGCTATGTAGCTGGTGCTACCTATGTGTTGTATGTAGCTATGTAGCTGGTGCTACATATGTGTTGTATGTAGCTATGTAGCTGGTGCTACCTATGTGTTATATGTAGCTATGTAGCTGGTGCTACCTATGTGTTGTACGTAGCTATGTAGCTGGTGCTACCTTTGTGTTGTATGTAGCTATGTAGCTGGTGCTACCTATGTGTTGTATGTAGCTATGTAGCTGGTGCTACCTATGTGTTGTATGTAGCTATGTAGCTGGTGCTACCTATGTGTTATATGTAGCTATGTAGCTGGTGCTACCTATGTGTTGTATGTAGCTATGTAGCTGGTGCTACCTATGTGTTGTATGTAGCTATATGTACTAACTTAAAAATGTACCTTATCCATACAGTGTTCCGCAACGAACAGCAGGAGAAGGAGAAGACCTTGGAGGAGGAACGCAGCGTGCCTCAGTCGGCCTTCCTGGGCCCCACGCTGTGGGACAAGACGCTGCCCTATGACGGAGACAGCTTCCAGCTGGAGTACATGGACCTGGAGGAGTTCCTCTCCGAGAACGGCATCCCCTCCAACCCATCCCATCAGCACCAGCATGACGCCCAGCACCAGGGCCCCATCGTGCTCCAAGACCCGGTCACCCCGCCCCCCTCAGTGATGGACCTCAGCCGTGCCACAGCCTCTGTGCATAGCACCCCGGTGTCTCCAAACTGCCTGCACAGCAGCCCAGCTACAGCAGGTGACACAGGCACACACAGACACATGCAAACACACACGTTTTAAATGATGTATTTATGTCCACATAGATCAAAGTACAAAGGACATAAACACTAATAATGTAATGAGATATTGGGATTCAGTCAGTTACAAAAGTGCCTAATTGGCAACCGCATTAATCCATACACAAAGGATAACAACACACAGGATGATAAACATGGCAGGTGGAGAGATACAGTTATACTGTAAGACAAGATAACCGTCAGATTCCACTTCATCGGTACAAAAAGCATATTATAAAACGGCTCTCTCAAATCAAGCAATCTGATTGGTTCACAGCCATTGTATAAATCCAATAACCGAGTCCAATAACCCATGGCCATGGGTTATTGGACTCAGTTATTGGTTGCCATGGCAACTCTCTTACTAAAAGCCTTTGGTTTAAAAAAAAACAAATGGCGGAGACAGCTGTCAGATCCTTGTGAATCGATCTTCGCTTATAACTTTACTAATACTTCGCAGAAAATGATGTTTTGTACAAGAATAGATGCGGGCTAATGTCTTCTTTGCAAAAGAAAGGCTGTTAACCCCGCATTTAACCCCGCATTTAACCCCGTAACGTTAGTTGGTGTCGGGCTTTGCAGAAAGCACTCAGCTTCTCAGCAAGCACTGAGAATGCAACGCTGCGCTCGAGCTGCCTGTCGGGGTTTCCAGAAAGCTCTCAGGTTCTCAGCAAGCGCCAGGATTGGCCAATGTCAACTTCAGTCTCCAGAACGATCCAATCAAATCACCCGCACGTCTATCTTCTTGCTAGAGGTCCCGCCTTACAGCAGTGTTTCTGACTCTATCAGAATGACATGCCAGTCGGAGTCGGACTTATAGTATTATTATTATTATTATATTATCATACTTGGAAACCGTTTTATAAAAGCAATATAGCACTCGAGCTGCGTGTGTTGTGGCATGTATCCCCCTGCTCAGCAGTTATCCCACTCAGCCTGCGGCCTCGTGGGATAACAGCTGATCAGGGGGATATATTTGGCACAACACACTGGCTCTCATGCTATATTGCTTAATTGAACCGCTACCAATAATAGCATATATTTAAGCAATATAGCATGAGAGCAAGTGTGTTGTGGCGAATATATCCCGCTGCTCAGCAGTTATCCCACTCGGGAGCTTATCAGCGGGATATATTCCACAACACCACGCAGCTCGAGCTTTTATAAAACGGTTTAAAGTATAATAATATAATAATAATAATACTATAAGTCCGACTGGCATGGTATTCTGATAGAGTCAGTTGAAACACTACTGTAAGGCGGGACCGCAAGAACGTGCGGGTGATTTGATTGGATCGTTCTGGAGACTGAAGTTGACATTGGCCAATCCTGGCGCTTGCTGAGAAGCTGAGAGCTTTCTGGAAAGCCGACAGGCAGCTCGAGCGCAGTGCTGCATTCTCAGCGCTTGCTGAGAAGCTGAGTGCTTTCTGCAAAGCCCGACACCAACTAACGTTACGGGGTTAAATGCGGGGTTAACAGCCTTTTTTTTGCAAAGAAGACATTAGCCCGCATTTATTCTTGTACAAAACATAATTTTCTGCGAAGTATTAGTAAAGTTATAAGCGAAGATCGATTCACAAGGATCTGACAGCTGTCTCCGCCATTTGGTTTTTTTGAGGTAACCAAAGGCTTTTAGTAAGAGAGTTGCCATGGCAACCAATAACCCACTCCAATAACCCATGGCCATGGGTTATTGGAGTGGGTTATTGGATTTATACAATGGCTGTGAACCAATCAGATTGCTTGATTTGAGAGAGCCGTTTTATAATTAAGCAATATATCACGAGAGCAAGTGTGTTGTGGTGAATATATCCCCCTGATCAGTTGTTATCCCACGAGGCCGCAGGCCGAGTGGGATAACAACTGAGCAGGGGGATATATTCCACAACACACGCTGCTCGAGTGCTATATTGCTTTTATAAAAGGGTTCCAAGTATAATAATATAATAATAATAACACTATAAGTCCGACTGGCATGGTATTCTGAGAGTCAGTTGAAACACTACTGTAAGGCGGGACCTCTAGCAAGAAGATAGACCTGCGGGTGATTTGATTGGATCGTTCTGGAGACTGAAGTTGACATTGGCCAATCCTGGCGCTTGGCTGAGAGCTTTCTGGAAACCCAGGCAGCTCGAGCGCAGCGTTGCATTCTCAGGGCTTGCCCGACACCAACTAACGTTACGCCTTACGGGGTTAAATGCGGGGTTAAATGCGGAGTTAACAGCCTTTCTTTTGCAAAGAAGACATTAGCCCGCATCTATTCTTGTACAAAACATCATTTTCTGCGAAGTATTAGTAAAGTTATAAGCGAAGATCGATTCACAAGGATCTGACAGCTGTCTCCGCCATTTTTTTTTTCTACGTTGTCATTTGAGGTAAGCCTTATTATTACTCTCTTAGTAAGAGAGTTGCCATGGCAACCAATAACCCATGGCCATGGGTTATTGAACTCGGTTACTGGAATTATACAATGGCTGTGAACCAATCAGATTGCTTGATTTGAGAGAGCCATTTTATAATGAACAATACCTCGCTAGCTGCTTGGCCAGCCATATGTGTGTGTGGGATGGGATGGTGACGTTAGGTAGCCGGTAAACCATCTAGTCACGTGAACTCACATTTGTTTCATTCTGTAAGACCGTCCGGCCTCCGCTCCAACGTCGGCTCTTTCAGTTGCCACAACGCGGACGGGCCTCAGGGACTTGCCTCGTAGTTGACATCGTAACCGGCCAATCAGGAACGCCGCTGGCAAAACAGTAATGGCTGCCTCCATGGCTCTCCGGCTGGAGCAGTAATGTCAACGTTCGTCGAGTTAAACAGCCGTAAGTGCAGTTATTGCAGAAATAGACTGAATAAGGGCCTGTGTCCACCTAGCGTCTTTTCATCAGCTCCGGCATCTATTTTCAGTTGTTTCCAATGGGGGGGAGCGTATGCGGGCGCACACGGACGTCTAGAGAAAGTGCGCTGCGCCCAGCGTCTATTTTCGGAGCGCTCCAGCGTTTTTGTGCGCCGGCTCCCAGCGCTTCCAGCTGAAAATAATATAATCTTCAAAATATATTAATATGATGTGTTTCAGTTAGCTTTGCACAGAAACAGCCAGTGGAAATCATTTTTACTTTTATACTGTACCTTATTACATTTCAGAGTCTGTACTTTGTTACTTTTACTTGAGTAAACAAGTTGAATCAGTACTTCTACTTTTACCAGTCTATTTTTACACATTAAGTACGTCTACTTAAAGGAACACTCTGCCCATTTTCAACCAGCTTTGTATCATTAGAACATCAGTAGTATATCAGAAAACTGTAAACTGTTTTGAAGTCTGTCATTTAATTTGACAGTTATTGAGTGTTAAAGTGTGGACCAGTGATGTCACTGGTCCACACTAACTCAAATTAATAACTCATTAACTCAAATCAACTCTCAATAACTGTCAAACTAGATGAATGATGAATAGTTTGACAGTTATTGAGAGTTGATTTGAGTTAATGAGTTATTAATTTGAGTTAGTGTGGACCAGTGATGTCACTGGTCCACACTTTAACACTCAATAACTGTCAAATTAAATGACAGACTTCAAAACAGTTTACAGTTTTCTGATATACTACTGATGTTCTAATGATACAAAGCTGGTTGAAAATGGGCAGAGTGTTCCTTTAAGTATGAATGTGTACTTTTCCCATCTCTGACCATCATGGGCTTTTGTCTGAATGTTTTGCTCCAGTTGTGTTTCCACTGACAGGTAGGCTCGAGATGAGAGATTTAGCTCTGCATGTGTCTGTCACCACCTGTTGGATCCAGTGTGTTACTGCACGGTCCACACTGTTTAGATGGGTCCAATGCTGAAACTCAGATTACTATCAAGTGACTATAATGTGTCATCAAAGTGGCACTTTTATTTGAGGGTTTATCTGACCTGTGGAGATCTGGGTCTTTGTTTCATGTCTACATTAACAGAGTTTTTCAAAGTGGAAGGCGGGCCTCCCCAGGGGGGCTCCAAACCGTTTCAGGGGAGGCTCAGTGAGTGAATGGAAGTGAAAAATATTACATTACTTAATACATTAGGTAACTAAGATATAATAGTAGTAGTAGTAGTAGTAGTAGTAGTAGTTTATTTGTCATTGCATAAAAAGATATACAACAAAATTGCAAAACTCCCCTTCGTGCAACCATACAGTAACAAATTAAATAAAAATAAATACCAATTCACCAATAATTCACCAGGCTCCACAGTAGATAGACATCATAATAATTTACAGAGAGTAATAGCCTAAATGTGTGTGATTTGGTTAAAGAGATAGTTCAGAGATTTTGGAGAATCTTTTTTCGTTTTTTGTAGTTAAGTTATCCTTTATTTATCCCCTTGGGGGAAATTCATCCTCTGCATTTGACCCATCCTAAACTAGGAACCTTCCTAGAACTAGGAGCAGTGGGCAGCCGCAGTGCAGCGCCCGGGGACCAACTCCAGTTCTTTTGCCATTGCCTTGGTCAGGGGCACTGACAGGAGTATATTAACCCTAACATACATGTCTTTTGGTGGTGGGAGGAAACCGGAGCACCCAGAGAAAACCCAGACGAACACAGGCAGAACATGCAAACTCCACACAGAAAGGACCGGGGTTCAAACCCGGGACCTTCTTGCTGTGAGGCAACAGTGCTAACCACTGAGCCACTGCGCCATCTGAAGTGTGTCAAATAGCAATATCAGGCTATTTTGGCTCAATTGTTTAACATCTATGGGATCAAATAACATAATCATGATACCATAGGCATTTTGTCTTTATTCTCTCTGTCTTTTTAAAAACTCTTGAAGACTTAAAAGAAAACAATTAAATTAAACCATAAACATGTATTGATTTTAAAGACGAACTAAACCCCAAACGCAAATCTGTGTAAAGCCTGACATCTAGTGGTAGAAAAGTGCATGTCTCAGATCTTAATGGCACTCATGATGTAATTTGTAATATTGTATTACCGTTGCTGTCCACTAGAGTGAGCTAGATTAGTTAGAAAGATATCTACATATTAGCATCATTAGCACATTAGCACATTAGCATGAAGCCTGATTTGCTTTCTAAATTCTGATCATTCCAACAAGCACATGAACACACCAACGTGGGGACTTGCCAACTCGGAAAATTGGACCATCCAAGGAGCACGTGAATGCATCATAATAAGGTGTTGTTAAACTCCTCTCCCCCTCTCTCCTCCAGGTCTCCCCACCTCCAGAAACACTCCCAGCCCCATCCACCCAGAGTCCATCCAGGTTCCGGTGGGTTACGAGCCCGACCCGGCTGACCTGGCTTTGTCCAGCATACCGGGACAGGAGGTGTTCGACCCGCGGAAGCGCAAGTTCTCGGCCGGGGAGCTGAAACCGCAGCCCATGATTAAGAAAGCCCGCAAGATCTTCATCCCCGACGATATGAAGGTAATTTGGAGCTGGTTCTCTGCCTCTAGCACCACTGATGCATACTCGTGAACACAGCCCGAAGATGGTTTTCGTTCTACTGTAGCTTACTCCTGCCCTATTTCTTATTGTGTTTTGGGTACATGAGTCGCAAAAGTATGTAGCCATCTCCGCCAATCAGAAGTAACTAGTCCATTGCGCGTGCCACAACTCAGTGCAGACTTGCCAAAAATGCTTATAAACAACTTAAAGGTTTACTATGCAACTATTTCATTAAAAAAAACATTATATAATTATACAAAAGTTCCCCCTCAAAATGATCACTTCTGGCCCATATAATAGTGTGGCAGTGTGTTTATGTTGAGACGCTGCACCCTGTTGTGTATTTTCTTTTTAGATGGGACATTGTTTTGCTGTGTTCTGTGTTTATGTGGTCGAGCGAGGTTGTGTTTATGTGAAGAGAGAGAGCGCCGGTAAACCGTTCAAACGCAGGGATTCAACTTCTATTCTGATTGTTTCACAGCGGTTATGTTATAAATCACAAATAAACACACACATACCGCCAAGCCATCGTGGGATGAGCTGCAAACAGCCCAAAAGCTGATCTGGGAAGGAGCTCTATTTCCTGGTTTTAGTCCGCGCTGACTCCGCTCTGCTGAGGGATCCCTCTCAGAACAGCGATGCTATTGGCTGGGCTGTTGCGCTGTGAACGATGTTATTGGCTGGGTGTTATACAGCCCCACGTGGACCTCTACATAATGTATCTGCCCAAATACGTCCTGGCACACAGCCAAACCAAATGTAAACAGCACCCAAATCAGGCAGTTTGGGAACCGCTGATTTAGAATAGCTCAATAGTCACATTATTGCAGTCCATGTAAATACAGTCAATGTCGGTAATCTGTTCTTCCTTTGAAGCTTCCCTGTTGAACTTCCCTATCTCCTCTCCTCGTGTCCATCGAGCAGGATGACAAATACTGGGCCAGGCGCAGGAAGAACAACATGGCGGCCAAGCGGTCGCGGGACGCACGGCGGCTCAAGGAGAACCAGATCGCCATCAGGGCCAGCTTCCTGGAGAGGGACAACTCTGTCCTGAGGCTGGAGGTGTCTGACCTCAGGAAGGAGCTCGTACGCACAAAGAACATCCTGGCTAAGTACGAGTCGCCGCTGTGAGGACAACACACACACATACACACCGTTATAGAATGGAATTTCACCATCCGCAATATGATAATTATAACAGCTTATATAAACCAAATGAATTGAAACCAAGAGCCAGAAAGATGTCTTATAAAAGTATATTTAAAACCGTAACATTCTCCTATAAACTGCATTATAGGAGTGACTGAATCTCAATGTACACATCTGATCAATGTACAGAGTCCAAATATTCAGTGATGACTGACAGTTTAACATATACGCTTTATACTCAGGGAGGCCGAGGAAAAGAGGGGGGAGAGGAATGGGATAAATGTGTGTGCGTCGTGCAGTCTGACCGAGAGACTGTTATGTAAGGGTTAATGCACGACGAGGTGTCCATTATCACTTTTTAAGGGACGACGTGGAGGTGTGAACCGTCCGAGGCGAAGCCGAGGATGGTTTGCCTCCGCGAAGTCCCTTAAAAAGTGATAATGGACACCTCGAAGTGCATTAACCCGCTTATACCATGGTCACTTGCCAAAGAAACAAAACAAGACCATTCATTTATATTTCCATGCATTTTGCAATCAAAATCTAGTTTTCATAACCTTGAATATGAGTTGAGAACCGGCGAGACAAAATAGTCCCCTCGAGATTAGGCTATCATGGGATAAAATGGCTGCTTAGTTTCTACACCTGGCACAATTCTAGAATCAAGCTAACTAATAATTTGGCCAATTGTAGCCTATGTAACAACATACAAAATAAAACGGCAATGTCTAAGAATGCAACGCCATGTAACTGGGTCGTTTAAACTCGCATTCCAGGGAATTGCGTTAACGTCTGCGGGTCTTATAAGACGTAAATGGCGCGAGGCAGGAGCAGAGTGAAAACTATCTGCTTTCAGTATGTTGGAGTCCAAAAAAAACTGCTTGTTTTGCCATCTGCGGGAAGGCTCAAACTGTCAATAGTGTTTGGCAACATGGAAACGACTCTATACATGAGTATTATTCTTCAGGGTTTACTGTGGGACAGAGAAAATGTGCGTATGAAGAGGCGAGAGGAGAGAGAGAGAAAGGAGGACAGCACAGCGCTGTTGACACACACAGTGCAAGCTTCCCTGCTCCTCTCTCTCTCTCTCTCTCTCTCTCTCTCTCTCTCTCTCTCTCTCTCTCTCTCTCTCTCTCTCTCTCTCTCTCTCTTTCCTCGGCTGTTCACGCCCATTTTCTCTGTCCGGAGAGTGGCTCATAATGGCTCAGAGCCGGCTTCTGTCAGGGGAGGGAAATCTCCGAAACGAAAATCAAAATTGTAAATAAGAGTTATTTTTGATAAACTGAGCACACAGGGGTGATTTAAATACTTACTTTGACCGAGTCAATTTTTTTCTCAACTTAGAAAATTGTCATATTAACCCTTAACGGGGGTATAGAGCTCAAACAGCTCTCTTGATACCACACTGTGAAACTATGGCGCATTGATATGAACGGTGAACAGACCATTTAGCTAGGTGTCCATTATCACTGTACAATATCACTTTTTAATGGACACCTTGCAGCCAATCAGAATCGAGTATTCACCCAGACCATGGTATAACAGTTGTTATGGTACACGATGCACTGCCCAAGGTCTCAGCAAAAGAGAGAAGTCCTCAATGCCACTGGGGTGAATCTATAATATGTGTGAGATGTCATGTCATGGTAACTCATAGCATTAATTATGCGTATGCAATTATTAGCTTATTGATTAGGAAATGTCAATGGATCTTCAATTTTCTACCACACCCACGCGCGCGCACACACACACACACACACACACACACACACACACACACACACACACACACCATACAAAGACTCTTGGAGAATCGCCCTCATGGGCTTACACCTTTAGGGGCCATGTCCACAGAAAGCTTATTTTGAGCTGCCACCTCCTTTCTGCAATTCATTCTCTATGACAAAGACGCTCTAAGGCCTAGTTCCTCATTGCGCGGCTCGCAATTTCAATAAACCTTTATGGCATATTATTACAATACAACAATACTGGTGTTGACAGTAATAGAAGGTGCCAAATCATTCAAAACAATAAGCATTTTGCTTAGGAGTATTGTGCCAGCGTGCAGCGCTGTTCCAAAACGTGTCAACGCGTGTCGTTGCCTGGGAAACGCACATCCCATAATACAACTGTTCGCATCGCATCCCATAATAGTATGATGATACTTGGGATGCCATTGCAAACATAGATCTGAACAGTAGCCTGTACTACGAAGCTATCTTATCCGCGATAAGTCCCTTTGATCTGGTTTGACTGAACAGGATCAAAGCTATCTAGTTAACCGATACTACGACGCTGGTTTTCTACTCGATAACTGAAGCTGGCTTTATCTGGGATCTGCCTGTGCACGCGCACGTTTTTCGCTCGTGCACAGGCGCGCGTCCACGCGAAAGAGGTGCGCTAGCCAATCACATTATGAACAGCTGAGTTGATCCACGCCCACACCCATTTCTACACCCATTTCCTCATTCAATGAAAGCACAGTGCGTGATCAGAGTTTTAGCGGATATTTAATGTAACCTATGTCAGAATGAAAATCCGCGTTGGATATAATCTGCTGAAGGACTGCTAAAGCTGCCGCTTGTATTCACATCAGTCATTTGATTTACTTTGATCAGCGATTTCTGTCCCCTAAATGTGTAATCTCAGCCTATAAATTTCCACAATCTGTAAACCTATTTAGACCATAGATTTAGAAATGCATGCTCAATGAATAATGGTTCTCTATCACTCATTATGTGTGTAGTTGCACTGATCGAATAATTAATATATAAAATAATGATAATGCTGATGCCTAATATAAAAGAGAAAACTGCTGAACTGAATTGAGACGATGCAGGCATAGTTTTCATTGATAAAAACTAGCCTATTTTTGCTCATATATTGGCATACAGCCTACAGGACACAGTTCCAGCAGAAACATGCAAGAATTGCCTGCATATTTAGTAGCCTATTGGGGCTATCCCATATTTATCCCATATCTATATTATATGTAGGCTATAGGCTTTTCTGGCATGTAGGAGAATATCACCCTCACTCCATTTGAGGCTCCGTGTATGATATGCGCTGCGTGATTAATAGTGATCATATTTCTCCACGCATCGTTGAGCTGTTAAGACATAAAGTGGTAAGTAGGCTTAATTTAATTATGTAGCCTACAGAGCCACAAATGTTTTTCTTGTTATATTCTCAGTTGACTGCAATCTATTTTTCATATGGCGATCTTATATGAATGGTGAGTGACTCCAGAGAGCCGATTATATGGGTCTGTCATGGATTTTGATCTTATCCTCTGAAGCTAACCTGGTCGCGACCAGGTTAGCTTTGCAGCGTCAGTTGCCATGGTGATTGAAAGTTAACTTGCTTTGTAGTACGGCTAAACCAGGTTTAAACTCAAACTTACTCGGATAAGGCATTAAACTAGCTTCGTAGTACAGGCTACAGGTTAGCTAAACATTCAGCGTCGCCAGCGACGGCCCCCACCGTTGCGATCGGGGTACGTTTCGAAATCCCTCCAGGCCTGAAAGATTTTCTAGGGGAAACTGGTAAATATGTGTGTGTGTGTGTGTGTGTGTGTGTGTGTGTGTGTGTCTTGTGTGTGTGTGTGTGTGTGTGTGTGTGTGTGGTAAACAATAAAACAAAAAAATGGTAGGCAGATGTGGTTGGGGTGGCTTTTGGTGTTTTGCGGTAAAAGTGGCTCTCCTATTGACTTTGTCCTGCCAGTGCGGCTCTCATCGAAGAAATAGTGAGGATCACTGCACTATGCGATTGCATCCAGAATCGGCTTGGAAATTCAAACATGTTTGATATACTCAAACCTCCGACTGGCGTTGGGAGGCAGTTTACACTTGACGATTAGAATTCTGTACCCATCCATCATACTACCACTAACAGATTTGGTGCCAACTGGCACAACTGCCCACAACAACTGCAGACTAGAGTCAACAAAGACAGACTGTGCCTAGACTCAGCCCTCAGTCTTAATCCGTTTCACTCCTGTAAGACTGAGAATATTACTATTTAAATCTTTGCATAACGTTAGGTGGCGCTGTTGGAAGCCTTGCATCGGAGAACCAATCATGAGTGTTGTGGGCGGGCCTGCTTTCTGGGGGCAGTTCTCATGCAGAACCGGTGTCTCGCAAAACACCGTCGCATTTGCGGAGAAACATATTAATCACTTAGAAACAAACATAACCTGTTAATAGGACGTGTTTCATCCGGCCCCGGCGGCTAGAGGTCTTTCCCCCAGCGATAAACCCGACTCCCGAGGCTACGTTACAGAGCCTGCTGGCTGCTGATGACTTCACAGTAGCAAGCGGACCACTTCCGGGTAGGAAAAATGATTGTAAAATAAACCACAGCTATAAATTTTGTTTGGAGCATATCAGCTTCATGCTCTGTGTTAGGACTATGATAAATGGCATTGCCGCTACCAAATAAAATTCTAATAATAAATGTAGGCGTGTCTGCTGCCGGCGGTTCTCGCCGGGCTCGGAGACACAGTTTCTGAAAGTGAAATTCCCAGACGTTTGGTGGCGCAGCTCACCAAACGTCTGGGAGCCGAGGCTAGACTGTGCCCAGGGGCGGAGCGACCCTATCAGCCCAGAGGGGGCGAAGCTCTTAGGGGGGCCCCATCAAAAAAAAATTTTTTTTTTTTTTTTTTTTTTTTTTTTGAAGGCCAGGCCAGGCCGCAGGGCCGGTTCCAGAACAAGATGACTAGGGGTGCATCCTAGATAGGAAGGGGTGCAGATGCCCCGGGCCCACTCGGGTGGCCGGCCAAAGGCCGGCCGGCCGAAAAATTTGACATGTTATTTTACTAAAAATAATGCATTTGACCATCATTTCAAGTAGAATGATACCACCCAAGCAAGAATATTTCAAGTGTTTCAAGGGCTTTACTGAAATATTTGGACCATATAATGATAATACAATTATCTCAACCTTAAAAGGTTACATATAGGTGCCAAAAAGCCATAAAATCACATCAAAGAACAAAGAAAAACAACAACTATAATTCAAGTTTAAACAGTAAGTGTGCAGCTGTAGCATTTATACATTTTTTTACTTTTCAACTGAGCATGCAGACAAATAAGGGTGCAATGCATGCTTTTGCACCCCCGTAGAACCGGGCCTGCCAGGCCGCGAAGAAAAATGTGCCTTTTTTGCATGTTTGAATCGGTTTTAGCCATATTTAGTGGAATATCTCATTTTAAACACACCAATGTTATTGTCTATTGATTGAATTCCTCTCAGACTCACACCACTGACTTTATTAAATAAAGTCATTTTAAGTCACAACTGTAAAATAGCTGATAGCCCCTATATCCGAAAACACAATTTGTCACTCACTGAGCCAAGTAATATTATGTCCAAGAAAGACTACAGTGAAGCCACTTTACAGACAAGCTTGTTCTGAAGAAGAAAAATAAAAACACAGGTTGCCAGCCAGGTGGCCTGGCCTGCAAAAAAAAAAAAAAAAAAAAAAAAAAAAAATTTTTTTTTTTTTTTTTTTTTTTTTTTGATGGGCCCCCCTGACGAGTGGGCCCGTGGCGGCCGCACCCTCTGCCCCGGCGTACGCTCCGCTACTGACTGTGCCCAACTGGAAATCCTGTGTGAAATCGAGCTAAATATCTTGTAGTCACTACAAGATATTTAGCTCGATTTCACACAATATGCCATAAAGGTTTATTGAAATTTTGGGCAGAGCAGGGGAAAAAAAAAAAAAAAAAAAAATCCAAGAAAAACTGTGAGGCAATGAGGTAAAAGCAGTCAAATAGCTCGTCATTCTTCATACAATAGATATTTCTGATACCAAGGCATACATGAATAATACAGGGACGACTCAATTAACATCAAAGACAACACACTAAAAGCTATTTGCTCACAGTTGTCAAGTCAGCCAGAATAAAACGAAAACTTCCCGTTACAACTTTCAAAATAAAAGTATACCATTGCAATTTTTGTGTGTGTGTGAGATCCGAAATACCAAAGAGGAAATAAAGAACACATTTGCATAGAAACCTGTTTTAAATTAACATAATATTGTGCCTTCGAAAAGTCAGTTTTAACCTGTCGTGAGTCATGCAGTCATACATTGGCGCTTTTATTTTGAAAGTAAAATCATCTAGCTTCCGTATGGTTAGTCGGCCATGACAGCTCATAGTTTTCGTCCAGCACAATCAGGTGTGCTCATTTCCACAGCAAAAGGTGTTGACTTTACTCGCAGGCGGCTCAGGTTCATACAGGATAGGGTTCGGGGGAAAGGGTCGGGTTCATATAAAACTGAACTTTTTACACAAAACAGCTGCTGACTTCCATGTTAAAGGACCATATTCCTCTGTTGTTGTTTTTTATTCAATTCTATTTTATTAAACACTATCTGAGGTCAATTTAGATTTAGTTGTGCTCGTGAACTTAGGCTTTTGTTGATAAATGTGATATCTTCAGTGTTTGTATTGTTTATATGGTGAACTCACCCCTGACATTGTTTTGACATATTTCTACGGTTTCTCTTCCCTTCACTTGATTTGTTTTAAATGTATGTAAATGTATTGCATGTTGAGGGATTGGTTAGGGTTAGGGTTAGGGTTAGGCTAACCCTCTTCTCCTCCACGTGTCTGTTCCAAAACTGTTTCATGTGTCTTTTTGTATTAGAGCTGTATGCTGTATAGCTACTTTACACACTTCAATTAGAAAATCCTTATCTTGCCTTGATACTGGAACCTGCTACTGCCTATTATTTTATATATATATATATATATATATATATATATATATATATATATATATATATATATATATATATATATATATATATATAATAAATCAGACTTTTGACTCCACACTTGAGAAAATATTGCTACTTCCCTAAGGGGAATTAACCCTGCGAGGCAGCTGGATTCACGCTCCAACCCATTGGTTTGAATCCAAACCAATCAGTGTCCAGAGGCAGCTACCTGCGGGCTTCAGGTGTTTGTGACGACAGCGAGAAGTGATTTTTCATCCAATCACCTGCCAGGTAGCTTTTTGAAAGTGCCTGCCCTTTGAAAGGTTTGCCGAGCGTGTTCCAAGATGAAAACAACTGTGAATACAAACCATCTGGCCACACATGCTATTTACACCCGGGTACAAATAGCCACATGGGATATTTACACCCGGGTGTAAATAGTCACATTGTCTATTTCGTGAATTCGACAGGATTGATGTCACTGGGATTTCTGTTTCAGACATATAATTAGACCCTGACTCGTATATTGGTTTGAACGTGCAGAAGACGTCGTTCTACGTGAAAATGTTTGCTGCGATATTCTACAGAATGTTTCTGGATCCATTTCCTTGACATAATGGAGCCTCAGGGAGTCAATGAGGAGTTATGTTTCTCTTGTTTTTGTAACTTTCTTGAGATTGTTCTGGATTACATTTGTCCCTATACAGCAGTGATACTCAACTTGCGGCCCGGGGGCCAGATGCGGCCCGCGATAGGGTGCAGAGTGGCCCACCGACCATTTTCTAATTCACAATGAAAACTAATGCTAAATCAGGTTTGACTGAGTTCCAGCTAAATTGTCAATATGGCCGTCTGCTCAGTGCCCAAAAACCTACAATCCACTACAGAGAAATGTATATGAATGTTTGTTTATTAACTGGCCCCTGGCCTCCTGTCATTTTGCAAAAGTGGCCCCCGGACAAAGCAAGTTGAGTATCCCTGCTATATACAGTATGTCCATACTTGTTTTCTGGGCTTAGTCCTGGATAAAATAAAATTATGTAAAATAATGTGATTATGTATATTAAAAAGGAAGTGGAAGAAGACAAAAATAAGCTAATTTACAGTGTAAAATATATAGCCTACATATTTATTGTTGGAGTGTTGTTGATATCATGTGGGGTTTTATGTGAGCTGCTATCAGCCAGAGTACTGATAACATCACCTGTGTGTGACTGACTCATCAGCCTGAGTACTGATAACAGCACCTGTGTGTGACTGACTCATCAGACTGAGTACTGATAACATCACCTGTGTGTGACTGACTCATCAGCCTGAGTACTGATAACATCACCTGTGTGACTGACTCATCATCAGCCTGAGTACTGATAACATCACCTGTGTGTGACTGACTCATCAGCCTGAGTACTGATAACATCACCTGTGTGTGACTGACTCATCAGCCTGAGTACTGATAACATCACCTGTGTGACTGACTCATCAGCCTGAGTACTGATAACATCACCTGTGTGACTGACTCATCAGCCTGAGTACTGATAACATCACCTGTGTGACTGACTCATCATCAGCCTGAGTACTGATAACATCACCTGTGTGACTGACTCATCATCAGCCTGAGTACTGATAACATCACCTGTGTGTGACTGACTCATCAGCCTGAGTACTGATAACATCACCTGTGTGACTGACTCATCATCAGCCTGAGTACTGATAACATCACCTGTGTGTGACTGACTCATCAGCCTGAGTACTGATAACATCACCTGTGTGTGACTGACTCATCAGCCTGAGTACTGATAACATCACCTGTGTGACTGACTCATCATCAGCCTGAGTACTGATAACATCACCTGTGTGTGACTGACTGATCAGCCTGAGTACTGATAACATCACCTGTGTGACTGACTCATCATCAGCCTGAGTACTGATAACATCACCTGTGTGACTGACTCATCAGCCTGAGTACTGATAACATCACCTGTGTGTGACTGACTCATCAGCCTGAGTACTGATAACATCACCTGTGTGTGACTGACTCATCAGCCTGAGTACTGATAACATCACCTGTGTGACTGACTCATCATCAGCCTGAGTACTGATAACATCACCTGTGTGTGACTGACTCATCAGCCTGAGTACTGATAACATCACCTGTGTGTGACTGACTCATCATCAGCCTGAGTACTGATAACATCACCTGTGTGTGACTGACTCATCAGCCTGAGTACTGATAACATCACCTGTGTGTGACTGACTCATCAGCCTGAGTACTGATAACATCACCTGTGTGTGACTGACTCATCATCCTGAGTACTGATAACATCACCTGTGTGTGACTGACTCATCAGCCTGAGTACTGATAACATCACCTGTGTGTGACTGACTCATCAGCCTGAGTACTGATAACATCACCTGTGTGACTGACTCATCAGCCTGAGTACTGATAACATCACCTGTGTGTGACTGACTCATCAGCCTGAGTACTGATAACATCACCTGTGTGTGACTGACTCATCAGCCTGAGTACTGATAACATCACCTGTGTGACTGACTCATCATCAGCCTGAGTACTGATAACATCACCTGTGTGTGACTGACTCATCAGCCTGAGTACTGATAACATCACCTGTGTGTGACTGACTCATCAGCCTGAGTACTGAGTAACATCACCTGTGTGACTGACTCATCAGCCTGAGTACTGATAACATCACCTGTGTGTGACTGACTCATCAGCCTGAGTACTGATAACATCACCTGTGTGTGACTGACTCATCAGCCTGAGTACTGATAACATCACCTGTGTGTGACTGACTCATCATCAGCCTGAGTACTGATAACATCACCTGTGTGACTGACTCATCAGCCTGAGTACTGATAACATCACCTGTGTGTGACTGACTCATCAGCCTGAGTACTGATAACATCACCTGTGTGACTGACTCATCAGCCTGAGTACTGATAACATCACCTGTGTGTGACTGACTCATCAGCCTGAGTACTGATAACATCACCTGTGTGTGACTGACTCATCAGCCTGAGTACTGATAACATCACCTGTGTGTGACTGACTCATCAGCCTGAGTACTGATAACATCACCTGTGTGTGACTGACTCATCAGCCTGAGTACTGATAACATCACCTGTGTGTGACTGACTCATCAGCCTGAGTACTGATAACATCACCTGTGTGTGACTGACTCATCATCAGCCTGAGTACTGATAACATCACCTGTGTGTGACTGACTCATCAGCCTGAGTACTGATAACATCACCTGTGTGTGACTGACTCATCATCAGCCTGAGTACTGATAACATCACCTGTGTGTGACTGACTCATCAGCCTGAGTACTGATAACATCACCTGTGTGTGACTGACTCATCAGCCTGAGTACTGATAACATCACCTGTGTGTGACTGACTCATCAGCCTGAGTACTGATAACATCACCTGTGTGTGACTGACTCATCATCAGCCTGAGTACTGATAACATCACCTGTGTGACTGACTCATCAGCCTGAGTACTGATAACATCACCTGTGTGTGACTGACTCATCAGCCTGAGTACTGATAACATCACCTGTGTGACTGACTCATCAGCCTGAGTACTGATAACATCACCTGTGTGTGACTGACTCATCAGCCTGAGTACTGATAACATCACCTGTGTGTGACTGACTCATCAGCCTGAGTACTGATAACATCACCTGTGTGTGACTGACTCATCAGCCTGAGTACTGATAACATCACCTGTGTGTGACTGACTCATCAGCCTGAGTACTGATAACATCACCTGTGTGTGACTGACTCATCATCAGCCTGAGTACTGATAACATCACCTGTGTGACTGACTCATCAGCCTGAGTACTGATAACATCACCTGTGTGTGACTGACTCATCAGCCTGAGTACTGATAACATCACCTGTGTGTGACTGACTCATCATCAGCCTGAGTACTGATAACATCACCTGTGTGTGACTGACTCATCAGCCTGAGTACTGATAACATCACCTGTGTGTGACTGACTCATCAGCCTGAGTACTGATAACATCACCTGTGTGTGACTGACTCATCATCAGCCTGAGTACTGATAACATCACCTGTGTGTGACTGACTCATCAGCCTGAGTACTGATAACATCACCTGTGTGTGACTGACTCATCAGCCTGAGTACTGATAACATCACCTGTGTGTGACTGACTCATCAGCCTGAGTACTGATAACATCACCTGTGTGTGACTGACTCATCAGCCTGAGTACTGATAACATCACCTGTGTGTGACTGACTCATCATCAGCCTGAGTACTGATAACATCACCTGTGTGTGACTGACTCATCAGCCTGAGTACTGATAACATCACCTGTGTGTGACTGACTCATCATCAGCCTGAGTACTGATAACATCACCTGTGTGTGACTGACTCATCAGCCTGAGTACTGATAACATCACCTGTGTGTGACTGACTCATCAGCCTGAGTACTGATAACATCACCTGTGTGTGACTGACTCATCAGCCTGAGTACTGATAACATCACCTGTGTGTGACTGACTCATCAGCCCGAGTACTGATAACATCACCTGTGTGTGACTGACTCATCAGCCAGAGTACTGATAACATCACCTGTGTGTGACTGACTCATCAGCCTGAGTACTGATAACATCACCTGTGTGTGACTGACTCATCATCAGCCTGAGTACTGATAACATCACCTGTGTGTGACTGACTCATCAGCCTGAGTACTGATAACATCACCTGTGTGTGACTGACTCATCATCAGCCTGAGTACTGATAACATCACCTGTGTGTGACTGACTCATCAGCCTGAGTACTGATAACATCACCTGTGTGACTGACTCATCAGCCTGAGTACTGATAACATCACCTGTGTGTGACTGACTCATCATCAGCCTGAGTACTGATAACATCACCTGTGTGACTGACTCATCAGCCTGAGTACTGATAACATCACCTGTGTGACTGACTCAGCTGATTTGCCACTAAGCACAATGAAGAATGGCAGCTGGCCCAAAATGCTTGTGCAGGTTATACAATGTAAAGACCCCATAAAGTCATGTTTCAAGATGTGTATAAAATACTCTACTTTGAATAATAATTAATTTGTGTCCGATTGTTGTTTTTTCCCACAAAAAAGGTTAAATTATCTTGTTAGAATCCTTAAAAGGACTTCCCCTCCTTCTCCCTCATTCAAAAATCCAAAGCAACCAATCAGTTATCTAAAATATAACTAGCCAATCACAGCATACAACACGGGCTTTCAACACATTCTCACTTGTGACAAAGTGATGACAAGGGTTCCTGAGCGATCTGCAGTATGTGACGAGTTGCTAGTAGCCTACAGAGCAGAGGTGAAGTATGGCGACTGGGGCGCCTAAAGCAAGGACATCGTACTGTAGCCTATCCTCTGATGTAGTTCTCTAAATAATATCTACATGTAGGCTACTCAAAACACTGCAGTGAGTGACTGAAGGAGTGCTAGAAACTAGCAAAGATAACGCTTGCCCTTGCAGCCTGCACTGGGCATATGGCCATAGCTATACATGGCGGCCATAGCCAGGGTTGGAGAAATACAGAGGTCATTTTAGCGTCACGTGGGGGGTCCAGGGGGCCCCCCCCGGTTAATTTTGTCCATTTTAAAGTAAAATGCTTCAATCTGGTGCACTTTTAGAGCAAAATTAAGAGGCTAGATCTATAAAGAACTACAGACATCATATTAGATTAATATCCTCTTTACTGTGCTGTTGCTTTACAATGATACAAAAAATAAATGTCTCCCCACATAATATATATTCTGCATACAGGTCACATATGGCAGAATACTGCTCAATTAAAAAAACAGAGAAATATTAATAATATATATATATATATATATTTTAAATACAGAGGTCATGACCTCGGTGTCCTCAATGGTAGCTACGGGCATGGCCCTATATGCTTTGATTCAGTTCTTATGTGCAGCAGTTTACTACCCACAGCAGTCTGTGTAGCTGTATTCACAGGTTCAGTGGATGGATGAAGCGGCTTCTATGTAGATTAGGTATGTATCGTTTTATGGCTATATCTATTTTATTATTTATATTATTTATTTATTTATATTTGGCCTAGACTAGAGGAATGTGTTCTTCCAACCCGGAGCACTTATTTCTCATTATTTGTTCCTTTATTTGGTGTGATTTCCATAAGCCCACGCCTCGCACCGAGCACGCTCCCCCGGGTGTTCGGTTTTGTCAGATGAAACTTCGATATGTGCTTTATCGGAGCTTTTCACGATAGTGATATTTTCTCGATTATGTTTGAATGATCACTTTTCAGATATTTTTTCCTTGTCCTTCGTTATGTTTCTCCTGATTGATGTAAATAAAAACGTTTAAATGTACTCAGTCTCATCCTACCCTGAGCAGAACTCCTTTGATTTCATTTGAGAAAATATTTGCTTCCTGAAATCTGCCAACAAGAACACATTCTACACACAGCTGAGAAAAGCAGCTTGCATTAGATCTATTTTACCTTCTGCTACAGTCCCACAGCTTCTGTTTGGTTACATTGACTTCGTATTGTTATATGAAACTGCTATTGTTCATTCATCCATTCATGAATTAATTCATGCATTCATGAATTCACCGGCCTTTCTCTAAACATGTCGCATCACAGTAGTGTACTGTACAGTAGTGTTTCAATTATTTCTTATTCATTCTTATTCAACGAGATCATTGAGGGTATACCCTCATTTACAATGATGCAGAGAGAACAGTAACAAAAATACACATAAAACAATAAACGAGAAACAAACAAGCAAACAACAAAACAGAGGCAGAAACAATTAAGAACCGTTATATAGCCTACATGAGTGTAGTAGTTTGCAATCATGGTTTCAAATTCACAGTTTTCATTTCAATGTATGTTGCAAAGTATTCCAGGTTTGTGCAGTGCAGAAACTAAAAGCAGTTTTGCCAAATTCAGATTTTGTACGCGGTACTTGAAGCACTAGCAACACTTGAACACGTTGAATAGTGACTATGGGACCAATTTATTTTAATTTGCAATTTGCCAATAAGGGCTTTATAAAGAAAAATGTAAGTCACTTAAATAGAACGTATTAACAATATTAGGGCCAGCCTTGTTAAACATGTCCACACTGTATATAAAACCATGTAATTCAAAGTAGTAGTTCCCATCTTCACCACTAGATGTCAGGCTGGTAGTTGTGTGGTTTGATGGTTTGTCGTTGGCTACAACATACAGTTATAGTTGTAGTGTCACACGAACTACACTATAACTGTAATATATTTGTAGCCATTCTGTTCTATATAAATATGTTATAGTTGTGGTTCTAATATGAGGGGCCCATTTATGTAAAAAGAAATTCTGTTTTCTGAATTTGTATACTAACTCATGATGCACTTACCAAGTTGCTCTTACCAAGTTTTTATCCCATTAAAACCATAATGCATTGAAAAGTCCTCGATATTTACCGGTACCTGTCGTTTTCTTTAAGATGTTAACTTGATATTGGACTGTTGATTTGTTCTGACTTGACTTGCAATATTGACCAAGATTGCTTCAGTTTGCAGCCACTTTTCCCACATGCCCCCACTGCACTAAACACATGTGTTTGTACCACAGACAGCACCTGATTCTTTCAAAGGGATACAGTTACACTGACAGCACCTGATTCTTTCAAAGGGATACAGTAGTTGTGATGTTTTGATGTGGGCTTGTATGAGGTAGCCTACTTGCCTACTAGTCACATGCAGTAGAATGTATGAGGTAGCCTACTTGCCTACTAGTCACATGCAGTAGAATGTATGAGGTAGCCTACTTGCCTACTAGTCACATGCAGTAGAATGTATGAGGTAGCCTACTTGCCTACTAGTCACATGCAGTAGAATGTATGAGGTAGCCTACTTGCCTACTAGTCACATGCAGTAGAATGTATGAGGTAGCCTACTTGCCTACTAGTCACATGCAGTAGAATGTATGAGGTAGCCTACTTGCCTACTAGTCACATGCAGTAGAATGTATGAGGTAGCCTACTTGCCTACTAGTCACATGCAGTAGAATGTATGAGGTAGCCTACTTGCCTACTAGTCACATGCAGTAGAATGTATGAGGTAGCCTACTTGCCTACTAGTCACATGCAGTAGAATGTATGAGGTAGCCTACTTGCCTACTAGTCACATGCAGTAGAATGTATGATATAGCCTACTTGCCTACTAGTCACATGCAGTAGAATGTATGAGGTAGCCTACTTGCCTACTAGTCACATGCAGTAGAATGTATGAGGTAGCCTACTTGCCTACTAGTCACATGCAGTAGAATGTATGAGGGAGCCTACTTGCCTACTAGTCACATGCAGTAGAATGTATGAGGTAGCCTACTTGCCTACTAGTCACATGCAGTAGAATGTATGAGGGAGCCTACTTGCCTACGGCCTTGGCCACACTGATCCTTCAGAAAATGGACAAAACGGATAGACGGATAGATTTATGTCCGTTGCATGTACAAGTAACCTACTTGTACAGCAGGTGGCGGTAAGCACCTTGAAGGTGTCAGCGACCCGCCTATAAACCGAGAGAAGAAGAAAGCTGGCGTCAGCTAGCTGTTAGCTCTGTGCGCTACGTTACTTATGTGGCAATAAAATGCCACCGAATGACCAGATTAGATGGTGAAATCAGACGGTGACACTGACTATCACGTTGTACAACAGCGGGATGGTGTACACAGCATTAATTATAGCCTCCTTCACTGCCTCGGCCGCCATCTTTGAAAAGTTGAAACAAATCTCGGAACGCCTGCTCTCGAGACCTCGACTCTGATTGGCTAAACGGACAGTGACTATCCGACCATCCGACCATCCGATACGTCCATCCAGAAAAAGTTCATCCCTCTTCAACTTTCTGTCCATCAAAACGTATGCAAATTTTCTGGATACGTATGCTTCTGAGTACTCCACGGACAGTCGGACAGCTGTCATTGAAAATGAATGGAAGTGAACAGAGAAATGAACGCACACGGACAGACACCACGGATCAGTGTGGCCAAGGCCTACTAGTCACATGCAGTAGAATGTATGAGGTAGCCTACTTGCCTACTAGTCACATGCAGTAGAATGTATGAGGTAGCCTACTTGCCTACTAGTCACATGCAGTAGAATGTATGAGGGAGCCTACTTGCCTACTAGTCACATGCAGTAGAATGTATGAGGTAGCCTACTTGCCTACTAGTCACATGCAGTAGAATGTATGAGGTAGCCTACTTGCCTACTAGTCACATGCAGTAGAATGTATGAGGTAGCCTACTTGCCTACTAGTCACATGCAGTAGAATGTATGAGGTAGCCTACTTGCCTACTAGTCACATGCAGTAGAATGTATGAGGTAGCCTACTTGCCTACTAGTCACATGCAGTAGAATGTATGAGGTAGCCTACTTGCCTACTAGTCACATGCAGTAGAATGTATGAGGTAGCCTACTTGCCTACTAGTCACATGCAGTAGAATGTATGAGGTAGCCTACTTGCCTACTAGTCACATGCAGTAGAATGTATGAGGTAGCCTACTTGCCTACTAGTCACATGCAGTAGAATGTATGAGGTAGCCTACTTGCCTACTAGTCACATGCAGTAGAATGTATGAGGTAGCCTACTTGCCTACTAGTCACATGCAGTAGAATGTATGAGGTAGCCTACTTGCCTACTAGTCACATGCAGTAGAATGTATGAGGTAGCCTACTTTTCTACTAGTCACATGCAGTAGAATGTATGAGGTAGCCTACTTGCCTACTAGTCACATGCAGTAGAATGTATGAGGTAGCCTACTTGCCTACTAGTCACATGCAGTAGAATGTATGAGGTATCCTACTTGCCTACTAGTCACATGCAGTAGAATGCAGACAGTGGTCCCAGTTTGGAGAAATGGAGACTGGATGAAGAAGAAAAGCATAATGCTGGTGCACCTACTGCAGTAGGAGCATGTGGGAAAAGCGCCTGCCAACTGAAGCCATCTTGGTCAATACTGCACCAATTTCAAAGATGTCTGTTCCCATTATATTAGGGATGTTCATCAGTTATCGAAAATCGATAATTGATGGTTAAGGAATGGAATCGATCATGTGGAATTTTTATCGATTATTGTTATTATTATTATTATTATTATTATTATTATTATTATTATTATTTTTTTGCGGACTAGGTTTGGGTGGAATTCGTTCCTCCTCGCCCCACTCCATTGCATAGCCGACTAACGTGAGGTGGAGCTTCATATAGTCTCTAGTTTTCTGGCTGGGCACGGGCCTTTGTGCCAACAAAACTGTTTTAAACATGGGGAATTCACACCGGCATGCGCCGGGGACAGCAGAGTGTTGGAGAGGAGACACATTGAAATAAAGAGTTCATTGAGGAGAACACGTTGTCTTTCGTATTTTCTGCCATAGGCATTCATTTTGTAAAAAAAAAAAATATATATATATATATATATATATATATATATATATATATATTATATTATATATTATATACCGTATATATATAATATGATCGATAATCGATAATTGATCGTTAATTTTCCCGATTTTCGATTATGGAAATTTTTCAAAATGAATATCCCTAGTTCCCATGACAGTTATACATAAAAAGAAAAAATATGAAAATAGGGTCCAGATTGAAAAATACCCAAATTCTCTTGATGACTTGGTCTGAAAACAAATGGTACATGTAGTAAATAGGGGGTGGCTATAATTTACCAGCACCCTCTTGATTATCTTCTAATGACAACAGCTTGCACAATGAAATTTGAATGTAAGAGTTCTGAATGAATGAAAAAGAAGATTTGAATTCATAGATGAATATAAATATAAAGTGTAGTTGTGCCGATTGATACAATGTGTATATGTATGTAGAATTGTATTTTGTATGTTTAGAGCTGAGTGTATGTTTAGAGCTGAGTGTATGTTTAGAGCTGTCGTGTGACCTGCTGTGCTTTTAATGTCATTATTTGTCATCTTGCAGTGTCATTTGGCGTGCCGCTCCACTCCACCATTGTAGCCTATAGTATGTGCAGTTGGGTTAGGGTTATATATAGTATATACACTATAGTATGTGCAGTTGGGTTAGGGTTATATATAGTATATACACTATAGTATGTGCAGTTGGGTTAGGGTTATATATAGTATATACACTATAGTATGTGCAGTTGGGTTAGGGTTATATATAGTATATACACTATAGTATGTGCAGTTGGGTTAGGGTTATATATAGTATATACACTATAGTATGTGCAGTTGGGTTAGGGTTATATATAGTATATACACTATAGTATGTGCAGTTGGGTTAGGGTTATATATAGTATATACACTATAGTATGTGCAGTTGGGTTAGGGTTATATATAGTATATACACTATAGTATGTGCAGTTGGGTTAGGGTTATATATAGTATATACACTATAGTATGTGCAGTTGGGTTAGGGTTATATATAGTATATACACTATAGTATGTGCAGTTGGGTTAGGGTTATATATAGTATATACACTATAGTATGTGCAGTTGGGTTAGGGTTATATATAGTATATACACTATAGTATGTGCAGTTGGGTTAGGGTTATATATAGTATATACACTATAGTATGTGCAGTTGGGTTAGGGTTATATATAGTATATACACTATAGTATGTGCAGTTGGGTTAGGGTTATATATAGTATATACACTATAGTATGTGCAGTTGGGTTAGGGTTATATATAGTATATACACTATAGTATGTGCAGTTGGGTTAGGGTTATATATAGTATATACACTATAGTATGTGCAGTTGGGTTAGGGTTATATATAGTATATACACTATAGTATGTGCAGTTGGGTTAGGGTTATATATAGTATATACACTATAGTATGTGCAGTTGGGTTAGGGTTATATATAGTATATACTAGGGGTGTCACAATATATCGTCCCACGAAATTTCGCGATAGTAAAACGTCACGATATGTATCGTTGAGATGAAATCTCATATCGCAAAAAAAAAAAAAAACTTTTTTTTTTTTTCTTCAAAAAATAGACTAAAGCTGCGTTCACACCGACCTATTAAAGTTTGTTGCTGGAGTCGAGTTTACATACAAAGTCAATGCAAACGAGCGATTGAGCGTATATTCGCCCGGGAGAATAATCGCTGGGCGTCCGAGCGGCAGAGACAGAGCGACAGGGAGAAAATACGCTTGTCGCTCAAGATGAAATATTCCAACTCGAGCGAAAATACGCTGGCATCAGTCGCTCGCTGTTCAATGCTGATTGGCTGCCGTGTGAGAGCGAGTCAAGGATCACACTGGCTTGGAACAAACCGCTGGTTTATTGTGTGGCAACAAACCACATTGACAGGCTGACAGCTGACATGAAGTGAAGTCTGTACTACCAGTATGCAGCTCGCATTAGGAGCACGCTGATAGGCTTAGCTTGTAAACAATGACGGTGGCTCGTAGTGGACAAACAGCATGACATTGCGTAACGTTATATCCCCCACATATCCGTCATTTCGTGTGCCTGTTGATGAGCGATTTAAACAGAGCGACAGAGCGATTCCAAAGGGTTGACTTGAGCGACAGAGCGAAAAATAAATATCTCGGTGTGAACGCCCCTTAAGAAACGTCTTTGTTTGTTGAAGTTCAATGTGTGGAAAGTAGTTCAGTTGAACAAGTCTCTGAAGAGACACATGAGAAGTTATACAGGAGAGAAACCATTCAATTGAGTTTCTGGCAAAACTGTTTAAAAACTGAAGATGCATAAAAAATAGATTAAGAAAAGTCTTGTTGTTTGAGTTTGAAGAAAAACTGAAGATGCATAATGAGAATTTATACTGCTGAGAAACCTTTTAGTTCAAAGTAAATCTAAGTGACGGTGTAACTCATTCTATTTCAAGATAAGCCTTATCTCCAATCTCATGTTTTTTCTAGTTGTTATTGTAATAACAATTTCCCACAACAGCATGTTTTGTATTTGTGCATTTCAAATAAAATACTACTTTTCCAGTCATATATTGTCATTATTCAAGTTTAAAAAAATATTGTTAAAATCGTATCGTATCGTATCGTTATCGTGAACCCAGTATCGTGATACGTATCGTATCGTGAACTGAGTGTATCGTGACACCCCTAGTATATACACTATAGTATGTGCAGTTGGGTTAGGGTTATATATAGTATATACACTATAGTATGTGCAGTTGGGTTAGGGTTATATATAGTATATACACTATAGTATGTGCAGTTGGGTTAGGGTTATATATAGTATATACACTATAGTATGTGCAGTTGGGTTAGGGTTATATATAGTATATACACTATAGTATGTGCAGTTGGGTTAGGGTTATATATAGTATATACACTATAGTATGTGCAGTTGGGTTAGGGTTATATATAGTATATACACTATAGTATGTGCAGTTGGGTTAGGGTTATATATAGTATATACACTATAGTATGTGCAGTTGGGTTAGGGTTATATATAGTATATACACTATAGTATGTGCAGTTGGGTTAGGGTTATATATAGTATATACACTATAGTATGTGCAGTTGGGTTAGGGTTATATATAGTATATACACTATAGTATGTGCAGTTGGGTTAGGGTTATATAGTATATACACTATAGTATGTGCACATTGTGCAGTTGGCAAAATTAAAATTGTGGCTTAAGTTATTAAACTGAGCAGCTTTAATCATTGGCTGCTAGAATTCCCGGTTGGATTAACGTCCTTTAAGCACAAAGCTTTCACCCTGCCCTGCTGTCACTGCCTCTCTCTCTCTCTCTCTCTGTCTCTCTCTTTGTCACTCTCTCTGTCTCTCTCTCTCTTTGTCACCTCTCTGTCTCTCTCTCTCTCTTTGTCACTCTCTCTCGCTCTCTCTCTCTCTCTCTCTGTCACTCTCTCAGCTGGTCCCTCTTTTCATTTCTGATGCCACCCAGTCGCTGTCTTTCACACTTCTCTCTCTCGCTAGCTGTCTGTACCTGAACCTTTGTGACTCACTTTTTCGTGGCATCGCCATCATCCCTTTCTCTCTTTTCCCGCATCTCCCATCCCTTCCCCTCCTTGACTCCCTCCTTGACCTGGGCCCTCCTTGACCTGGGCCCTCCTTGACCTGGCCCCTCCTTGACCTGGCCCCTCCTTGACCTGGGCCCTCCTTGACCTGGCCCCTCCTTGACCTGGGCCCTCCTTGACCTGGGCCCTCCTTGACCTGGGCCCTCCTTGACCTGGCCCCTCCTTGACCTGGCCCCTCCAGGCGGGATGTGAAGCGGCACCATGGGTTTCATGGAGTTCTACCTGGAGATTGACCCTGTCACCCTGAACCTCATCATCCTGGTGGCCAGCTACGTCATCCTGCTCCTGGTATTCCTCATCTCCTGCATCCTGTACGACTGCCGGGGCAAGGACCCAACAAAGGAGTACCAAGACCCCACCAAGGAGTACCAGGACTCCACCAAGGACTACCAGGACTCCACCAAGGACTACCAGGACTCCACCAAGGAGTACCAAGCCACGCCCAGCCAGTCGCCCGTACACCTGCTGGTCATGCAGAACTCGCCAGCCTCATCGCACTATGAGCCAGACAACACGCCTGACCTGAGCAGGGACAGGGAGAAGAGGAGTACACTTGTCTGAGGGAAGAGGGAGGTTGAAGTGAAGAGATTTTTGAACATAGACTATATAAAAATATGGATGTAGCCATAATGACGTGACGTCTCCCATTGGTTTGTGGCCTTACGTTTTGAAGCCTCTATCTTGGCTTTTTGGAGCCAGAAGCAGCGAGCGCAAGACCAGGGCTTTCCCACAGAGCCACTACGCGATTACTGGACGGGTGACCTGTCAATCACACCCCAAAACATTGGGATTTTTATTTAATGACATTTATGATAGATGCAGATGTATGAGGGGTGTTTTTTTATCCAACAACTTCCATACAAATCAAACTTCTTTTTGCAGCCAGTGGAGTCGCCCCCTGCAGGCCATTCGAAATAATGCAGGTTTAAGCCCTGGACTTTGTACAGTATTTTAGCCCTGGACTTTGTTGTTCTTTAAATTTCCTAGATGATGTTCATAAATTGCCAGTGGGGAAGCAAGAGGTAAGCAATGTGTGTACCGTCAAACTTCAAATAAACGCCCGGGCGTTTATTTACCATTATTTCCAGGCCTGGCGTCTATATGGGACCGGCGTCTATTTGGGACTGGCGTTTAATTCTTTTTGCACAGAATTCTTGCTCAGCAAAGATTGGAAAGTATCAAATTGTTTATTTAAACCAGTAATTAATAGCTGTGATTAATAATCACACAAGCTAGAAACACAGTCGTTCACTTTGAACCAAACCAAACTGCCACGGTTTCACACAGGAGGTGAATAGCAGTCTTTCTGGCTGAGACCTAAGGTTAGCATTTAGCAGCAGCTAACATTAGCTCAGTAACCAGCTGGTTAGCATGTCTATCAGACAATACAGTGTTGTGCAACAAGCAGAATTACCAAATGTTTCCAATACATGTCCGGTATAATCCATACTGCATTTATAATCGTTGTTTCGCTGACAGAAATGCACTTTTACAACGACCAACTAACGTTACCGGTACTCCGTCCATACAGTCTGTAGCATCAAACACTGATGTCATCACTGTCACTTGTTATGTCACAATGTCTATGACATCATCAATGATGTCATAATGCCTGGGACAAAAATTGAAACAGACAAACATTGCCCACTTGCTCCCTTTTATAGAGACTAGGCATCTCGCGTGCGTATGCACAACACTGGGTAAAGGTTAGCTTTTTTAACACGTTCATGCACAACACTAAACCATATGAAATCAGTTTTATTTTTTTCCAAATTCAATTTATCTGAATTTTGTGTTTTGCTTTTTACACTCATTTTACCATCAGAAATAGTGTCTAATACATGGGGAATTGGGGATGAATAAATGTCCACAATTTAATAAGATAACGTTACTGCAGAGTCCACTGTAAGTGCAGGCAGCTGCGTGTGTGGAAGACGGGGAGAGTGTGTGACATCATTACTGAATTTCAGCCCAATTATGGCTAATTCTGCAGTATTCCATGTTTTACAGTAGATTCCATTTTTATTGGTCAATTCCGGTGATTCCGTCTGCGATTCTGTTATATATACATATGGCTCTAACTAAAGTTTAGAGAAATTGTTTGGTTTAGGGTTAAATAAGATAAAAACATGACATGTGGCTTACAGTTGAAATGTAGAATTTGAAAAACAACCTTACTGGCCACCATTTTATTTCAGACGCTGTGGGAGGGACTAAAAAAGGGTTACCCAGTGTGCTAAAAGCCAAGGGGTCATCATGACCAAACGTCCGTATTACAGACCTCATCATCAGTCACATTGTAGTGCAGAGATGCATTTCTGCATGTGTGTCAAGGGCAACTGTTCACCTCGTACCGTAATGCACCAGTGTGTTCCAACTCTAATCCATCACACATTAGCAAATCAATTATTACACATATGGACACCAATCGAGGCCAGTCGGTCCAGTCTGACCAGCTGACTGAAAACATTATGTTTGAATGCAGTTACATTAAAGTTAAACCCAGTTTACTTGGTTTTAAGCGTTCGTTACATCCATCCATCTACTGTATCTTCAACTGCTTATCCCGGAGTCGGGTCGCAGCGGTAGCAGATCCAGCAGGGGGCCCCAAACTTCCCCTTCCCTGGCCATAGTTAACTGGCTCTGACTAGAGGATCCCAAGGCGTCCCCAGGCCACATTAACCAGCTCTGGGGGATCCCAAGGCATGCAGGCCAAAGTGGTGGAAATGAGGGAGGGACAAGCGCTGCTTCACACACACGCACGCACACATGCACACACACACACACACACACACACACACACACACACACGCTGCTTCACACACACGCACGCATGCACACACACACACACACACACACACACACACACACACACACACACACACACACACACACACACACACACACACAGAACAGGTGACCAGAGGAGGCACTATGTCTGTACTACTCACTACCCTAATTATCTCGCATTCGCATTCCTCCTAACTTCATTGCGGGAGGTGTGACATGAGGTGTGACATGAGGGTTCTTTCTGGGGGTCTCTATTCTAAAATAGGCAAACTGACATTAGGGGTACACGTGAAGGGGGGGGTCGGCGGATACGAGTGTCGGTTCCTTTTTTAAGCGGTCGTCAGAGAGAGAATGAGAGACTTCACTGCTCATTACAGTATGTTGTGGTGCAACACTTTCACTGACACACACACACACAGCCTACTGTAGTGTGCGGTCGGCCCTGTGGTTATGAGAGCATTTTAACTGCTCATTAATCTCTCTCTCACACGCGCACACACACACGCACACACACACACACACACACACACACACACACACACACACACACACACACACACACACGGCGCTGTCCAAGGTGGTGAAGTGCAGCCAACAAGATAATATGCTCAGCTGCTTTGGTTCTTTTGGAGAACTGAAAGTTTCTTTTAACCTATTGATCTTATCAACATAAATAAAGCTAATAACTCTTTGTGATTAGAATAACGCTTCTTGTTAACCTTGAAGGCATCTGGATTCATGTGAGATCATGAGAGACAAATCCATCTAGCCATGAGCCAAGCTGTAGGTACAGTAGGCTGCACAGCTCACACCAGGTCATTCCAACCAATCAGCGGCAGCTAGGGGCGGGCTTTAGGTGTGACGACATTGACAAGCGTTTATTTGTTCACTTCTTCAGCTATAATGGCGGCGGAAACGAAGAATAGAAAATAACGCCTATTTGGATTTTCAGTTTTAGAGGACCAGAGCTAACCGGCCACTCAGTTTAGGTTTAGCCATCGACGCTTCGGCGCCAAGTTGATCTGATTGGTTGCCCGGACGGTGATAGACAGAGGGTTCATCCAATAACCTGCCAAGTAGCTTTTTGAATGTGACTGCCCCTTTCCATATCGAGAATAGTGTATAGAGCCTGCACACCTATGCAGGTTTAAGTTACGTCCTCATTGGCTTCAGAAACAGAAGCTTCCAGACTGGATCAAAAGGACAAGTTCTAGAAAGTCTTGTTTGCTGCATCTACACTTCATTAATTAATAATTCATTAATATCTAGACCACACTATTGTACCACCTGAAAGTCAGGACATTTTAGTGACACATTATAGTCACTTTATGCAAAGTTGATATACTGGACTATCCAAATAAAGTGTGATCGTCTAACTCTTTGGTTGACATAACTGTCAAGCAGCAGATTTGGACTTGTTTGATCACCACTGTTGATAGCATCACTTCAGATTTGGTGGTTTGTTTGGTGGTGAAAGCATCTGGTTTGCCACTTTGCTGAGACAGTAGAGGACAGAGGAGCATCTGTTGATTCCATTCTGACAAGATCATTATTTGTGCAACAAACCAACATGACCCTGACATTTCCATCAAGGTGGGATGTGGTTGTATACAGATTCCTAGTTGCAGTATAGTATATAGTATATATCGGCATTGTATTTGACAAACATTGATCCCTGCATGCCTACTATCACATTGTTTAGAATGGCCACAGTGTAAACAGAAAGCTTTGTTCAAACATTCTAATTTTTTCCCTTTTCCAGGATCTCCCGCAACCCTGGTTGAAAGACAACAAATCCCTGAAGCCAATTGAATTCCTGGGATCAGGAACCACCTGACATGGACCACTGACATGGACCACCTGACCTGTTCAAACTCAACAAGCCAACGGACTTGTTCACATGGCCACATTGCCACGGACTGCTGAAGTCACGCTGAAGTCACCTACAGGTTCACGAAAGGGAAATTCACCATAGACAATGGAAATATTTGGGCTTTTAATGCATTAGCCATGATTGGCCAACAGAAGAAACAGAAGAAAGATCAAAGGTAGCGAAGTAGGAAGACTAAGTTGATAAATAACTATAAACTATATTACCTCTATCCATTAAAAGGGAAAAAGCTCAAACCTAATCCATGTACAGTAACAAGCTTTTGGCATTACAGACAAACACAAACCAATTTTGGCATAATCGCTAATGTTTTGTTGAGTTGACTCGGACTTAGGGTTAGGGTTAGGACTTACCACAGTTTAGGGTTAGGGTTAGGACTTACCACAGCTTATAACAAACTATTTCAGCTGCCGACAGGTGCGAGTTATAGAATTAAAGCCAATGTGTTTGTTTCCAAACGTTGGGATTTGGACCAGAGGCTTTGCTGCATGTCACATCTCTGCACAACCACAGCTGGCACCATCACAAAGGTCCAGCTGTGCACAAATCATTTCTAAAAAACATGTCTGAAAAAAGATTGTTGTCTGTCAATTCACTCATGTTGAATCAAAGTGAATGGTCCAATAGATTTGGGGAAGCTTGAGAAGAATACTGGGAATATTTAACTAATTAAATATTAGTTATAAATAAAATAAATCAATAAATCACTTCAGTGAGAAAGGGAAAGGGAATGCCCTGAACAGCAACCAGCATCCAGGTATCAAATACAAGTGAAGGGATACCTTGTTTCAGAGCCTGTGCAGCTTCTGTGGCACGTCTTAATTGCCTCGTTAAGGGTGTGGAGAACACAATCTCTCTCTCTTCCTCTCACTCTCTCCCACCCTCTCTCTCTTCCTCTCACTCTCTCTCCCTCCCTCCCTCTCTCTCTCTTCCTCTCTCTCTCTTCCTCTCTCTCTCTCTCCCTCCCTCTCTCTCTCTTCATCTCTCTCCCTCTCTCGCTTCTTCTCACTCTCTCTCTCTCCGTCCCTCCCTCTCGAGGACGAGGCCTAAGGCAATACTATGCCTATTAGGGCTGTCACTTTTCATTCGAAATTCGAATGCAACTTCGAATGTGGGGGAGGGGTTCGTGTTCGATATGTAAATTGACTATTCGAATTTTAATTTTTTTTTTTTTCTTTTTTTTTTTTTTTATGAACCAAAATTAACCAACTGCTGCTTGCTGGTAATGTTAATCCCATGTCAGAGAAAGTATCCAGATTTGTCGCGTTAGTCTCTTCTGAGAAAGATTGTCTCCAGGGTCTGAAAAGTTGTCTCGAGTTGGATGCAGCCAAGTTTGTGAGGCAGTGTTGTGACTGTGAGCGTCCAAGCTAACACGTCGGGCTGATGCCCGGTGGCCTGCAGTGGGTTGCACCAGCTGTGCGTAAGTTGAAACGTAAGCTAGTTTGAACGTAAAGTCTCACTAAGTCAGAGTTTACGCACTACTAAAAATATTTGGGTTGCACCAAGTGAAATAGTTACAACGTAGGCATAAGTTAGAACTTAAAATTTACACCTACGTCTTACTAGGTGTAAAGTCCTCCGTAAAATAGCAGTTGGCACGGATTGCAACTTGGCACCGTGGCGCATCGTTGTTTTGCGTCCGCAACGCGCTCTCCGTGATAAATTACACCCTTTGATATTTATGACTCACGCTTTTGTTTCCCACAAGCTGCAGCACTGCATACAAATTAAAATAACCGCAACAATTTAGTGAGGCAGCCAGGATGGTGGTATAGCCTACAATACTGATGAAGAGCTCACAGATAAACGTTAACAGTAATATGAACCTAAACGAACGTTACTCAATAACGTTCTCATTTGATTAGTGTTGATGAAATATGAAAGCACTAATTTGCGGTGGGCAACATGTCCTGTTTTCACTCCACTTAAACAACCGTAAATAAACACCGTTTCCACCGTGCTTTTCACTGATTGGTCACAGATACTGTACACGTCATTGTCTGCAACACTATTTTGGTTAGTATGGACTTTAGGGTCTACTAGTTAAGATGTACCGTACGTCTCCGTGGTGCAACCAAACAAAGACACAACTTTAGTGTCAAACTAACTAGTTTGAACGTAGCAGTTAGTGTGGACTTTACACCCTAACTTAAGACAGAACTTACGTTCAGCTGGTGCAACTGGACTGAAAAAAAAAAAAAAAAAAAAAAAACTTCGAATATATTCGAACGAATTTCGGGCAATTAAAGTTCGTTCGAATTTTATTTTGGGAAAAAGTGACAGCCCTAATGCCTATAGTATAGTATATAGTATATATTTTTATTTTATTTTATTTAACCAGGCAAGTCATTAAGAACAAATTCTTATTTACAATGGCGAATATAGCAGTGTTTCCCACAGGATTTTGAGTTGTGGTGGGTGGACCACAGGACCGGTCTACATTTTTCCATAAAATGCATCAATTTGGTGCACTTTGAGAGCAAAGTTAAGTGAACGTCAGAATGCCTCCATGTTTATGCTTGGTGCTCTCTTCCTTTTGTTTGATATGGGCTTCTCTGTAATCTGGTAAATTATAGACTATGCAATGCAAATAATTAATAAATGCATTTCCAAACGGTTTGAAGTGATTTCATTTTTAATTGGCGCTATTAAACCACAAACATTCATTGTTATAAAGCCTGTTTTGTTAATACAAATGTATGTACCAAAGCTGGAGTTTTATACCGCTTCTTCTTCTTCTTTTTTTTTTTAGAAAGTGTCATCCGGTGTGTGAGATAACGTTAGTCAAGGCCGTTTAACATTACGAATAGTGAGGTTATATAACAGTTATATCATGTTTTGTCAAATCTGTTTCAAACCCCGGTGTACTGTAGCACAGTGGTTCTCAAATGGGGGTCCGGGGACCCCCAGGGGTCCGTGGCACTTTTGCAAGGGGGTCCGCGAAAAGTTTTCAGGAAAATAAAAATAACTTTTTTGTTGTTGCAAAAGCTTCATAGTTCAATGAAAATATTTGATGCTTTAAATCTAAAATGGTTCATGGATTATATTCTACTCTAACAAACCTATCAATTAAAAAGTCAAGCACGTTACCGTGGAAACAATTAAGCTTAGCCCAAAATCACAAATCAGAATGTATGTAGGTATATTTTCTATCTTGTCAGGGGGTCCTTGGCTGAAAAACATTTGAGAACCTCTGCTGTAGCATACAGCATACAGTAAAAAAAATTGCGGCCCACTCGAGGGCGATCACGGCCCATGGGTAAGTTAGGGTTACCAGTTTCCTAGTCTCTTAAAACAGACTGTCTCATCTACATCCAGCGAATGCAGCTATACACAGTCTGTACGTTACACCCCCAGAACATGCACAAGGAAGTTGGGAAAAAAACCTTCAGACAGGAAAGAAGTTTGACGGAATCCGACCAATCACGACACGTGTGTTAGCAGCCGACTTGAGCTTTCTTCCTTTCGTGAAATGACGATCCTCCGTGACCGAAAAGACTCTCCCCTCCCGCATCAGGCCAGCAAATCCCCTCCTCTGCTCACGGGCTCAGAGATGATAGAACACAGATGATAGAACACAGAGAGCCTCACCAGGCTAAATCCTCTTACATAAAACAACAAGGGACATCTGGACATTTCAGTTCAGCCAGCCAACAAAAGCCACCATCGGTGGCGTCTCATAATAGCACAGATATTCCACCCCCATGTTTCATGTTTATGGGATTAAACGATGAGTATATATACTGTATATACGGCCAAAGTGACCACCTACTTCCTTTTTCAGCTACACACTAGCCGTGAAATTTGATCAATTTAAAATAATTTAAAAGACATGTTGTGTCTGTGGGTGGGAAGCCGGATTAGGGGTATGTGTCCTGATTGCTGCACTAGCGCCTCCTCTGGTCGCTCGGGGCGGCTGTTCAGGGCGGAAGGGAACTGGTGGGAATAGCGTGATCCTCCCAGGTGCTACATCCTAGGCTCGCCCACTGCGCGGCCTCGTCCGCCCTGCAGCTTGCATACGCAGCTCGGCTGCTGCGTGGCCTTGCCTTCCCTATTGGCGAGCGCACAATGTCTCCCTCTCTCTCTCCCCCTCTCTGTCAGTCTCTCACTCTCTCTGTCTCTCTCTCTCCCTCTCTCCCCCCTCTCTCTCCCTCTCCTCCCTCATGTGTGTGTGTGTGTGTCACTGATGACATCATCAGTGATATCACAATGATGTCTCAATGCCTACCTATGTATAACAGCGCTGATGACACATCATCAGTGATGGTATGACATCCTTGATGACATCACTGATGATATAGGTAATTAGGGCAATCATCTAATAAAAAGATCCGGCTCCGTCAGGGTTCCCTTTACACCCCCTGAAAGTTTCAGCCCGATCACACGTAAAGCAGCATAGCTGTGGCCGGCACAAAAATTGAAACAGAGAACAGTATTGCTAGAATGACATCACTGATGACATCAGTCGCTGATGACATCACAATTGCTATAGAGTGACATCACTCACCATCAGTGTCTGTCACAAATTGCTGCCTGGCATACTAGGTTTCGCCTAGTTTGCCAGGCATGAGGTGGTAATGCAACATAAATGATGCCAACTGCCGTAAAAACACCACAGAAAAAGAAGTTTGCCAGACAGCTGAGTGCCAGCCTAAATCTGGCTGTCTGAAACTGACTGACTGACTGACTCACAACCCTGAAGTGACATCATCAGTGATTTTTGCCAGGCAGCCCCCCTTTCGCGTTAATGTGCTTGGCCTCTGGTCTCTGCGTTGCTGAAACTGAAACTGTTTTTATTTTGATCACTGTATATATTTTTATTTTTATTATATTCAAGTGTACAACAGAATTAGTCAGGGGTTTCCAGAACAACCCACATTCTCCCACACCCTCCCTCTACCACTCATATCAACACGAAGGGAACAGATATAGTACAATACAATAAAATACAATACAAAAATGAAATAAAAAATAAATGGATAAGTCAAAGTTACAGGGTTCATTCATCATGTCAGAATTGTCCATTACCTCAGTAGGGCTGTGCGATATGGTAGAAAGCAATATCCCGACAGTCACAATATACATCACATGACTGCAACTCTGACTTCACCTACACTCTGGCCGAGGCTGTGGGAGTGACTTTGACGTGGAGAGGAGTCCTGAGACTGGGACGGCTGTGCAGGGTGGGAGGAGTCCTGAGACTGGGACGGCTGTGCAGGGTGGGAGGAGTCCTGAGAGGGACGGCTGTGCAGGGTGGGAGGTTCTTAATGACATCCGACACCCGCATTAGCAGAGTGGTGTAGTAAGAGAGTGGCGATAAATGGAGGTCCAAAATGCGGATTCAGGAAGGCTGCTCGTGCTACGTTTGAAGGTAAAGCTGATAATATACAATTTGATTATTTAAACGTCTTAGCCTTTCAAAGTACATACATACAAACGGTCCACTCTGCTGCAGCGCTCCTTAATCCAGAACCTTACTTCCCAGAAGTTCCTTTTTGCCAAACGTTCCTTTTGCAATGTAAAAAAACTGGTCCATTGGAGTTAACAAAGATGTCGCAACTCTTCTATTCTACTGCTCTGGGCAGCAGGCTCTGCGGTGGGCGTGGCCTCGGCAGCAGGCTCTGCGGTGGGCGTGGCATCGGCAGGGGGTTTCTCTGCCTGCGTCTTTAGCTCCACCACCATGTCACCCGTCGCTCCTTCCTCATACTCGCCAGAGACTGCCGGCTCCGGACATGGTGTCTGTTCGTAGAAGGGAGCAGGCGCTTCCTGAGGACCCGCAGGGCCTGCGGGACCTCTGGGCCAGATGTCCCGCCCCTTGCCCTCCCTGGCCGGTACTGTGGGAGTGTCTTTGACATGGGGGAGGAGTCCTGAGACGGCTGGGACGGCCCTGCTAGGTGGGAGGTTCTTAATGACTTCTGACACCCAGGGGAAAAGCATGTTTTCCTCTAGAGTGGTGGCGGTGGGTAGGGCAGCGGGCTTTGCGGTGGGTGTGGCCTCGGTGCGGGTTTTCTCTGCCTGCTTGTCAGCTGTGTGCGTGTCTACCTGCATCTCCACCACCCTCGCCTCCATCTTCAGCTCCACGACGGTGTCACCCGCCGCTCCTTCCTCATCTTTGCCAGGAACTAGCAGCTCTGGACACGGTCTCTGTTCATAGAAAGGAGCAGACACACCCTGAGGGAGAGCCCTGGGCCGGATGTCCCGCCTGTCGCCCTTCCTGGCCGAGCGGGTCTTCGTCTCCTCGACGTTCAGACGCACGTCACCTCTGAACCTGACGGGCCTGTTGCTGAGGATCTTCTGTACGGGCTCAGAGTCATCAAAGACCACAAAGCCAAAGTTTGGCAGGTTCCCTCCAGTTTTGATCCTCAGCTCCAGGACTGTACCATGCTGTTCAAAGAACTCCTTGAGCTCGACCTTGTCCACATCATGCGGGATGTTTCCCACAAACAGCTGGTGGGCTTTGGGGTACCGGACGAGCCTGCGCACCTCCGACTCACCCTGCTCGCCCTCCTGCACTGGCCTGGGCCCTCGGATGTCGCGCCTGTCGCCTTGCCCTGCCCTGTTGTCCTCCCTGGCCGACGGGGTCTTCATCTCCTCCACGTTCAGACGCATGTAGCCTCTGAACTTGATGGGCCTGTTGCTGAGGATCATCTGTACGGGCTCAGAGTCATCAAACACCGCAAAGCCAAAGTTTGGCAGGTTCCCTCCGCTTTTGATCCTCAGCTCCAGGACCGTACCATACTGTTCAAAGAACTCCTTGAGCTCGGCCTTATCTACATCATGCGGGATGTTTCCCACAAACAGCTGGTGGGCGTCAGGGTACCGGGTTACTCTGCGCACCTCCGACTCACCCTGCTCACACTCCTGCACATGTCTGGGCCCTCTGGCAGCAGGCGGCTGTTGGCAGAAGGCACGAACCACGTCAGGAGAGGGAACCCTCTCGTCCATCTCCTGCACCTTGTCCTCAGACTCTTTGGGAGGCTGTTCTGAGTTGCCGAACACATCGTCTTGGTAACGAAACATGTCATTGTAGACGTAGAAAGTGTTGGCGACGGTAACGTCGGGTGCCAGCACAAAGGTCTGCATGAACTTCCTCATGGGCTGCATGTTGTTGGATAGCTCGCCCATCACCTGCACTAGCACGCCTTTGTTCAGCGTGGCGCAGGCATCCACGTGCCTGATCTTGGTGTTACAATCCCGGAAGCTAAGGGCCATCACCTTCTTATGGATCTCAGATTGTCCATAAACAGTCTCTGGTCTGTCGATGCTGTCCAGGCCGCCATGCCCATAGGAGGAGTTATTGCCATAAAACCTGTGCATGTAGTTTGGGGCCTGGCTCAGGAGTGTGTAGTAACATTGGACAAAGTCTCGCCCGACCAGCTGGGCACTTCGCTCCGCCATCAGAATTTCATTAGTCAGGTGGAAACATGTGTAATCAATTGGACTATAGACTCTGCAGGGAAGGATTTGTGACATCACTGATGATGTCATAAATCCTTGATTTTGTCATCATTGATGCATGTCTACGCATAGTGACATCATCAGTGATGTATGGCCGATGTTGTGAGATTTTCTATTTAACTCAAATAACTCAAACTAGTAAAAATGATTTATTACAGAAAGGAAAAACGCGTGATCACGGGTTATCCTCCTAGGGCACCTCCTCCCTGGTCTCCCTAAAATAGGCACTGCTACTGCAGTCACAGCTCCCCCTCAGCCTAGGAGGATTAAGTTCACCACAACGATGATGTCACAGTGTTTCAGTTCATAGGCCATACCAGATTCCGGTACCACTCAAGGTGGCAAAACTTGCTTATAATTTGTGGGCGGCCATTGAATTCAAATGAATCAATCGTCCATAATCTTGAAATCAGATAAATATCTGATAGGCTAGGCACTAGGCAGGCTAAGCTACACAACAAACTGGATGCAAGGAACTGGATGCGCCGTATTACCAAACAGAAGAAGAAGAAGAAGAAGTACATCCGGGGCAGGTCATAACCTGCCCCGGATGTACTTCTTCTTCTTCTTCTGTTTGGTAATACGGCGGAACAGAAGAAGACCAAGTACATATACCATGGTCCCACACCGCCCTCCAAAGGTCTCTCCTGGCACTAAGCATTTTTGTGCCGGCGTCCCGAAGACAGCATGAGCGGCATACCGCGCATGCGCTGTGGAAGTAACTCGGTGCGGATTTGCTTTGAAAATGATGTTTCACGTAACTATGGATTATTATTTCATCACGTCGTGAGTACCCGGTGTCACAACATGTACACAGAGCAGGGCTGGGCAATTCTTTTTCATGGGGGGCCACATGAGAAACCCAGATTGTTGCCAGGGGCCGAACAAATATTGTCATGCTGTAACTCAGGGATGGGCAACTTTAATGATAGAGAGGGCCACAAAAAAATGCTTTGCTGAGGGCTGGGGGCCGAACGGCGCCGGCGTGGAAAATTTGGGGCATTTGAAGGCAGGTTTAGAGGAATAACTCATTTTAAATGAACAGTTTTGATGTCATTATTCAGTCTTAACCACCAATATTTGATCCTTTTCTCACTCGCTCCTATGTCACCACCTGCTCTCCCTGCAGGGCTTGAAATTAACTTTTTTGACCACCTGTCCGTCAGACCGCCTTGCAACAATACCAACCCCGTGCAATCCGTAAACTCTTTTGAAGAAAATAAACCCGTATACGGCTCTTAGTGGCTTCTGAAGAAAAAATGCCCCATAAAAAATTTGTTGATAATTAAAAGAGTCGTTTTATACTTTGAGTGACACCCGGAAAAAATTCCCCTGGGTTTAACAGCTGCCGGGGTCCCCATGCAAGTGGATGGGAATTTTCCTTTCTTGGCTGCATGGCGTCACGTGACTTGCAATACAGAGCTTCGCCACCATGTTCAAATGGCTTCACAGCCCAGTCAAAAGATGTCAAAAGTCAAAAGATTGTTAGAATATGAACATAACCAACAAAAATTAAATTTTTTAAATGATTTATTTTATTTTTTATTTGTAAACGTGCAATACTTCCAGCATCCACCAGAAGGTGCTGTAGCACCCTCACGGCACACACAGTGTGACAGCGGCTGCTGTGACCCATCTCCCCGTGTGACCCATCTCCCTGTCTGACAGCGGCTGCTGCCAGAACCGTATAATGACCTCGTAACAGCGTGTGCACAGACACGCACGCACGCACGCACGCACGCACGCACGCACACACACACACACACACACACACACACACACACACACACACACACACACACACACACACACACACACACACACACACACACACACACACACACACACAATGGCCCCATAACAGCAGCGCGCAGCCGGACTCTGAGATTCATATTGGCTTTTATTTCTTCCAGCTGCTGGAGGTAAAGTGAGTAATGAGCTGTTTTCTCCAGAAGGCGCAGGCAGCAGAGGAGAGGAGGAGAGGAGAGGAGGAGAGGGGGAGAGGAGGAGAGGAGGGGAGGAGAGGAGGAGAGGAGGAGAGGAGGAGAGGAGGCGGTGCTACCGAGGCTCAAACTGCATATTTTAACAGTGTTTTGCTACAGGGTGACAAAAGGTTTGGGTGTAATCTCTGCTGAAAAAGTGAAAATGCTTCTGCAGGGTACAGTAAGAGGGGGGAGAGACGAGGCAGCTTCATTCATCCAGCAGTTCATACAGAGGCAAGTCAGGTAATATAGGCTACAGTCAGTAGCGGAGCGTACGCCGGGGCAGAGGGTGCGGCCGCCACGGGCCCACTCGTCAGGGGGGCCCATCAAAAAAAAAAAAAAAAAAAAAAAAAAATTTTTTTTTTTTTTTTTTTTTTTTGCAGGCCAGGCCACTGGGCCCGGCTGGCAACCTGTGTTTTTATTTTTCTTCTTCAGAACAAGCTTGTCTGTAAAGTGGCTTCACTGTAGTCTTTCTTGGACATAATATTACTTGGCTCAATGAGTGACAAATTGTGTTTTCGGATTTTTTATCAGCTATTTTACAGTTGTGACTTAAAATGACTTTATTTAATAAAGTCAGTGGTGTGAGTCTGAGAGGAATTCAATCAATAGACAATAACATTGGTGTGTTTAAAATGAGATATTCCACTAAATATGGCTAAAACCGATTCAAACATGCAAAAAAGGCACATTTTTCTTCGCGGCCTGGCAGGCCCGGTTCTATGGGGGTGCAAAAGCATGCATTGCACCCTTATTTTAATTGTCTGCATGCTCAGTTGAAAAGTAAAAAAAAAAAAATGTTTTATAAATGCTACAGCTGCACACTTACTGTTTAAACTTGAATTATAGTTGTTGTTTTTCTTTGTTCTTTGATGTGATTTTATGGCTTTTTGGCACCTATATGTAACCTTTTAAGGTTGAGATAATTGTATTATCATTATATGGTCCAAATATTTCAGTAAAGCACTTGAAACACTTGAAATATTCTTGCTTGGGTGGTATCATTCTACTTGAAATGATGGTCAAATGCATTATTTTTAGTAAAATAACATGTCAAATTTGTGGGCCCGGCCTTCGGCCGGGCATCTGCACCCCTTCCTATCTAGGATGCACCCCTAGTCATCTTGTTCTGGAACCGGCCCTGCGGCCTGGCCTGGCCTTAAATTTTTTTTTTTTTTTTTTTTTTTTTTTTTTGATGGGGCCCCCCTAAGAGCTTCGCCCCCTCTGGGCTGATAGGGTCGCTCCGCCCCTGGCTACAGTATGTGGCGAACCATGCCTATCAGAACCGGTGTCATGCCGAGTTTTGCACCCCCGCCGAGAATTGCATCCCCACCTTCCAGGAGCATATTGTAATGATTTATACGGAAACTTAACTGTTTAAAAATGATATAATTGTCTGGGTAGACGTGATCTCCAAGCCAGGGGGTCTGTCCTGGCTCATGGAGACCGACTTTGATGCATTGGATCCGCGTGGAGGTGACTTCCATGCTTGGGGGCTCTCTTCTGGCTCATGGAAGCCGACTTTGGTGCTTAAAATCCGGGTACAGAGGACCTCGAGACCTGGGGATCTCTCCTGGCTTTATGGAGGGGGGTGCAAATCTCTAGCCTAGGTAAACCCAGCCACCACGTGACCTGCTCTCTCAGTTCCCAGTCACTACCAGTCATAGTGACTGAGAACAGGTCTGAGAGCAGGTCACGTGGGGGATGGGTTTACCCAGGCTAGCAAATCTCGGCAGTTTGTACCTGCCGAGATTTGCATCCCTGTTTTTAAGTTAAAACAGTCCCAAAATATGGTGGGGGTGCAATTCTCGGTGGGGGTACAAAACTCGGCATGACACCAAGCCTTCTATAACTTCACCCACCCACCCACGCACACACGCACACAGGCAATAAACCCAAATGTAAAATATATATTATACATACTGATCAAACCTGGTCCAAAACCAAATAACTAGAAATCATGCAATGCTGGGATCAAGTGAATAAAACAGCTTAAAAAGAAATGTCCCACTCTAACACACACACACACACACACACACACACACACACACACACACACACACACAAACTATAGCCTACCCTACTGTACGTGCAAGTCTGATAGGTCTCTCTCTGTGCGCACTGCGTGCGTCTTTACGCATTGGTGAGGGCGTAAACAGGCTATTGGAAAGACTACATGCCCAAGATCTATGATGAGTTGTCTTCCACAGCCAGCTTAGGTCGCTGTATCGTTACACACAATAATTACTCCACTACTCCTCCTCAGCTATGAAAATTACATCAGGCTACATAAACAAGTGGCTGTCACTGTGAATCACACAAACTCCCCCTGCACACACCGACAGCAAGCTGCCCCAGCAACACCACCAGCAATAAAATAAAATAAAATAATAACTTACCAATGACGTTCACAGTAGTTCACTTGAAGACAAAACCCAAATCCACCAAAAAGCAACAAGCACCCACCGCACAGCACAGCAGTAATACCGGTATATAGCCTCGTGTGCCCAACTCGAACTGCATGTAAACTAAGGGTAGAGTTCCCAGTTGCTAGCCTGGAAATGGCGAAAATATAGCTTTTTGCAGGTTGATAGCTCTAATTTTATCCTTTGGTTTGAACCATGGATGTATTAAAAGAACGGTTTGAATAGGCATCTTGAAAACTCCGCCACACTTCCTAGTTGTCCGAAATCTCTGAATAATCATTAACTCCTCCCTCTTGTCGTCCATCTCGTCTCCTGGTTGGCTTGGATTCGCGAATCCCTGGGAATATCCCACCCACAACTCAACTAATTGTGATTGGCTAAAGGCCCAATTATACTCCATTTTCATCCGTAAATAAGGGCGTCCGTTTCAAACGGTGTAATCGTCACTGCCCACATACTTCCATGCGTCTTTCACGTTGGTATCATGTTAAGCAATATATCCACCAGTGGGCAGTAGAGAGTCAAATGTATGAGTGTGTATGTGGTTTTCCTCCGTTGCATGCGTATCCGTAAGCTTTCAGATGACGGACAGAAAACGGACAAAATTAACGCAGAGTATGGACAGAAGGCTCTGTCCGTCTCCGTCTTTAACGTTGAGTATAATTGGGCCTTAACTCCACAACTCAATCGAATTCTGATATCTCTGGTATTTCAGTGAATAAATACTAATAAATAACAAATACAAATAATTTATTAAGGGGAAAATTATTTTCTTTTCAATTTCTTGGGCCAATGGGCCTTCAGCCTTCAGAGGAACAGTTTCTCTTTCTCTCTCTCTGTGGTTCTTCTCCCATGGAGCTGTTTAATGACAATGACACAGGGTCAGATACACACACACATACAGTACACATACGTTTTCCGTGCATGTCATTGGCTGTCATCACCTGTGTTGCATTCAGGTAACACCCTAAATTACATGCTATACAATTGAGAGCATTCTCTTTGATATCAACATTACCACAAAACAAAAAAGAAATAAAAAGTAAATAAGGAAATAGAGGAGGAGCAAATTCATTTTATGGGCTATCACTATAATTTATTTGATCCATCCATTTTCATTTCAATAAAAAGGAAAATCCTTCAAGTTTTTCTCCTCGCCTCTCATTGTTACTACGTGCCCCGCACCCCCGTCGAAGCTTCGAATCTTTTTGAATAATTGTCACTGAAGCTTCCAAGCCCAAAAATGGTATTCGGGGGCAGCCCTACATTCTTCTATACATTATAGAATGAATGGGGACATATCACAATTATGAAAAAAAAACATGGTCATGTTTAGTTCGAGCTAAAAAAAAAACTAAATCCCTTTTGAGGATTTTGGGCCTGTACTAATTGCCCCCCCCCCCTTCCCACACACCTTTGAAATTGAAATGCCATCCCTGTAGTAGCATAACAGTATTACTAGAATCAGTATTCCCCAAAAACATAATTGCAGTTGTCAGTGACACAACTTGTAAATCAAAAACATCACAAAGAAATTTGTAAACCATATTTCTTTATTAAAGATTAAGAAACTCCAAGCAGCATATTCATAAATAAAATAAGGGTTGCCCTTAGATGTACAGTGAGATAATATATATATGACAGTTTGTTTTTATCATTTATTGGGGTGTAGGGTAGCCAGGCAGTGACCCTTCCCCCCCGAGCTGGAGTTTAACAACAACAAACTTCCTGTGCGCTTCCTGCTTGCCGTTGCCGACCAATCAAAACCTCAGGGTTTCCACACTCAGTCAGTCAGTCAGTGCTTCAGGTTGTGGGACACAGTGCGCATGGCGAGGTCACTTTGGTTCGTAATAGTAACTAGGTTTTAACATATCTGTGTACGGTCTGCTCAGGAGAAAGCGTTGTGAGGTCGACGGTCCGCTTAATGCCAAAATCCAGACACTTCTATCGAAACATAATGTCACACGTCACCTTTCCTGCTTGTCTGTTTCTGGACAAGAAGAAAAACGTGGCTATACTCAGTCAAACGAGGAAAGTGGATTTTAAAACCGATGTGTTTGGATTAGAGTTGCAATGATTAATTGATTATTTGTCAACTAAAAGCAATCGCCTAATCTACTTTGATCGATTAATTGATTTGAGTAATATAAAAAAGTCGAAATTATCTGATTCCAACTTCTTAAATGTTAATCATTTCTGGTTTCTTTACCCCTCTATGACAGTGAACTGAATATCTTTTGGTTGTGGACAAAAGACATTTGAGGACATAATCTGAGGCTTTGGGAAACACTCATTTTATAGACCAAATAACTAATCGATTAGTCAAGAAAATAATCAACACATTAATCGACAATGAAAATATTTGTTAATTGTAGCCATAGTTTGGATTGTTATTCACCTTATGTTTCTCAAGAACCAGGGTGCTGGGATGCTGCGTAACATGAGATTTCTGGTGAGGGCCTATTGTAAGTACCTATTTTATTAGATTTGAGTTGGAGCAAGTTGTGACAGACGTCTGCCATGAAATGAGATTATTGTTCTTTTGGTTTAACTGATATGTACAACCGAGTGTCATCGGTGAACAATGATAGGAAAATGTGTCCAAAGCTGCAAATAATATGGCCCAGGGGAAACCTATACATAAAGAGAATAGGAGAAGTTCCGAAATTGACCCCTGGGGTACACAAGACAATGTGCCAAATTGTAGTTGCTCATAGCAACACCATCTACAAAAAAATAATACTCGTAGGTTATTTTCGGCCATTTTCGCATGTCATCTACCCAATCAGTAATAAGATAACAAATAGCACTTTATTAATCGGGGTTAGGGTTACGCCATCTGTTCACTACACTTAGTGTTTCCATATTTCATTCATTGTTTCCATATTGATTAACAAACAGACAAGCTAATCAATGTTTAATTAATTAAAATTGCAGTTGAACTCAAACATAGGAAAATGTGGGGAGCAGCATAAGGTGAAAGTCAGAGTTTCTTACGTAATTGGTCACCAAGTGTAGCTGACTTTTTTCCCTTTTGTCCAGATCAATGCACAATACCATGCACGTTGGATCATCACATCATGTCTGCAGCATGTTAAACATCTGGATCATCACATCATGTCTACAGCATGTTAAACATCTGGATCATCACATCATGTCTACAGCATGTTAAACATCTGGATCATCACATCATGTCTGCAGCATGTTAAACATCTGGATCATCACATCATGTCTACAGCATGTTAAACATCTGGATCATCACATCATGTCTACAGCATGTTAAACATCTGGATCATCACATCATGTCTACAGCATGTTAAACATCTGGATCATCACGTCTGCAGCATGTTAAACATCTGGATCCACACATGTCTACTGCATGTTAAACATCTGGATCATCACATCATGTCTACAGCATGTTAAACATCTGGATCATCACATCATGTCTACAGCATGTTAAACATCTGGATCATCACATCATGTCTACAGCATGTTAAACATCTGGATCATCACATCATGTCTACAGCATGTTAAACATCTGGATCATCACATCATGTCTGCAGCATGTTAAACATCTGGATCATCACATCATGTCTACAGCATGTTAAACATCTGGATCATCACATCATGTCTACAGCATGTTAAACATCTGGATCATCACATCATGTCTACAGCATGTTAAACATCTGGATCATCACGTCTGCAGCATGTTAAACATCTGGATCCACACATGTCTACTGCATGTTAAACATCTGGATCATCACATCATGTCTACAGCATGTTAAACATCTGGATCATCACATCATGTCTACAGCATGTTAAACATCTGGATCATCACATCATGTCTACAGCATGTTAAACATCTGGATCATCACATCATGTCTACAGCATGTTAAACATCTGGATCATCACATGTCTACAGCATGTTAAACATCTGGATCATCACATCATGTCTACAGCATGTTAAACATCTGGATCATCACATGTCTACAGCATGTTAAACATCTGGATCATCACATCATGTCTACAGCATGTTAAACATCTGGATCATCACATCATGTCTGCAGCATGTTAAACATCTGGATCATCACATCATGTCTACAGCATGTTAAACATCTGGATCATCACGTCTGCAGCATGTTAAACATCTGGATCCACACATGTCTACTGCATGTTAAACATCTGGATCATCACATCATGTCTACAGCATGTTAAACATCTGGATCATCACATCATGTCTGCAGCATGTTAAACATCTGGATCCACACATGTCTACAGCATGTTAAACATCTGGATCATCACATCATGTCTGCAGCATGTTAAACATCTGGATCATCACATCATGTCTACTGCATGTTAAACATCTGGATCATCACATCATGTCTACAGCATGTTAAACATCTGGATCCACACATGTCTACAGCATGTTAAACATCTGGATTCACACATCATGTCTGCAGCATGTTAAACATCTGGATCATCACATCATGTCTGCAGCATGTTAAACATCTGGATCATCACATCATGTCTGCAGCATGTTAAACATCTGGATCATCACATCATGTCTACAGCATGTTAAACATCTGGATCATCACATCATGTCTACAGCATGTTAAACATCTGGATCATCACATCATGTCTACAGCATGTTAAACATCTGGATCATCACATGTCTACAGCATGTTAAACATCTGGATCATCACATCATGTCTACAGCATGTTAAACATCTGGATCATCACATCATGTCTGCAGCATGTTAAACATCTGGATCATCACATCATGTCTACAGCATGTTAAACATCTGGATCATCACATCATGTCTGCAGCATGTTAAACATCTGGATCATCACATCATGTCTACAGCATGTTAAACATCTGGATCATCACATCATGTCTACAGCATGTTAAACATCTGGATCATCACATCATGTCTACAGCATGTTAAACATCTGGATCATCACATCATGTCTACAGCATGTTAAACATCTGGATCATCACATCATGTCTACAGCATGTTAAACATCTGGATCATCACATGTCTGGAGCATGTTAAACATCTGGATCCACACATGTCTACTGCATGTTAAACATCTGGATCATCACATCATGTCTACAGCATGTTAAACATCTGGATCATCACATCATGTCTGCAGCATGTTAAACATCTGGATCCACACATGTCTACAGCATGTTAAACATCTGGATCATCACATCATGTCTGCAGCATGTTAAACATCTGGATCATCACATCATGTCTACTGCATGTTAAACATCTGGATCATCACATCATGTCTACAGCATGTTAAACATCTGGATCCACACATGTCTACAGCATGTTAAACATCTGGATTCACACATCATGTCTGCAGCATGTTAAACATCTGGATCATCACATCATGTCTGCAGCATGTTAAACATCTGGATCATCACATCATGTCTACAGCATGTTAAACATCTGGATCATCACATCATGTCTGCAGCATGTTAAACATCTGGATCCACACATCATGTCTACAGCATGTTAAACATCTGGATCATCACATCATGTCTGCAGCATGTTAAACATCTGGATCATCACATCATGTCTACAGCATGTTAAACATCTGGATCATCACATCATGTCTACAGCATGTTAAACATCTGGATCATCACATCATGTCTACAGCATGTTAAACATCTGGATCATCACATCATGTCTACAGCATGTTAAACATCTGGATCATCACATCATGTCTACAGCATGTTAAACATCTGGATCATCACATCATGTCTACAGCATGTTAAACATCTGGATCATCACATCATGTCTCCACCATGTTAAACATCTGGATCCACATTTCTAAAAGATTCTGACACACACATTTGATGCAGCCAACTGTTTTGGACCTGTGGCCAAATCCACCATTTCTGACAAATCAACAGGCTACATGGAATTTCTGGATCACATCACATCATGTCTTAAATGAGTCATTTGTTGATGTGAATGCAAATCGAAACCAAATCTGTGATTTAAAATCAGTGGGCCTACTGGAGATGCTAAAAATCAGTGTAGGCGTATACTGTTGTTATTGTACTTTCCTCCAATTTCCATTCAGATATGAATGCCACAGATGGTTGTTTGAAACGAAGATGTTGCAATCTTGGACAAAGTTGAATTACACTCAAGTTAATTTCCACAACGGTGTCTGCTGTCGTTTCACCCTTAAGACCATGATGAGTACCTCTCTTTTTGTGTGTGTGTGTGTGTGTGTGCGCCACCAATAGTATAAGTTGGCATTGTGGATTTTCGGGAACACAGCTTTTCATTGTTCCTCCTGTGTGAATCCATGTGTAAGCATGTGTGCATGCAACTGAGGTCAGATGGAAAGGAACCCTTCAAAGGCTTGTTGTTGGCTCTCTGTAGTCCTAGCTGCTGTTTATGTACTGTACAGTGTATGTGATCAATGTCAACACTTTTCTAAATAACCCATATCTGGACAAATACAAATGAATATGAAGTCAAAACTGATCAGGGCCATATTAAATGCATGTTAATCACACTTATGTACGTAACGTTTATGTGTGGTTCTCCATGTTGTTTATTTCCAATTCTACCTGTTGAAAATAGTTTTTCCAAAAGGCATCAGAGAGAGAGAGAGAAGAAGAATCTACCGTTTTACAAACATAATCTGATTGCTTCTATACAAATACCTGCTAATTCTCCAACAGCGTGAGAGATGGTGATTGCAGTTTGGATAATGACCCCCTCTGTCATCTCTGTGGGTGATAATGGGTCTCATTAGGAATGACTCGCTCCATCTCTCTGATTAAAATATCTGCACTGCTTTTCAAGGAGAAAAACCTTTATAAAAGTTATTTTTACATTAAATCCTCCAGTATAAAAAAATCTATATAGTTAATAATGCGTTCTTCTTTGTTCTTTAAATGTAAAAAATAACTGGTGTTCAACCCTCGCCTGCTGCCAGTTTTTTCTCATCACACAAAGTAAAGGGCATGTTCTGTGGTTATGTTTATGAAAGAGCAAACTTTGTGTTCAGCAAGATCATCTTCACAAATGAGGGCCACCTTTTTTGAATTTTTGAAGCGTAAATGTGATTTTTAAAAATCACGACTTTCAGAAAACGCTTCAAAAGTCATAAAAGTGATCCTCGTTTGTGAAGATTATCTTGCTGAACACAAAGTTCACAGTTTCATAAACTTTTAACCACATACCTTATTTGAGGTATTTCATCAACATCCCCATACAAAAATCCCATTGACTTCCCGACGAGGAAGTGACTTCTGGGTTGGCCTACAGAAACACATCATCTCCGCAGGACTATAAGACAGTGGTGTGTGAAGTGTCGCTGGACTGGTGCCCTGACGCACGCATGCTGCTGCCGGTGTGTAAAGTATATGTTGTGTGTGTGCATATATATAAATGATGTGTGTGTGTAATGTGTGTGTATATATAAATGTGTGTGTGTGTGTGTATATATAAATATGTGTGTGTGTGTGTATATAAATGATGTGTGTAATGTTTGTGTGTGTGTGTGTATATATAAATGTGTGTGTGTGTGTGTAATGTATGGTGTGTGTGTAATGTGTGTGTATATATAATTAATGTGGACGAATGGGGGTGGCTGCTTTGACGCACGTCGGATACTGCTGATGTGTTTTGCACTTTAGACGTTCTCCCTCCATCCCTTCTTCCTCCCTCTCCTCCTGCACCCTTCATTCCTCCCCTGGTGACAAGCAGTGAGTTCCTCCCTCTGCTCTGCATGAACAGCGCCCCCCAAAGGGCAAAGTGAAACTCCTGGCCTGGATAACTATGATCAAAAACAAACAAAAAAACACTACCATAAATTAAAAAAACTCAGCTCAGACTGTGTGAAAACAAACAAATAAACAAACTATGAAACAACAATCAACTTCAGTTTTAGGTACCCCCCTCAACATATGAAAACAAAATGTAGACTTTTGATTGTGGGGAAAAAGCAATGTTATATATTTAATACAATTTTTTTTTTCCATAGATGCTTAAGATATAGATAGGGTTGGTACAGAGGTGCATGACAGCAGGTGTCCCACACTAGAACGTCCCTACAGTGCATCAGTGTGTAGTGTAGTGTAGTGTGTACAGTGTGTATCAGTGTGTAGTGTAGTGTGTGTAGTGTGTATCAGTGTGTAGTCGTCTACATTGATGAGTTGTGGAGAGACATCGTTTAATTTCGGCACTTAGAAAACAATCACAATGAATTTCGCGTCATTGTTTCATATTGAACAAAATGTACAAAGCCATTCAAACAGTCATAACTTTTCGTGTATATATATATATATATATATATATATATATATATATATATATATATATATATATATAATATTTATCTAATTTTGTTTGTTTTTTATAACTCAACTTCAAAAATTGAGAATATTCAAAATACACTATAACCTCACTTCGTTCTCTCAATATTTACAAATATATACAAGGGGGGGAAATGACACCCGCCAACACGCCTGCCTCCCTTTTATAACATTGGTTGTTCTTGAACAGAATAAAAATCTTTTTACTTTGTACAGGTTTTATATTTCCCCCTTATAATTCTTCTTCTACAGACGCCCGGCCCATCCCACAAGCCCAAACCAGACCGATGTCGGGAGAACGATTTATCGGCGGTCCCCGTCAACTGTCCCTCCCACTTCCATCATATGGACGTACTGTGGGTGGCCTCAATGGCTTCGGGTATGGGTCCTGCGGAGGCTGCCTGGTAGGACATTGGCATGGGCGTCTTGCCAGGGCTCTGGCGGAAGAGCCCCCCGTTGGGCGCCCTGTGTTTGCACTGCATGCTGCTGCTGAGCAGGTGCCCATGCAGGGGCAACGTGCTGCTGCCAAGGCCCTGGGAGGGGGCCCGCGTCCTGCCCAGGCTCCCCCCATGGTGATGGTGGGGAAGGGACGCAGGCGCCGTCCCCTCTCTGGGCAGGAAGGTGGTCACAGCCAGAGATGACGATGCCTGCTGGCCCGACTGCATGCTGCCGATGTCCAGCGCAGAGATCTCCATAGAGGGGCCGAGGATCTGCTTGTGGGCCAAGTCCTCGTCCAAAAGACTGTTCATACGACGGTGCACCTGTTCCAGGTTCACCTCCTTGTCCTAGAAGAGGAGGGGGTGGGGCATGGAGAGAGGAGGAGGAGGAGGGGGGAGTGGAGGAGAGAGGAGGGAGGCGGGAGAGGGGGTGGGGCATGGAGAGAGGAGGAGGAGCGGGGAGTGGAGGAGAGAGGGAGGGGGGAGGCGGGAGGGGGGAGGCGGGAGAGGGGGTGGGGCATGGAGAGAGGAGGAGGAGCGGGGAGTGGAGGAGAGAGGGAGGAGGGAGGAGGGAGGCGGGAGAGGAGGAGGAGCGGAGAGTGGAGGAGAGAGGGAGGGGGGAGGCGGGAGAGGGGGTGGGGCATGGAGAGAGGAGGAGGAGCGGGGAGTGGAGGAGAGAGGGAGGGGGGAGGAGGGAGGCGGGAGAGGAGGAGGAGTGGAGAGTGGAGGAGAGAGGGAGGGGGAAGGCGGGAGAGGGGGTGGGGCATGGAGAGAGGGGGAGGAGCGGGGAGTGGAGGAGAGAGGGAGGGGGGAGGAGGGAGGCGGGAGAGGAGGAGGAGTGGAGAGTGGAGGAGAGAGGGAGGGGGGAGGCGGGAGAGGGGGTGGGGCATGGAGAGAGGAGGAGGAGCGGGGAGTGGAGGAGAGGGGAGGGGGGAGGAGGGAGAGGGGGTGGGGCATGGAGAGAGGAGGAGGAGCGGGGAGTGGAGGAGAGAGGGAGGGGGGAGGAGAGAGGCGGGAGAGGAGGAGGAGCGGAGAGTGGAGGAGAGAGGGAGGCGGGAGAGGGGGTGGGGCATGGAGAGAGGAGGAGGAGCGGGGAGTGGAGGAGAGGGGAGGGGGGAGGAGGGAGAGGGGGTGGGGCATGGAGAGAGGAGGAGGAGCGGAGAGTGGAGGAGAGAGGAGGGAGGCGGGAGAGGGGGTGGGGCATGGAGAGAGGAGGAGGAGCGGAGAGTGGAGGAGAGAGGGGGAGGAGGGAGGGGGGAGGCGGGAGAGGGGGTGGGGCATGGAGAGAGGAGGAGGCACACAGAGGCTGAGATTGGCGACGGGCCGGTTTCTCAGCTTGTTTCGGGTCTTTTGGTTCCCCATGCATTCTCCATCTTGTTAGTTTCTCTCTGTGTCATCGTTTTCATGTGGGCTTTGTGTCCAATAATGATTTGTTTGACTGTTGTCTTGTTCGCTGTTTGGATTGAAGAGGCGAATGAGGGAAGAAACCAATTTGGTGTGACAGGTGTTTAGTATGTGCACCTTGAAATCAAACTTGGCCAGTATTAGAGGTTTGATGTTTGGAGAAAAACAATATTGGAGCCAAACTGACTGATTTACGTTTGTTGTTAGTGCTGCACGATTTGGGGAAAAGGTGTGATTGCGATTATTGTGGACAATATTGCGATTGCAATATAATAAACAAATGGTATCTAGGGATGTGCTGGTATGTTTTGACGGTATGATAACCTTGGACAAAAATGCCACAGTTTCGTGCGTCCTGGTGATTTGATACTCGATACTCGATAGTGATTCAATACTCAATACCTAATCAATCAGAAACACAATTTAACTTTAAAAAAAATACATTAAATATATTAAAAATCAATCAATATGAAATCAAATTAATTAAAAAAAATATAAAATATTTTAAGAACAGAATACAGCATATATTCTTTTATAATAAAATCTATATAATTATATAGCCATGTACTCTTCATAACATCCTGTGATATCAGTCTATGTTAGAGACATTTGCCTGTCTCAAACATAGAAAAAAGAAACACAACAGAAAAATAGAAACTGCAGCACTGTGTTACAGCACATAGGCTGTGTAAGATGGCTCAGACTGCAAAGTTACTTGCATGTCTGTCCAGTAATACAATGAGTAACACACACCCAGTTTAATTCTTTTGTAGCGACAGATTGCTAGGCCGTCTTGCTACACCGTCTTGCTACAGTCAGGCCATCTTGCTACAGTCATATATATATATATATATATATATATATATATATATATATATATATATATATATATATATATATGCCAGCATGTGTGTGTGCAGCTATTTTCAGATGAATGACTTGAGTAGCGCATGTTGATGTCCTTGCTTATCACTTTACAACAAACGCATTTAAAAAAAAATCTTCTGAAGACAATCTAGCTTGGCTCCAGCATTGGATTCACTTAAACTTAGAGCACAATGATTTAGTCATATTAGTCACAGCCTTGATCAGAGAAAAACACAATTGATATTGATAACAATGCACATGACACATTTGTATATACAACCACACAGACATTGAGTCATGTTGTAGTGGAGTCAGGAGAGCACAAAAACAACTGATGGAATAGGTTCATGGAAATTAAATAAGTGCAGGATTGCTAGATACTGTAGTTTTGTGCTAATGTACACCATGTTCTCACAGGCTGCTTAATCTTCCAGTTTTCAAGGTGAGACTGTCCCTTAAACGGCCACCGATTTTCAACCAGCTTTGTATCATTACAAAATCTGTAGCAGATTATGCAAATGAACAATGTTTAACTGCTCTGCATTTTGCCTGGACCGAGAGCTCCCCGTTCATTTATACAACTTCCTGGTCTGAATGATGTCATAATGATGTCATTTGGAGCAGTTTTGCCATGGTGTCACTATTACTGTCAATATCACTATTACCATCACTATCACTATTACTGTCAATATCACTATTACCATCACTATCATCATTGCTCTCTCTAACTTCATTCGCAGAACTTCCTGGACCTGACATATATATATATACTGTATATGCTACCTGTATATATGACACATTTTGCTGAACACATACTGTATATATATATATATATATATATATATATATATATACACACCATATATGTACACACAACGCGCTTATTTGAGCTGCCAGCACCTTTCTGCAAATCATTCTCTATGGTAAGGAAAGGACGCGCTCCTCCTTCTAGGACAGCACCTGGCGTTTAAGCGCTCTGGGCAGCTAGTGTTTTTGGGCGGAGCGCTCTGGGCGTCTCAAGCTGAAAATAGTTCAACATTTGGAGGAAAAGCGCACTGCTCGTCATTCACTCCTCTCCTACCTCTTCTCCTGTCAGGGGGATCTTCAAACTCTGCTGCTGCCAGAATTGCCAATAATCTGCCTTTCGTGTTTACAGTGCGAACAATCAAACAGATGAAACCAGCTGGCTACGTCAATGTGATCGTTGAGTCCTGAACTGTACTGCACGCGACTGCAGGGAAAAACAAAACAAAGCACACACAAAAAAAACTCTCTGTGCGTTGTGTTTTGTGCACAATGGAAGCGTTCTTATGTGAAATACACACGTGTCTGCACGGCTCCTAAAGAGTGTAAATCATATGAGGTATGCTAGTGACGCGGAGTTTGTAGAAACAGCTACACACGATAAGAGTGTAAATCATATGAGGTATGCTAGTGACGCGGAGTTTGTAGAAACAGCTACACACGATAAGAGTGTAAATCATATGAGGTATGCTAGTGACGCAGAGTTTGTAGAAACAGCTACACACGATAAGAGTGTAAATCATATGAGGTATGCTAGTGACGCAGAGTTTGTAGAAACAGCTACACACGATAAGAGTGTAAATCATATGAAGTATGCTAGTGACGCAGAGTTTGTAGAAACAGCTACACACGATAAGAGTGTAAATCATATGAGGTATGCTAGTGACGCAGAGTTTGTAGAAACAGCTACACACGATAAGAGTGTAAATCATATGAAGTATGCTAGTGACGCAGAGTTTGTAGAAACAGCTACACACGATAAGAGTGTAAATCATATGAGGTATGCTAGTGACGCAGAGTTTGTAGAAACAGCTACACACGATAAGAGTGTAAATCATATGAAGTATGCTAGTGACGCGGAGTTTGTAGAAACAGCTACACACGATAAGAGTGTAAATCATATGAGGTATGCTAGTGACGCGGAGTTTGTAGAAACAGCTACACACGATAAGAGTGTAAATCATATGAGGTATGCTAGTGACGCGGAGTTTGTATAAACAGCTACACACGATAAGAGTGTAAATCATATGAGGTATGCTAGTGACGCGGAGTTTGTAGAAACAGCTACACACGATAAGAGTGTAAATCATATGAGGTATGCTAGTGACGCAGAGTTTGTAGAAACAGCTACACACGATAAGAGTGTAAATCATATGAGGTATGCTAGTGACGCGGAGTTTGTAGAAACAGCTACACACGATAAGAGTGTAAATCATATGAGGTATGCTAGTGACGCGGAGTTTGTAGAAACAGCTACACACGATAAGAGTGTAAATCATATGAAGTATGCTAGTGACGCGGAGTTTGTAGAAACAGCTACACACGATAAGAGTGTAAATCATATGAAGTATGCTAGTGACGCGGAGTTTGTAGAAACAGCTACACACGATAAGAGTGTAAATCATATGAGGTATGCTAGTGACGCGGAGTTTGTAGAAACAGCTACACACGATAAGAGTGTAAATCATATGAGGTATGCTAGTGACGCAGAGTTTGTAGAAACAGCTACACACGATAAGAGTGTAAATCATATGAGGTATGCTAGTGACGCGGAGTTTGTAGAAACAGCTACACACGATAAGAGTGTAAATCATATGAGGTATGCTAGTGACGCGGAGTTTGTAGAAACAGCTACACACGATAAGAGTGTAAATCATATGAGGTATGCTAGTGACGCGGAGTTTGTAGAAACAGCTACACACGATAAGAGTGTAAATCATATGAGGTATGCTAGTGACGCGGAGTTTGTAGAAACAGCTACACACGATAAGAGTGTAAATCATATGAAGTATGCTAGTGACGCGGAGTTTGTAGAAACAGCTACACACGATAAGAGTGTAAATCATATGAGGTATGCTAGTGACGCAGAGTTTGTAGAAACAGCTACACACGATAAGAGTGTAAATCATATGAGGTATGCTAGTGACGCAGAGTTTGTAGAAACAGCTACACACGATAAGAGTGTAAATCATATGAAGTATGCTAGTGACGCGGAGTTTGTAGAAACAGCTACACACGATAAGAGTGTAAATCATATGAGGTATGCTAGTGACGCGGAGTTTGTAGAAACAGCTACACACGATAAGAGTGTAAATCATATGAAGTATGCTAGTGACGTGGAGTTTGTAGAAACAGCTACACACGATAAGAGTGTAAATCATATGAGGTATGCTAGTGACGCGGAGTTTGTAGAAACAGCTACACACGATAAGAGTGTAAATCATATGAAGTATGCTAGTGACGCAGAGTTTGTAGAAACAGCTACACACGATAAGAGTGTAAATCATATGAGGTATGCTAGTGACGCGGAGTTTGTAGAAACAGCTACACACGATAAGAGTGTAAATCATATGAAGTATGCTAGTGACGCAGAGTTTGTAGAAACAGCTACACACGATAAGAGTGTAAATCATATGAAGTATGCTAGTGACGCAGAGTTTGTAGAAACAGCTACACACGATAAGAGTGTAAATCATATGAAGTATGCTAGTGACGCAGAGTTTGTAGAAACAGCTACACACGATAAGAGTGTAAATCATATGAGGTATGCTAGTGACGCAGAGTTTGTAGAAACAGCTACACACGATAAGAGTGTAAATCATATGAGGTATGCTAGTGACGCGGAGTTTGTAGAAACAGCTACACACGATAAGAGTGTAAATCATATGAAGTATGCTAGTGACGCAGAGTTTGTAGAAACAGCTACACACGATAAGAGTGTAAATCATATGAAGTATGCTAGTGACACGGAGTTTGTAGAAACAGCTACACACGATAAGAGTGTAAATCATATGAGGTATGCTAGTGACGCGGAGTTTGTAGAAACAGCTACACACGATAAGAGTGTAAATCATATGAAGTATGCTAGTGACGCAGAGTTTGTAGAAACAGCTACACACGATAAGAGTGTAAATCATATGAAGTATGCTAGTGACGCAGAGTTTGTAGAAACAGCTACACACGATAAGAGTGTAAATCATATGAGGTATGCTAGTGACGCGGAGTTTGTAGAAACAGCTACACACGATAAGAGTGTAAATCATATGAGGTATGCTAGTGACGCAGAGTTTGTAGAAACAGCTACACACGATAAGAGTGTAAATCATATGAAGTATGCTAGTGACACGGAGTTTGTAGAAACAGCTACACACGATAAGAGTGTAAATCATATGAGGTATGCTAGTGACGCAGAGTTTGTAGAAACAGCTACACACGATAAGAGTGTAAATCATATGAGGTATGCTAGTGACGCAGAGTTTGTAGAAACAGCTACACACGATAAGAGTGTAAATCATATGAGGTATGCTAGTGACGTGGAGTTTGTAGAAACAGCTACACACGATAAGAGTGTAAATCATATGAAGTATGCTAGTGACGCAGAGTTTGTAGAAACAGCTACACACGATAAGAGTGTAAATCATATGAAGTATGCTAGTGACGCGGAGTTTGTAGAAACAGCTACACACGATAAGAGTGTAAATCATATGAGGTATGCTAGTGACGCAGAGTTTGTAGAAACAGCTACACACGATAAGAGTGTAAATCATATGAGGTATGCTAGTGACGCAGAGTTTGTAGAAACAGCTACACACGATAAGAGTGTAAATCATATGAGGTATGCTAGTGACGTGGAGTTTGTAGAAACAGCTACACACGATAAGAGTGTAAATCATATGAAGTATGCTAGTGACGTGGAGTTTGTAGAAACAGCTACACACGATAAGAGTGTAAATCATATGAGGTATGCTAGTGACGCGGAGTTTGTAGAAACAACTACACACGATAAGAGTGTAAATCATATGAGGTATGCTAGTGACGCAGAGTTTGTAGAAACAGCTACACACGATAAGAGTGTAAATCATATGAGGTATGCTAGTGACGTGGAGTTTGTAGAAACAGCTACACACGATAAGAGTGTAAATCATATGAAGTATGCTAGTGACGCAGAGTTTGTAGAAACAGCTACACACGATAAGAGTGTAAATCATATGAGGTATGCTAGTGACGCAGAGTTTGTAGAAACAGCTACACACGATAAGAGTGTAAATCATATGAGGTATGCTAGTGACGCGGAGTTTGTAGAAACAGCTACACACGATAAGAGTGTAAATCATATGAGGTATGCTAGTGACGCGGAGTTTGTAGAAACAGCTACACACGATAAGAGTGTAAATCATATGAAGTATGCTAGTGACGCGGAGTTTGTAGAAACAACTACACACGATAAGAGTGTAAATCATATGAAGTATGCTAGTGACGTGGAGTTTGTAGAAACAGCTACACACGATAAGAGTGTAAATCATATGAAGTATGCTAGTGACGCAGAGTTTGTAGAAACAGCTACACACGATAAGAGTGTAAATCATATGAAGTATGCTAGTGACGCAGAGTTTGTAGAAACAGCTACACACGATAAGAGTGTAAATCATATGAGGTATGCTAGTGACGCAGAGTTTGTAGAAACAGCTACACACGATAAGAGTGTAAATCATATGAAGTATGCTAGTGACGCAGAGTTTGTAGAAACAGCTACACACGATAAGAGTGTAAATCATATGAGGTATGCTAGTGACGCGGAGTTTGTAGAAACAGCTACACACGATAAGAGTGTAAATCATATGAGGTATGCTAGTGACACGGAGTTTGTAGAAACAGCTACACACGATAAGAGTGTAAATCATATGAAGTATGCTAGTGACACAGAGTTTGTAGAAACAGCTACACACGATAAGAGTGTAAATCATATGAAGTATGCTAGTGACGCGGAGTTTGTAGAAACAGCTACACACGATAAGAGTGTAAATCATATGAAGTATGCTAGTGACGCAGAGTTTGTAGAAACAGCTACACACGATAAGAGTGTAAATCATATGAAGTATGCTAGTGACACGGAGTTTGTAGAAACAGCTACACACGATAAGAGTGTAAATCATATGAGGTATGCTAGTGACGCAGAGTTTGTAGAAACAGCTACACACGATAAGAGTGTAAATCATATGAGGTATGCTAGTGACGCAGAGTTTGTAGAAACAGCTACACACGATAAGAGTGTAAATCATATGAAGTATGCTAGTGACGCGGAGTTTGTAGAAACAGCTACACACGATAAGAGTGTAAATCATATGAGGTATGCTAGTGACGCGGAGTTTGTAGAAACAGCTACACACGATAAGAGTGTAAATCATATGAGGTATGCTAGTGACGCGGAGTTTGTAGAAACAGCTACACACGATAAGAGTGTAAATCATATGAAGTATGCTAGTGACACGGAGTTTGTAGAAACAACTACACACGATAAGAGTGTAAATCATATGAGGTATGCTAGTGACGCGGAGTTTGTAGAAACAGCTACACACGATAAGAGTGTAAATCATATGAGGTATGCTAGTGACGCAGAGTTTGTAGAAACAGCTACACACGATAAGAGTGTAAATCATATGAAGTATGCTAGTGACGCAGAGTTTGTAGAAACAGCTACACACGATAAGAGTGTAAATCATATGAGGTATGCTAGTGACGCAGAGTTTGTAGAAACAGCTACACACGATAAGAGTGTAAATCATATGAGGTATGCTAGTGACGCAGAGTTTGTAGAAACAGCTACACACGATAAGAGTGTAAATCATATGAGGTATGCTAGTGACGCGGAGTTTGTAGAAACAGCTACACACGATAAGAGTGTAAATCATATGAGGTATGCTAGTGACGCAGAGTTTGTAGAAACAGCTACACACGATAAGAGTGTAAATCATATGAGGTATGCTAGTGACGCAGAGTTTGTAGAAACAGCTACACACGATAAGAGTGTAAATCATATGAAGTATGCTAGTGACGCAGAGTTTGTAGAAACAGCTACACACGATAAGAGTGTAAATCATATGAGGTATGCTAGTGACGCAGAGTTTGTAGAAACAGCTACACACGATAAGAGTGTAAATCATATGAAGTATGCTAGTGACGCAGAGTTTGTAGAAACAGCTACACACGATAAGAGTGTAAATCATATGAGGTATGCTAGTGACGCGGAGTTTGTAGAAACAGCTACACACGATAAGAGTGTAAATCATATGAGGTATGCTAGTGACGCAGAGTTTGTAGAAACAGCTACACACGATAAGAGTGTAAATCATATGAGGTATGCTAGTGACGTGGAGTTTGTAGAAACAGCTACACACGATAAGAGTGTAAATCATATGAGGTATGCTAGTGACGCAGAGTTTGTAGAAACAGCTACACACGATAAGAGTGTAAATCATATGAGGTATGCTAGTGACGCGGAGTTTGTAGAAACAGCTACACACGATAAGAGTGTAAATCATATGAGGTATGCTAGTGACGCGGAGTTTGTAGAAACAGCTACACACGATAAGAGTGTAAATCATATGAGGTATGCTAGTGACGCAGAGTTTGTAGAAACAGCTACACACGATAAGAGTGTAAATCATATGAGGTATGCTAGTGACGCAGAGTTTGTAGAAACAGCTACACACGATAAGAGTGTAAATCATATGAAGTATGCTAGTGACGCAGAGTTTGTAGAAACAGCTACACACGATAAGAGTGTAAATCATATGAGGTATGCTAGTGACGCAGAGTTTGTAGAAACAGCTACACACGATAAGAGTGTAAATCATATGAAGTATGCTAGTGACGCAGAGTTTGTAGAAACAGCTACACACGATAAGAGTGTAAATCATATGAGGTATGCTAGTGACGCGGAGTTTGTAGAAACAGCTACACACGATAAGAGTGTAAATCATATGAGGTATGCTAGTGACGCAGAGTTTGTAGAAACAGCTACACACGATAAGAGTGTAAATCATATGAGGTATGCTAGTGACGCAGAGTTTGTAGAAACAGCTACACACGATAAGAGTGTAAATCATATGAGGTATGCTAGTGACGCGGAGTTTGTAGAAACAGCTACACACGATAAGAGTGTAAATCATATGAGGTATGCTAGTGACGCGGAGTTTGTAGAAACAGCTACACACGATAAGAGTGTAAATCATATGAGGTATGCTAGTGACGTGGAGTTTGTAGAAACAGCTACACACGATAAGAGTGTAAATCATATGAGGTATGCTAGTGACGCAGAGTTTGTAGAAACAGCTACACACGATAAGAGTGTAAATCATATGAGGTATGCTAGTGACGCGGAGTTTGTAGAAACAGCTACACACGATAAGAGTGTAAATCATATGAGGTATGCTAGTGACGCGGAGTTTGTAGAAACAGCTACACACGATAAGAGTGTAAATCATATGAGGTATGCTAGTGACGCAGAGTTTGTAGAAACAGCTACACACGATAAGAGTGTAAATCATATGAGGTATGCTAGTGACGCAGAGTTTGTAGAAACAGCTACACACGATAAGAGTGTAAATCATATGAAGTATGCTAGTGACGCAGAGTTTGTAGAAACAGCTACACACGATAAGAGTGTAAATCATATGAGGTATGCTAGTGACGCAGAGTTTGTAGAAACAGCTACACACGATAAGAGTGTAAATCATATGAAGTATGCTAGTGACGCAGAGTTTGTAGAAACAGCTACACACGATAAGAGTGTAAATCATATGAGGTATGCTAGTGACGCGGAGTTTGTAGAAACAGCTACACACGATAAGAGTGTAAATCATATGAGGTATGCTAGTGACGCAGAGTTTGTAGAAACAGCTACACACGATAAGAGTGTAAATCATATGAGGTATGCTAGTGACGCAGAGTTTGTAGAAACAGCTACACACGATAAGAGTGTAAATCATATGAAGTATGCTAGTGACGTGGAGTTTGTAGAAACAGCTACACACGATAAGAGTGTAAATCATATGAGGTATGCTAGTGACGCAGAGTTTGTAGAAACAGCTACACACGATAAGAGTGTAAATCATATGAAGTATGCTAGTGACGCAGAGTTTGTAGAAACAGCTACACACGATAAGAGTGTAAATCATATGAGGTATGCTAGTGACGTGGAGTTTGTAGAAACAGCTACACACGATAAGAGTGTAAATCATATGAGGTATGCTAGTGACGCAGAGTTTGTAGAAACAGCTACACACGATAAGAGTGTAAATCATATGAGGTATGCTAGTGACGCAGAGTTTGTAGAAACAGCTACACACGATAAGAGTGTAAATCATATGAGGTATGCTAGTGACGCGGAGTTTGTAGAAACAGCTACACACGATAAGAGTGTAAATCATATGAGGTATGCTAGTGACGCGGAGTTTGTAGAAACAGCTACACACGATAAGAGTGTAAATCATATGAAGTATGCTAGTGACGCAGAGTTTGTAGAAACAGCTACACACGATAAGAGTGTAAATCATATGAGGTATGCTAGTGACGCGGAGTTTGTAGAAACAGCTACACACGATAAGAGTGTAAATCATATGAGGTATGCTAGTGACGCAGAGTTTGTAGAAACAGCTACACACGATAAGAGTGTAAATCATATGAGGTATGCTAGTGACGCAGAGTTTGTAGAAACAGCTACACACGATAAGAGTGTAAATCATATGAGGTATGCTAGTGACGCAGAGTTTGTAGAAACAGCTACACACGATAAGAGTGTAAATCATATGAGGTATGCTAGTGACGCGGAGTTTGTAGAAACAGCTACACACGATAAGAGTGTAAATCATATGAGGTATGCTAGTGACGCAGAGTTTGTAGAAACAGCTACACACGATAAGAGTGTAAATCATATGAAGTATGCTAGTGACGCAGAGTTTGTAGAAACAGCTACACACGATAAGAGTGTAAATCATATGAGGTATGCTAGTGACGCAGAGTTTGTAGAAACAGCTACACACGATAAGAGTGTAAATCATATGAGGTATGCTAGTGACGCAGAGTTTGTAGAAACAGCTACACACGATAAGAGTGTAAATCATATGAGGTATGCTAGTGACGCAGAGTTTGTAGAAACAACTACACACGATAAGAGTGTAAATCATATGAGGTATGCTAGTGACGCAGAGTTTGTAGAAACAACTACACACGATAAGAGTGTAAATCATATGAAGTATGCTAGTGACGTGGAGTTTGTAGAAACAGCTACACACGATAAGAGTGTAAATCATATGAGGTATGCTAGTGACGCGGAGTTTGTAGAAACAGCTACACACACGATTCCCGATCCATTGATACGCCGAGGTGAAGTGTTACTGAGACTTAACATATTGCTCTTCATTCTTTGATGTTGTGCTTATTGAGAAAGCTCTAGCAGATTTGGATTACCGCCCTCCAGTCTCTCAAAGCTCATTAAAACATTGCGCTGCACGTTATTGTTTCAGCAGACTGGTACCTCATTAAAATCTGCTTTTCATCGCGTCAAAATGGCATCCAGCCTAAACAATTAAAGGCGTGAGATCAGACCTCAGCCAGTCATTAAAGACAGACTGCTGATCCAATTGAAGAGGAGGAAAACAATGAAGGCTCTTCGGTCTGAAGGCTTCAATTAATTTGGAAAACAAACGACTCTCTTAATGAGCACTCCCAGTGGGGGGGCTTTACTCCCAGTGGGGGGGGCTTTACATCACTCTCCCTCCCGCTACTTTGCAAATAATGCAACTGTCAAGTGGGTTGTGGTCGACTGCGTTAATATCTGCTTCCTTTTTGATTCATGTGGCCCTTTGAAATATTTAAACACTTGTCCAAATACCTTTTGCTGACCCACATAAATATAGGGTTTTCATTGTGAAGCTGTTAAAGCCTCTGTCACAGTTTGGTAGTCCTCTTAAAAGCCTGATATTGCTTCTTGTCTACCCTCCCTGTGAGTAGGTGCACTGATACTGACACTGGCTCCAAGGCGCATATTGGGTTAGGGTTATGTAGCATTCATGTGGTGTCAGAATAATGTGAAAAATGAGTTCCTGAAAAATCACGTGAACTCAAGTTGGAAAGTCAGCAGAAATGTTGGTACACGACTCGCCAAAACTCGCTGTTTTGATGATGGTAAGAAACTTGAGATTGCATATCAAATGTTGCTCACATGTCATTTGTAATATGGTATTATACCACTAGTTGCTCTCCCTAGCATGAGTTAGATTAGTTTAAAAAATAAGTACTGCTTGGTCAGCATCAACAAAAACTAGTATCAGTCTCACTGAGTAGCAAAGGCGTTAATTGTTTTAAAATGGCTTTATAAATTAAATTTATATTATTAAATTATAACTTAAAATGTTTGTAAAAAAAAAAAAGAAGGCATGTATCTATCTATATAAAAGGACTCTGTGGGCTCTGTCTGCAATTTTTGTCCCGGAAGTGATGTCACTCAACTGGAAGTGATGTCATCAGTGGTGTCACTTGAGCAAATGTGCATTGTGACATCACTGATGATGTCATAGGCATTGTGACATCATCATTGATGTCGCAATTGCTCGAACGCATGCCTATGACATCATCAGTGATGTTATAAGATGATTTGCTCTGATGACATCACTATGACATTATCAGTGGGACACAAATTGAAACAGAGAACACACAGAGAACAGACAGAGATTGCCCACTTTAGATCTATAGATAGACAGATGTCTATGGAAAAAATCAATGGAAAATGAACTTCCAGAACCCAGGTCACTGATAGACAGGGTGGGCATGTTTCCGCTCTGTCAGAGACTAAAAATCCCCAGACCGAGGCCACCCCTGACCCAACCCCCTTCAGAACCAAGGCCACCCCTGACCCAACCCCCTTCAGAACCAAGGCCACCCCCGACCCAACCCCCTTCAGAACCAAGGCCAGCCCCGACCCAACCCCCTTCAGAACCAAGGCCACCCCTGACCCAACCCCCTTCAGAACCAAGGCCACCCCTGACCCAACCCCCTTCAGAACCAAGGCCAGCCCCGACCCAACCCCCTTCAGAACCAAGGCCACCCCTGACCCAACCCCCTTCAGAACCAAGGCCACCCCCGACCCAACCCCCTTCAGAACCAAGGCCAGCCCCGACCCAACCCCCTTCAGAACCAAGGCCACCCCTGACCCAACCCCCTTCAGAACCAAGGCCAGCCCCGACCCAACCCCCTTCAGAACCAAGGCCAGCCCCGACCCAACCCCCTTCAGAACCAAGGCCACCCCTGACCCAACCCCCTTCAGAACCAAGGCCAGCCCCGACCCAACCCCCTTCAGAACCAAGGCCAGCCCCGACCCAAACCCCTTCAGAACCAAGGCCACCCCCGACCCAACCCCCTTCAGAACCAAGGCCACCCCCGACCCAACCCCCTTCAGAACCAAGGCAACCCCCGACCCAACCCCCTTCAGAACCAAGGCCACCCCCGACCCAACCCCCTTCAGAACCAAGGCCCTCGGCGGCGGCACAGATAGTTTTGTGACAGTTGTATTATATTATATATTATTATATATGTTGTATACTGGAGGAGGTCTATTCTGACCTGTATCAATAGCTTCTGCTTCAGCCCAGCCTCTCTCTCTCTCTGTCCAAATGTCCCTCCTCCCCTCCGATGAAGCAGTTGTAATGTCATTATATGTCAATGGACCAGAAACCCTTGCCAGTCTGTAATCCTTAACCTGCACGAGATCATAGACAGTCAAGTGTAAACAACAAAAAAAAGGATAGAGAAAAGGAGAGGAAATAGATGTCCACATTGACATATAATTTGCAATAAGACGTGACACAGTGATATTACTAGGGGACTGAGGACAGATCTTATTGCTAAGAGTGACACACTGATGTATACAGGCCTACTGTCTGCACACACTTTAGTTCATGGATCCGTCATGTGATCTCCTTCCCTGTCTCTTCAGTTAAGTTCCTCATATTTTGATATAACTTAAAAGTGCAGGTCTCAGATCAGTTTATATTCTTCAAATGTAGCCTTAATTATCGCTGGGATCAATCAATTAATCTATCTTAAAGACAGAAACCCAAGAAATGAGAATCAAACTAATTAAATCATCAACATCAAAATATGAACGGAACAGATAGAAACGGAAATGGATTGGTATTCTTCTTTAAACTCCTGCATGCCTGGGTCGTATTTCCTTAATAAGTGATCAACTGATCTGGCAACTGACAAATGTTTTTCTTCTTTTTAATTCAACCGGCACTTAAAGACTCAAGTATCTACAGATGTTACCTGTTTCAAAATACCCTATTGCCACAAAAGTACTGGCACAGTGGTCGCAGTAAAGTACTGGCACAGTGGTCACAGTAAAGTACTGGCACAGTGGTCACAGTAAAGTACTGCCACAGTGGTCGCAGTAAAGTACTGCCACAGTGGTCACAGTAAAGTACTGGCACAGTGGTCACAGTAAAGTACTGGCACAGTGGTCACAGTAAAGTACTGGCACAGTGGTCGCAGTAAAGTACTGCCACAGTGGTCACAGTAAAGTACTGGCACAGTGGTCACAGTAAAGTACTGGCACAGTGGTCACAGTAAAGTACTGGCACAGTGGTCGCAGTAAAGTACTGCCACAGTGGTCACAGTAAAGTACTGGCACAGTGGTCACAGTAAAGTACTGGCACAGTGGTCACAGTAAAGTACTGGCACAGTGGTCACAGTAAAGTACTGGCACAGTGGTCACAGTAAAGTACTGCCACAGTGGTCACAGTAAAGTACTGGCACAGTGGTCACAGTAAAGTACTGGCACAGTGGTCACAGTAAAAAGTACTGGCACAGTGGTCACAGTAAAGTACTGGCACAGTGGTCACAGTAAAGTACTGGCACAGTGGTCGCAGTAAAGTACTGGCACAGTGGTCACAGTAAAGTACTGGCACAGTGGTCACAGTAAAGTACTGCCACAGTGGTCGCAATAAAAAGTACTGGCACAGTGGTCACAGTAAAGTACTGCCACAGTGGTCACAGTAAAGTACTGCCACAGTGGTCGCAATAAAAAGTACTGGCACAGTGGTCACAGTAAAGTACTGGTACTGGCACAGTGGTCACAGTAAAGTACTGCCACAGTGGTCACAGTAAAGTACTGGCACAGTGGTCACAGTAAAGTACTGGCACAGTGGTCACAGTAAAGTACTGGCACAGTGGTCACAGTAAAGTACTGGCACAGTGGTCACAGTAAAGTACTGCCACAGTGGTCACAGTAAAGTACTGGCACAGTGGTCACAGTAAAGTACTGGCACAGTGGTCACAGTAAAGTACTGGCACAGTGGTCACAGTAAAGTACTGGCACAGTGGTCACAGTAAAGTACTGGCACAGTGGTCACAGTAAAGTACTGCCACAGTGGTCACAGTAAAGTACTGGCACAGTGGTCACAGTAAAGTACTGGCACAGTGGTCACAGTAAAAAGTACTGGCACAGTGGTCACAGTAAAGTACTGGCACAGTGGTCACAGTAAAGTACTGGCACAGTGGTCACAGTAAAGTACTGGCACAGTGGTCGCAGTAAAGTACTGGCACAGTGGTCACAGTAAAGTACTGGCACAGTGGTCACAGTAAAGTACTGCCACAGTGGTCGCAATAAAAAGTACTGGCACAGTGGTCACAGTAAAGTACTGCCACAGTGGTCACAGTAAAGTACTGCCACAGTGGTCGCAATAAAAAGTACTGGCACAGTGGTCACAGTAAAGTACTGGTACTGGCACAGTGGTCACAGTAAAGTACTGCCACAGTGGTCACAGTAAAGTACTGGCACAGTGGTCACAGTAAAGTACTGGCACAGTGGTCGCAGTAAAAAGTACTGCCACAGTGGTCACAGTAAAGTACTGGTACTGCCACAGTGGTCACAGTAAAGTACTGCCACAGTGGTCGCAATAAAAAGTACTGCCACAGTGGTCACAGTAAAGTACTGCCACAGTGGTCGCAGTAAAACGTACTGCCACAGTGGTCACAGTAGTAATGGTTGGATTCTTTCTGTTTGTTTGCACCAGCAAGAGTCTAACAAGACGCCAAATAAAAGCTGAATTCACAGATTCCAGTGTATTAGTCTGATCACTATATTATTATTATTATACAGTCTATGGTCTGATCATTATATTATTATTATTATACAGTCTATTAGTCTGATCACTCTATGACCAAAACCCACTGAACTAGCAGCCAAAGAAAAACCCTACTATGACAGGCAGCGGCAATAAGGTACTTTGAAACAGTTAATAGCTGGAGATAATAACGGGGATCCTAATAAACTAAACTAAACATCTGTACCTGTATCAGCAAAAATAGAAAATGAGCTCAACTGAATGTGAGATTGAAACTGAAAATCCCTCATCTTAAAAAGCAGGGTCAACTGCGTTTTAAGGTTCTCTTGAACAAATCAAATATATTATTTTTTCTCTCTCGACATCCAATATGGAATTTGCATTGAAACAGAAAACGTCACAAAGTGTTAAGAATGGGTGGCAGTGCTCAACGTTGTTATGCTTCTCTACCTGAGCGATCTTCTCTCTCCCACTAATTATAATCTCTTCTCAGAACCCTCTGGAAATCACTTGACTTTTACTTGGTAATTCTCACTGTAGAAAATGAGTTTATGACAATGCCAAGCACTCGACTGGTTACGGAGCCAGTGCTGTCAGAATAAATGAGCAAAGTCTTAGCAAGGAAAGACATGTAGCCCACGTAGCCGACAGCCAAATCCTGACTGGCTGGGCTAACTGTCAAGTCCACGCATCACGACAAAGGAAAGCAAAGTGGGTCAACAATCCACATGTGATTGATGAGCGTATTAGTAAAGGTAATGGTCAAGTGGAGACTCTCCAGACAGAAACCAGATGAGCGCTGGTTTCTGCAAAGCTGCGGATTAAGACATGGTGGTGTGGAGCGCTGGACGGATCAAAACAAATAAGAAACAATGGGGGAATTACGGAAGCCCTGAGAGGCCAAATTGTTTTCTCTCCTGCATTTATGATTTACTGTAAGAGCAGGCGAAAAAAGGTTTTGCCAGGATAATCCAAGTTCTTAAAAAAAAGATGGGGAAAAAACATTTGTGAAACAGGTATATATATATACAGTATATATATATATATATATATATATATATATATATATATATATATATATATATATATATATATATATATATATATGATATGTATATATATATATATAGCCAGGTGGGGAAACAAAAAAAGTTACTTACATAGTGTTTAGTCCTATTTAGAACATGAGGTAGTGGTACACTCTTGTGGCCGAAATGAGTATTACAACAACAAACACTTATATGAAGGGCAAAGACCAAACAAGCAAAAATATTGCCAAAACCTTTTTCACCTGTTTTCAGGTGGAAAGGAAGAAAAAAACGAACTGAAGTCGTGAACACAGGGGAGATTTTCTTTTTAGATCAGATTTAGAAAATGGATCACCTGATCCCCCCCCCCCATTTGTCATAATTTGAGACCCAATTGGATTTCACTCTGTGGCCTTGGCTGATGTGGCACATTGCACATCTATCTAACCTCCCTTTGTCCCCCAGCTCTCTCTCTCTGGCCTGGCCTCCCTGTGCTCTTGCCTCTACTAGAGCTGGCTGTACTGGAGCTCCACTAAGTGGGGGCTGGCGTCTGTGGCTGGATCCTTAAAGTAGAGTGTGGCAGTGTCCTCCCCCCGCCGGCCTGAGTGTGGCAGTGTCCTCCCCCCGCCGGCCTGTCCTGCGAGCCCTGTGCTCGGTCACCTCTTTGGGCTGCTCGTGGCGGCAGAAGTTGCCGTTCCACCAGGCCTCCAGGCCGGCCACCAGGCAGGCCAGCAGCAGCCCCGCGGCCAGGATGCAGAAGACGCCGGCAAAGCTGTGCAGCTTGAGGGAGCGGCCGTCGGGCTGCGAGCGGCCGTGGCCGCCCAGGTCACAGCGCCCCGCCCAGGGCCACCACTTCTGCTTCAGGATGTCCAGGTCACCTTTCTCCTGGAGCTCCAAGATCCTGGAGGAGAGGAGACAGTCAGGTCATGTAAGAGCTATAAAGTTACAGGCACATGGGAGAAGTTAGCCTTGAAGGCTTTCTGCCCGACAGGGAAGCGCAACAGAGGAATCACCATACAACTCTTCAAACATGTTTGCATTTTTGTTTTAAGGATGTTGGTTGTTATGGTTATGGTTAAGCAAGAACAACCCTATTAATCAATCTTTGGAATGTAGTTTAATGTTTTCATATAAGAAAATGCTTGTTAAAAATGTATGTGGCTCAACCCGGGGATCTAACCCGAGTCCTCACATCGGAAGGCAAGCGCCTTGCCCAAACCAGAACTTGGGCTGAACATTTTCAACCCCTAAAAACCTAACGTTAACCAAATTGTTTTACATGCCTATAACCTCACCATAACAACCAACATCCTTAAAACACAAATAAAAATGCAATGAAACATGTTTGAAGAGTTGTAGGGTGATTGTTTTTCGGTGAAGTGTGCCCTGCACGTTGTGGGAGTTCTGTAGAATTCTATTGGACTAAAAAAGAAAAAGAAGTGCAGATAATCATAGTCATAACACCATAACACCAATCATCAAGTAATAAATTAAATTCACAATAACTCAGGTACTCTCATCACATACTTTATTTCCTATAACTTGTGCTATTTTCCCATCCTCAATTAAAAATAGATATATTTTCATGCTTTATTGACAGATGTATGTGAGAGACGGATGTATGCATGTCCTGCAGCAAATAACCACCGGGGCGAATTCGAACCCAGGTCTCTGCAAGGAAAGAACCTGATAAGGTCCTTACTCAAACCTCTGAGCCACCGCAGCCCTGCTGCTGAGAAGAGGCTGCATGTTTCCACCATGAATGTGGCCCTTAAGGGATTAAATGGTGAAAACAGATAAGAACAGATAATATACTGTACCCCCATTTGATGAAAAACGCTAAAGCATGATAATAATACCCCCCATTTAAATTAAAATATAATATGAGCATAATAATAACCCCCCAGTTCCAAATTGAAAAACGTATAGATCACTGTAGAGATTCATTGTTCTTTGTGCCTGGAGCCTGTCAAATCTGTTAAAATATGTGCTAGGTCAGTAAATGGGCAGCAGAGGGCGGTGGCGCCCTTGGTTTTAGCCGTCTACACATCCTTCCACATACAGGAAGTCAGAGTTTCTCACTATACGTCTGTCAATAAAGCAGAAAATGTCTGAGACAATTATTTCAATAAAAAAAGCATAAAGGAAAAAATCACTTATCTGCATGTGAAAAAAAACAAAACATTTTCTTTAACCATTAAAGGTTTTCATAGACTTTCTGAAAGCATTAGCAAAAAGCAAAAGCATTAAAATCAAGTAATAAAATGCCTATAGGTGGCCTGAAAGGCCCAAAGACCTCAAACCTAAAGGGGAAAAAAGCACAGTTAGGAAAAGGCACTAAACACTTTTTTTTAGTCCCCACATAGCCCTCATCAGGATCCTAGCAGCGCGGTTCTGGATGTATTGGGAGCCTCTGGAGGCTCTTGCTAGGAATCCCGATGAGAAGTGCATTACAGTAGTCCAGCCTTAAGGAGACAAAGGCGTGGACGAGTTTCTCAGCATCTGGCAGGCTGAGAGTGGAGCTTGGAAATGTTGTGAGGTGATAGAAGGAGGTCTTGCAAAGGTGTTTGATGTGGGTGTCAAAGGTCAGGTGGGGGTCGAACCTAATGCCCAGGATGGTGACTGATGTGGAGAGGGGAATGTCTTGATTGGAAAAGGTGATGCAGGTTATGGAGGATGATTGGATCTGGTGTGGAGTGCCAACTAAGATAGCCTCGGTTTTGGAGCTATTTACCTGTAGGAAATTATGTATCATCCACACCCTTATCTCCTCAAGGCAGGTGGTCAGGGAAGATGAGGATGATGATGATGATGATGGGGGTTGGGCCAGTTTTTAGGTATAGCTGTGTGTCATCAGCATAGCAGTGGAAGGATATACCATGTCGGCTACGGACACTGCAGAGGGGGAGCATATACAGGATAAACAGAATGGGACCAAGAACCGACCATTGAGGGACACCACAGGTGACGGAATGTGTCCGGGGTCCAGGGCAGTGTGAAAAGGGTCCAGGGCACTGTGAAAAGGGTCCAGGGCACTGTGAAAAGGGTCCAGGGCAGTGTGAAAAGGGTCCAGGGCACTGTGAAAAGGGTCCAGGGCAGTGTGAAAAGGGTCCAGGGCACTGTGAAAAGGGTCCAGGGCAGTGTGAAAAGGGTCCAGGGCAGTGTGAAAAGGGTCCAGGGCACTGTGAAAAGGGTCCAGGGCACTGTGAAAAGGGTCCAGGGCAGTGTGAAAAGGGTCCAGGTCATTGTGAAAAGGGTCCAGGGCACTGTGAAAAGGGTCCAGGGCAGTGTGAAAAGGGTCCAGGGCAGTGTGAAAAGGGTCCAGGGCACTGTGAAAAGGGTCCAGGGCAGTGTGAAAAGGGTCCAGGGCAGTGTGAAAAGGGTCCAGGGCAGTGTGAAAAGGGTCCAGGGCACTGTGAAAAGGGTCCAGGGCAGTGTGAAAAGGGTCCAGGGCACAGGTGGAAGGTGGAAGGTTTCATCTTGTGGATGATGGCCTCAACCTCTCGCAGTGTGACTTCAGTGAAGTAGCAGAGATGCTGGGAAATCCCAGGCTGTGGGTCAGCAGTTGGCACAAGCAGAGAGGAGGAGCTGGAGAGAAAGGAACGAAACCACTGTTCCTCAGTGGTTTTGCTGTGTGATAGAGTTTGTGGCTTAAGGAGATGGTTAATGGTGGAGAAAAGCTGCTTGCAGTTTCCCGGACTTGTATTGATGATGCTGGAATAGTATAGTGACCGTGCGTCTCTGAGGGACTTTGAGCCTTTTGATGATCTTGAAAGGCAAGTCTGTGAACAGTGAGTCCAGATGTTTTGAGACACCGCTCAAGCACACGCCTAACTGCCTTGATTTTCTGAAGATCGCAGGTGAACCAAGGGGCTGAGCGTGAGAGGGTGACTATTCGGATTTGTACAGGGGCATGGAAATCCAGAACACTGTCGTAAGCAGGGTTTGTGGCATTTTGATGTTATTTCCTTCATTGCTTTATGGTGATTTTTTGAAAGAAGTCACATTGGCACGAACCCTTTGACCCTAATCCCGAACCTGGAAGCGTTGAATCCGTTCTCCTTGTTTTCAGCCTTTCTGCTGCCTGGGAAGCGATCGATAGCAGACGAGTGAGAATGTTTTCAGAACGCAAAGACCGCCGCTTCAGGGTTTGGGGGAGAAAATCCTCGGCTTACGTGACTCCACAGTGTTCATTCACTTTGTAATAACGCAGAGATTTAGACGATAAGCACGATTTCAAATTTGCAACGGGATCAATTTGTGATTTGTGAGCAAGAGAGGGGAAGAGTCCGAGCTCGGTGACTTTATCTCAAACTCAAATGGAAGCAGATAATTGAATTGCCTAAAGTGGCCAGGCTTTGGCTTTGGATCTGCTTAGCTCAATCACAGAAGTAATTAGTGCACGTTACTCTGTTTACACACAGCACAGTGAGGAAGCCCGTTTGCCTCGGAACAGCAGCGCTTAATTAAAGCTCATTCCATGTGAACTTAATTGCCTCGAACGCCAAGCGCCGTTACTGATGAAGGAAAAGCTGCCTCCTCTCACACAACACACTTTTTACATGAGATACTTTCAGATGCCTTAGTTAATACACAGTATGTTGCCCAAGGACACTTCGGCGTGGAGACTGGAGGAGGCGGGGATTGAACCACCGGCCTCTTTTACCTAAAGCTATTAGTGGACAAGCCGCTCTGTCTCCTGAGCCATAGAGCCACAGAGCCCGACCATTCCCTTTGATCTTGATTTGTGCAATTTCACGGTTGCCTACTATTAATAAAGATGTGGCGGTCAAAATACCAAACTTCAGGCTTCAAAACGGGATTCTACAAACCAATTAAGGTTGAGGTGAGGGTGGACTTACTTCTGGGAGAAGAGGTCTCTGTATGGGGCTTAGGGTTAGGTGAGGTGAGGGTGGACTTACTTCTGGGAGAAGAGGTCTCTGTATGGGACTTAGGGTTAGGTGAGGTGAGGGTGGACTTACTTCTGGGAGAAGAGGTCTCTGTATGGGGCTTAGGGTTAGGTGAGGTGAGGGTGGACTTACTTCTGGGAGAAGAGGTCTCTGTAGATGCTTAGGGTTAGGTGAGGTGAGGGTGGACTTACTTCTGGGAGAAGAGGTCTCTGTATGGGGCTTAGGGTTAGGTGAGGTGAGGGTGGACTTACTTCTGGGAGAAGAGGTCTCTGTATGGGGCTTAGGGTTAGGTGAGGTGATGGTGGACTTACTTCTGGGAGAAGAGGTCTCTGTATGGGGCTTAGGGTTAGGTGAGGTGAGGGTGGACTTACTTCTGGGAGAAGAGGTCTCTGTAGGGGCTTAGGGTTAGGTGAGGTGAGGGTGGACTTACTTCTGGGAGAAGAGGTCTCTGTAGGGACTTAGGGTTAGGTGAGGTGAGGGTGGACTTACTTCTGGGAGAAGAGGTCTCTGTAGGGGCTTAGGGTTAGGTGAGGTGAGGGTGGACTTACTTCTGGGAGAAGAGGTCTCTGTAGGGACTTAGGGTTAGGTGAGGTGAGGGTGGACTTCTGGGAGAAGAGGTCTCTGTAGGGGCTTAGGGTTAGGTGAGGTGAGGGTGGACTTACTTCTGGGAGAAGAGGTCTCTGTAGGGGCTTAGGGTTAGGTGAGGTGAGGGTGGACTTACTTCTGGGAGAAGAGGTCTCTGTAGGGGCTTAGGGTTAGGTGAGGTGAGGGTGGACTTACTTCTGGGAGAAGAGGTCTCTGTAGATGCTTAGGGTTAGGTGAGGTGAGGGTGGACTTACTTCTGGGAGAAGAGGTCTCTGTAGGGGCATAGGGTTAGGTGAGGTGATGGTGGACTTACTTCTGGGAGAAGAGGTCTCTGTAGGGACTTAGGGTTAGGTGAGGTGAGGGTGGACTTACTTCTGGGAGAAGAGGTCTCTGTAGGGGCTTAGGGTTAGGTGAGGTGAGGGTGGACTTACTTCTGGGAGAAGAGGTCTCTGTAGATGCTTAGGGTTAGGTGAGGTGATGGTGGACTTACTTCTGGGAGAAGAGGTCTCTGTAGGGGCTTAGGGTTAGGTGAGGTGAGGGTGGACTTACTTCTGGGAGAAGAGGTCTCTGTAGATGCTTAGGGTTAGGTGAGGTGATGGTGGACTTACTTCTGGGAGAAGAGGTCTCTGTAGGGACTTAGGGTTAGGTGAGGTGAGGGTGGACTTACTTCTGGGAGAAGAGGTCTCTGTAGGGGCTTAGGGTTAGGTGAGGTGAGGGTGGACTTACTTCTGGGAGAAGAGGTCTCTGTAGATGCTTAGGGTTAGGTGAGGTGAGGGTGGACTTACTTCTGGGAGAAGAGGTCTCTGTAGGGGCTTAGGGTTAGGTGAGGTGATGGTGGACTTACTTCTGGGAGAAGAGGTCTCTGTAGGGACTTAGGGTTAGGTGAGGTGAGGGTGGACTTACTTCTGGGAGAAGAGGTCTCTGTAGGGGCTTAGGGTTAGGTGAGGTGAGGGTGGACTTACTTCTGGGAGAAGAGGTCTCTGTATGGGGCTTAGGGTTAGGTGAGGTGAGGGTGGACTTACTTCTGGGAGAAGAGGTCTCTGTAGATGCTTAGGGTTAGGTGATGGTGGACTTACTTCTGGGAGAAGAGGTCTCTGTATGGGGCTTAGGGTTAGGTGAGGTGAGGGTGGACTTACTTCTGGGAGAAGAGGTCTCTGTAGGGACTTAGGGTTAGGTGAGGTGAGGGTGGACTTACTTCTGGGAGAAGAGGTCTCTGTAGATGCTTAGGGTTAGGTGAGGTGAGGGTGGACTTACTTCTGGGAGAAGAGGTCTCTGTAGGGACTTAGGGTTAGGTGAGGTGAGGGTGGACTTACTTCTGGGAGAAGAGGTCTCTGTATGGGGCTTAGGGTTAGGTGAGGTGATGGTGGACTTACTTCTGGGAGAAGAGGTCTCTGTAGATGCTTAGGGTTAGGTGAGGTGAGGGTGGACTTACTTCTGGGAGAAGAGGTCTCTGTAGATGCTTAGGGTTAGGTGAGGTGAGGGTGGACTTACTTCTGGGAGAAGAGGTCTCTGTAGATGCTTAGGGTTAGGTGAGGTGATGGTGGACTTACTTCTGGGAGAAGAGGTCTCTGTAGGGGGTTAGGGTTAGGTGAGGTGATGGTGGACTTACTTCTGGGAGAAGAGGTCTCTGTAGGGACTTAACGTTAGGTGAGGTGAGGGTGGACTTACTTCTGGGAGAAGAGGTCTCTGTAGGGGCTTAGGGTTAGGTGAGGTGAGGGTGGACTTACTTCTGGGAGAAGAGGTCTCTGTAGGGGCTTCCGTGCTGCAAGGCGATGCCGTAGCCTTTGCTGCTCACGCTGCTCCCCGTCACCGTGATGCTGCAGTCATCATCTGTCAGCGCCGCGTACTCCAGCACCGCCATGTCCCACAGGAACGCATAGGGACTCTTCTTCGCCTGCAGACACCCAGACAAGAACACAAGGAAACACACGAAGAAGAGATTAGAAAGTCTTCCTGTATCATGGCATCATTTACCATTTACAAAGGGGGCACGGTGGCACAAGGTGGCACAAGGTGGCTGTCGCCTCACAGCTACAAGGTCCTGGGTTCGATTCCCTGAAATTTACCCTGAAATCAAAATGTCTGCATCTTCTCACATTCCCAAATACAATGGAAAAGGGTTCCTTTATGAGTTTGGCATCTGACACAAGTGCCAGGTGTGTCTGGATTAAATGTATTTATCTTAACTGGAGTAATGTACGTCCTCATTATCCAGTTATATTGGATCAGGTTAAGCTCTGGGCCTTGCTGCAAATCAGACTCCATTCACATTCCAGAATATCCTCAAGTAGATCTTCACTCCAAAATATTATTTTTGAGTCACATGACTCTTTAGAATAAAATGTAAATGTGTTGTAGAGTAGAGAGATCTGGCCTCGACTATGTTGGTGTTGGGTCGTGATTTGTTCTACTACTGTTAAAGGGGGATAATTTAATGAGTGGTTTTGTTTGGAGCTAATAAAACTGCACAACTGAAAATATTTAAAGTTGGACTTTTTTGAAATGTTGTATTTGGCTTTGAGCTCATCAAAAGACATCAAAGTATCACCATTAGAGGTCCATAATCCGACTGATGCCTTTGAGCTGGAGTGGTTGTTTTGTTGCATGGAGAGCTGCACTGGCTGCAAAATAGAGGTGATGAGCATTGCTTCTTTGTGAAGAAGGAATGGAAAACCGGATTCTACTTTATTATCTCAAATTCGCCATACCGGCGATAAATGTAATACTTTTTAGCTTAATATGCATCCTAGTTTAATATTTTATTTCATTGTCAGTGTCCTTTTCTTATCTCATAGTGCAAGTCGAGCTGTTTATGTGCTTTGGCTAATTTTGTCCCATGCGTGATGCCCTCGCGCTGCCACAGGTGAAAATAGTATAACATTTGTTAAATCATATTTTTCCAATCACTTGTGGAGGGCCAAGGAAAAATATATTTTGATCAGAGAGGGGTCACAGCTTTTTATTTCAGAGCGCTCCAAATTCTTCCAGTGACCCCCACTTCTAAGTCACCAAACACACATTCCAACAGCGACCAAAACGCAAGCTCTCATGGACTCTTAATATGCATGTGACTCGTGCATTCCCCACGTTATGAAATAATAACGTACAATTACGAGATATTGTAATTTATGAAGAAAACCGGAAGCTCCAGCTATGTACTGTATGTATTTGCTTGATAAATGACAAGGTCTCGTAACATTTAACGATTTTATTCGACTAGATTATCAGGCTGCTATGCAGCCTTTAAATCTAGTCTGGTGGGACTCCGGCCCCTTGTGTGTGTGTGTGTTGTTTTGTTGTGTTTGTAAGGAGCTGGTGCCTCGGGGTTAATATGGTATGAGCTGGCACCTCGGGGGTTAATGTCGTATGAGCTGGCACCTCGGGGGTTAATGTCGTACACACACACACACACACACACACACACACAGCCTCCTACCTTGCGGATGCCCTCAGAGGGGCTGGAGACAGAGTGGTCCATGCCACTGTTCTTGCTGATGGTTCTCCACAGCTCGGCGTAGGTGGAGTCCTGCTCCAGAGGGTTGGTACCTTTGTTCCTGAAGTAGT